>NC_142082.1:68330808-68646466 GCF_054644295.1 Miniopterus natalensis | reverse complement strand
CTGTAGTTTGTCACCCTACACAGACATCACAGGTATTAGTCTAATTATCTTGAATTTCCTTCAGATTTGGACATTTTTAGGTGACTTAAACTTTGGTTTTAAAAGAGTGATCATTTTCTGGATTACAATAAATTGAACCCAATTATCTGGTCTTACTTATCATGGAGCTAGAATTTATTGTCTCAATATTTTTAAATAATTCTTTCTATGCTGTACATATCATCTGTTTCTTATGACTCTCACTGGCTTAATTACTTCAAAGTATCTAAAAATACATTTATTTTCCCAAGACATAAGTTTAGTTAATATCTTAAATAATTCATAGTTAAAGCAATTATACAAATAAAGCCTCTGTGCTTTTTAAATAGTGATAAGAGTGAGAGGAAAAATGTCTCAAACTTACTCTTGAGAAGGAAAAAAATAAGTAAAGATGAGAAATGAAATATTAAAAATATTTTACTACTAAAGCCTAATACATTTGGTTGTTGAAACTGATAATGTACTCATCTGAGTTAATTAACATAATATTAATTATAATTGATTCACTCTTACCAACCAATTGTGGCAGATTTCCATCTTTGTTCACAAAGCGTTTGAAACAAATGTTTTAGGTTTAATTCAGGAGGTTTTTGTTCGTATATATAGTTAATATAACCAATATTTCAAATATACTTATTTATAAATGTAACACATCCAAGGATGCCTCTTTATATTTTGATATATCTTTTAGTATTTGAAAAAATACAGTTTGAACATAATTAAAATTTTAAACTAAGAAATAACGACATCACAAGAGATCTAAGATCAAAATGTTGAATCGTATTGTTCCTGTTTTAATATCTTACATCCAAATATTTTTTCTCAATGTGTCTGGTGCTTTGACAGTACATTAAAAAGCCAGTTTGCATAAATATTCAAGAAATACAAGGATCTCCTACTGAGGTACTTTTCTTACTTTTGCTTAAAGAAGAATTATCTCTTTGATTAAACTCAAACTAATAATGAATGTTAAGTAAAGAGAAAAAGAAAAAGAAAGATTCATGAACACAGACAACAGTCTGGTGATTGCCAGAGGGAAGGGCGGGTGGGGAGGTAGAAGACGGTAAAGGGGGATAAATGGTGATGGAAGGAGACCTGACTCATGATGGTAAACACAATACAATATACAGACAAGGTGTTGTAGAATTGTATGCCTGAAACCTGTATAGTTATATTAACTAATGTCACCCTAATAAATTCAATAAAAAATAAAATAAATAAATGCTACCTAAAAAAGAAAAAAAAGAAAAGACAAGAAGAAAAGTTCACTGCTCTTTTCCATACCATAGATATATAGGAAGAAGGATTCTGGATTAAATAACACAACCTCTTTTATGGACGAGACTAAAATTGTATGGCTTATCTAGAACACTGTACCTTCTCGCTTTAGCTAAATAAAACAAATAAATACCTGTGGTAAAAAATAAATTGTAAATAATAAATAAATAAATAAATAAATAAATAAATAAATAAATAAATAAATAAAAATAAATAAAAAGTTAAAAAGCAATAAAAAAATCTCTAAGCTTTCAGAATGCTTTGGATATGTGTATGCACAGGAAGCAGGGGAAGGAGGTAAAAGGATAGTTACATTAATTGTAAACAAAGATACAGTCCTTGTGATACAGTCCTGTGATTGTACAAAATTATATATTCTTTATTAGGACATATTTAAAAGTAACAACTTTAATATAACAACTGGCCATTTTCCTTCAGTCAGTTATTTTCTATGGAGCTGTATTTCTGCTTGCTCACTTGCTCTTATTTGTTCATTTGGACATGTACACACCGTTGCCATTGCATCTTGTAATACACATTTCTTGTCATCTTTTAGTCATTTGTTGTCTTCGCCAAGGTTAGCTGAAGGTTTTATTTGTTTTTGATAACTTTGTGATTATTTGAAATCAATATGAAAATAAAACTATGGAAGCATTTTTTGTGGTTGATTGTTTTTAGTTCCTGTGCATGTCTTAGTGCCTCTTTTTTGGGAAAGAGAAGAGATTAAGAATAATATGAGCAATACATAGTTATCAAATGTCTTTATAGATCAAATTCATTGGCTTGATTTAAATGATAGATTTACATAACAAAATTATCAAGTTTTATATATTTATATATGAAAACATATGGCAAAAAATGAGAAGTAGATTTTCAATAAATATTTTGAATTGTTTTTTTGATAGTTGGAGAGCACTAAATTGAAAGCCATTAGCAAAATTTCTTTTTCCCTGTTTTCTTACTTTTATATTTCTTATTTCTCTCTTTTTTTTAAAATTTATCTTTATTGATTTTAGAGAGAGGAAAAGAGAAGGAGAGAGAGAGAAAAAAACATCAATGATGAGAGGGTCATTGATCGGCCGCCTCCTGCACGCCCCCGACTGGGGATCAAGCTCGCAACCCGGGCATGTGCCCTGACTGGGACTCGAACCCCGACCGCCTGGATCCTAGGTTGATGCTGAACCAGCTGAGCCACCCCCGGCAGGGCAATTTCTTATTTCTTATATTTCTTATTTGATAGGCCTTGTGTTTTTGAGGACTAAGAATATTCCTGCTACCATTTAAATTTTGACACAAATAAGTCTGTTCCAAAAAGCATCAAAATAAATAAGCTTATTAGAATGTTCACTTTTATACCATTTTCAAATGTTTCATGAAATATTTTGTGGTGTTGATAGATGGGCTATCTATGAATAGCCCTTCTTGAAATGGTTCTATACTTTAAATAGTGTAATACTACATATTAAATACATATTTAAATATTCATATTAATTTGTAGAAATTTTGGATGATTTAGGTGGAACCTAAAGAAATATAATTAAATAAATTTGATTATAATTAATGAAATTTAGAAATAATATTATTTATTATCCACTATAGCCTAAAAGTTAAAAATATTGAAAACAATTTTATTAGTTGTCTCACATGAGAGTTTAAAGTAAATAATAAAGAAAGTTTAAATACATATAATGAATTCCCCATAATACATCCTATGTAACAGTACAAAATTATGGCTACTTTGTTGCTCAGGACTAAACATTAAAGAAAATGAATTTAAAAATATATATATTAACATTTTCATTAGCAAATACATTTATCTTCAGTTGATTAGAGCAAAAATTGTATTTTTAGATAATATAGCTCTAAAGAGTTGAATTTACTTTTTGATTTTAAGTTCTGTGCAATTAAAGCAAAGGGATTTCAATTTATAGCTGAACTATCCTATACAGTGCATGTTATATGTATTCGAATACCAGTTTATGTGCTTAATAAATGAGTTACAATGCCCAGGCACTTATTAATAAGAAGAAGATGTGTTTAGATAAGAGGGGGCTGCCTTAGTTTTGTAGATCTTTCAGAACCATGTGCATTGCTTTCAAGAAGGAATCTTTAATACTCACCAGAGTGTGGAAGGACAGTTTAAGATTAAAAACACACACTCACAACACAAAAAACCTCTCAATTATGAAGAAGAGAGTATCCATTGTGTCATGACTTCCCAAGAAGTCCTTCTATAAATAAGAATGACCCAAGGCAATAAAAGACTTTCCCTTTAGAGAAACAAGTGGCAGATATGTGCCTATGAAGAGTCAGGTGTGTTTCATAGAAATAATGAGTAGAAACGTGGCCTATTTGGCCAGTTTTGAATCTGAAGCATTATAACAAATTATATATGTTGGAAATTGAATGAGTAAACTCATGTTGAGTATTGAGGATGATAAATTAAAGAATATATGTGTGATTTATCACACCTTTCTGGAGAACACCTTCAGCAACAGCAAATGTAAATTAAGTTGACACTACAAAACACTATGCAGATTCCAGAGAGATTAACAATGAAGACAGGAGACATTTTAAAAATCACGGAGGAAACTCAAGTGCTGACTAGTCTTGGAGAGAATCAGTATTTATCTAGTTCCTTTCATCCAAGAATCTCAGTACATATAAACGTATTTCAGATTGATTTTCACACACTTAAGTATTCATATTGTAATTTAAATCCTACAGATCAAAATAAAAATCAAAGTGCCCTATCTTTATGAAAAAACTACAAAACAGAAAGAAAGCTACTAATAAATCTCTTTTGGTAAATTATTCACAGACACAAATGCGGGAAAGATGAGCAGAAAACACTGTGCTTCACTGAGACTGTGTGGCAGGATAATATATTGGAAAATTCATTTGTGTTTTGTTTTCGCTGCTGAGGAAAAAATCAGAAAGTATGAGAGTTCATTATGTTTTCTGCTCTGCATTTTTCCTTCTGTTCTGAGTAGGCCTTTGTGTTTCTTTGCCTCAGGGGTTTTTCAGGGCCTAAAGCAGGAGGTACTTGAAAATAACCTCTTTTTCTAGCTTTTGTGAAAGTACAAGCCAGGGGTCACAAATTCAAATACCAACAGAATCAGGCAGACACCTAAATGAATGAAGCCGACTGGGCTGTTTTTTCTTCCACATAAGCTCAATTTGGTTGCATATTTATCTTTGCATGAAGAGTTTTTACTTTCACTAAGTACACTTTCCTTCATTTTTCTAAAAATGTTTAGAATTTTAGTCCATTTTTCTTCTTTTCTTTTGATAGTGTCAAAGAAAAATTGTACCAAACATTGTTAAACGGGAAAGAAAAAACTTGAACTCAAGATTATTACTCTAGTGTTTGTTTCAATAGGAGAGAGCCTTTGAACTCAACTTTGCTAAAACAATAGCTGGAAGAATTTTTCAATGCTGGGGTGAGCTAATGAAAAACATATATTAGAACATTGGTGAGAGGCTAGTCTATGTGATGAGGCCATCTGTCTTTGTTAATTGTCACTTATAGAAATTAGGCTCCTACCATCCCACAGAGATTGGAATAGAGGGATACTAATTACTTTGATCATTACATTTCAAAAGGATGGCCTCCCTGGTCCTTGAGAAAGACCTTTCTGGCTTATAAACCTGGTGAGAGCCTGAGAGAAGATTTACATCTCAAAAGGACAGAAAAATAAATCACGGTTGCAAGTTTTCTATTTAAATTCTCCAAGAAATGGGGGGCAGTAGGGAAGCCTGTGTGAAGGTTAGCCAACCTTAGGAAAATGTTAAGGACTGCATGTTCAACAGTAACGTGACTATGGAGAAATACTTCTTTTTTACAAGAAAGAAAGCAGTGGGAGTATGAGGATAAATGGCAATGACCATCAGGTTAGTGTCCTGGGAGACATCAGTGGTACTGATGAGAGGGACTGAAGCCTGCAGGGCTCATCACAGGGTTAGCAGTTTTCTGCTCTAGCTGTACTATCAGGAGGAACTGCAGACCTTGTTTTGCCAGATCTGTCAATTTTCAAGGTGTTTACACATTTCTATCCTAGTCAATGAATTTAAAGTTTTTCATCATTTTGAAATACTAGTACAGGATTTACCTGGCCCCAATGCACTAATCTAGTAAGTCTGGCCAAATCTCAGGAAGGAATATATTTTGATATCGGAGAGCATGATTCCTCCAACTTTGTATACAACAAGTCCACAGTAATCAAAACCGTGTGGTACTGGCATAAAAATAGACATATCAATGGAACAGAATGGAGAGCCCAGAAATAAACCCATGCCTTTATAGTCAATTAGTATTTGACAAAGGAGGCAAAAGCATGCAATGGGGTAAAGATGGTCTATTCAATAAACGGCGTTGGAAAAACTGGACAGATACATGCAAAAAATGAAACAAAAAATAATACATTTTATAACTAAACTAAGAAACAACTGCCACTTTCTTACACCACACACAAGAATAAACTCAAAATGGATTAAAGCCTTAAATATTGGAATCAAAACCATCAAAATCCTAGGAGAAAACATAAGCAGTAAAATCTTGGACATTTCTCATGGTAATATCTTTTCTGATATATCCCCTCAGGCAAGGAAACAAACAAAGAAATAAAGAAATGAAACTACATCAAACTAAAAAGGTTTTGCACATAAACAAAATGAAAAGACAACCCACTCACTGGGAGAACAAATTTGCCAATGATACATCTGATATCCAAAGTTTATAAAGAACTTATATAACTAAACACCAAAAACACAAACAATCTAATTTTAAAATGGTCAAATGACCTGAATAGACACTTCTTTAAAGGGGACATACAGATAGATGGCCAACAGACATTTGAAAAGATGCTCTAAGTAACTAATCATCAGAGAAACATAAATTAAAAGCACGAGATAATACCTGTCAGAATGGTTGTCTTCTATAAATCAACAAACAAGTGTTGGAGGAAAGGGAACTCTGGTGCACTGCTGGTGGGAATGCAGACTGGTGCCTTAAGACTCAGCAGTTCCACTACCGAGAATTTCTCTGAAGAAACTCAAAACATGAATTTGAAAGAATATATGCACCCTTATGTTCATTGCAGCATTATTTATAATAGCCAAGATTTGGAAGCAGCCCAAGTGCCCATCAGTAGGTGAGTGGATATACAATAGAATATGACCAGGCCGTAAAAAAGAAGGAAATCTTACCCTTTGCAACAGCATGGATGGATCTGAAGAGTATTTGCTAAGTGAAATAAGCCAGTCAGAGAAAGACAAGTACCATATGATTTCACTCATATGTGGAATCTAACGAACAAAATTAACTAACAAACAAAATAGAAACAGGCTCACAGAGAGCAGAGTGCCAGCTGTCAGACAAGTTGAGGGGCTGTGTGAAAATGGTGACACCACCTATCAGTTTGTAATACTGCCTATCAGTTTGATCCCCGAGATGTGAGACCAAAACAATCTGTGTGAAAATGGCAAAGGGATTAAGCAAAAACAGAAAACAACAACAAAAAACAACTGATGACACAGACAACTGCAGGATGATTACCAGAGGGAAAAGGAGTAGGAGAGGATAACTTGTACACCTGAAACCTATATAATTTTATTAACCAATGTCACCCCAATAAATTCAATTAAAAAAGAAAAGAATATATTAACCATCTTAAAAAAAAAGAAGGAAGAGGGGAAATGGCTTTTTTTTTTTTTGACCCCCTACGAGGGGTGGAGCTCACAACCCAGGCATGTGACCTGACTGGGAATCGAACCTCGATCTCCTGGATTCTAGGTCAATGCTCAGCCACTGAGCCACGCCAGTCAGGCCTTGTCTTCCTTTTTTAAGTGGCCCCTGGGTGCAGGTTAACATTCTTAGTGGGGCAAAGAGCCTCATAGGTGTTCACTAACATGTGATTGTTCTGGTCTCACATCTTGGGGATCAAACTGATAGGCAGTGTTACAACACAAGAACCAATATGCATAGAGTTTAAGAGCATAGGGAATGGGATATTATTGCCTGGGTTTATAGCCTGGCTCTGACACTTTTTAGATATATGGCACTGGAAAATTATTTAACCTTTTTTTGTCTTGATTTTGTCATATCTAAAAGAGGGATAAAAATAGTACTACTTTGGAATTTTTTTAATATTTAAAATTTTTCTCAATGACAGTTATTATACAATATTATATTAGTTTTAGGTGTACTACATAGTGATTAGACATTTATATAACTTACAAATTGGTCACCCCAATACGTCTAGTACCCATCTGACATGATACACAGTTAATACAATATTATTGACTATATTTCCTACGCTATATTTGCATTCCTGTGACTGTTTTTAGAACTGGCAATACAGAAAGCAGGTTAAGATCTGGGGATAGGAGGCTGGGTTACTCAGAAATCATAGAAGCATAATTTCCACCTTTTAAGAGTTGGGTTTTCATTCCCAAGTAGAGACAAATATATTCATATACGTAACACCTAAAACAAGTCAAATGTACATCAGTTCACAAAAGATTATAAATAAATTATAATAGCCACACACAGAAAGTTATGACTTTCCTCTGAGAAAATGCCTCTAAGAAAAAATGGAAACATTCAAGTTTAAAATATCTGTAAAGATTCAATTATGAGACAGAGAAGAAGAGTTAAAACAGGGAAATAATTGAATGCTTTTAGCCCCTCCCAGCACAGTGTTAGAAAATACAGGTCTGGACACAAACTGTGGCTTCTGGTCAAGATGGCAAAGGAAGTAAACACGGTACTCACCTCCTTCCATGGCCACATCAAAATTCCAACTAAACTACAGAACAACAATCATTCAGAACAGCCTGAAGTCTAGCTAATCAGAATTTTTATAACTAAAAGTGCAAAGAAGCCATCTGAGACTGGCAGGAATAGTGTACACACAGAATGGGCTGGTCTCACACCCATGTGCAGCAGTTAAAAATCAGGAGGGACTTCTCAGCTGCAAAGGTCCCTCCTGAGTAGCCAAGGGTCACAGCCCCACACCAGGCCTCCTGGCCCAGGATTCCAGTGCCAGGAAGAGAAGTCCCCATAACTTCTGGCTGTGAAAACCAGCAGAAATTGCCCTTGAGTGAGATGGAGGACTGCTTGAGTCACAGGCAGTTCCTCCTAAAGGCCCCCTGCAGGGATTTACTCAGATGCACTGTGCTTTGAGCTCCTGGGCTAGCGGAGCAGCTCAAAGTGCCGGGACATTAGAGGTAGAACTAAATTCTCTGGCTTCATGGCAAGGGGAACCTTTCGTCCAGATAGAAGCGCTGGCAGAAGCCACTGTTTCTTTGCTGAGTCTTCCTCACACTCAACCAGCATGGGCAGGCAGGGACCATATCTGAGTTTTCATCAACCTGGCTAACACTGTCCACCTCACCTTGTTGATTTCCTAAGACCTTGCCTTACCCAATACCTAGGCTTGCCCAAGCCACTTCCAGTGGATTTCCATACAGCCTGTCTCAGCTCATGTCGCGGCCTTTCTTAAAATTTCTCAAAGCTCGCAAACCCCAACCAAGCAACATCTGGCCTCAATGTGCCCCAAACCCCTTGCTAAGCAGCCCCAAGCTTGGTACTAGTAGCAGCTGGCCTCACTCAGTTTGCAGCTTAGCCTTTCCCAGGTACCTCCAAGCCCAGGACCAGGGGCAATGATCTGCAGATCCCTTTGTAGCCTACACCAAGTGGCCCCAGGAAGGGTGCAGGCAGTGGCTGACCTTTCCATGCATCAGAGATCTCCAAAGGGGCCCCACAAACAACACACCCAGAGGACAGCTTCAGACCACACCAGAACACCACTCAACCACCTCAAAAAACGGCACACCCAAAGGTCAGGCTCAGCTGGTACCAGAGCCCCATAAAACAAATCCTGTTCTCTAGGGTCAGTCCCTGCACAATAGCTCCTCCATTGTAATCATGGCCAGTCCTCACCACCAATCAGCCTGAAAGGCAATCCCTCCCACTGACATTTGGCATACCAATAGCAATCAAAGCTCAACTACAACAGGAGAGCACACACAAAAAACAGGAGGATGACACCTAGAGCACGTGGCTCAGGTGATCAGGGAGACTGCACCACTGGGCTCCACAGGACATCTACTACATAAGGCAACTCTACCAAGACTGGGAGACATAGCAGTTCTACCTACCACATAGAAGCAAACAGACTTTAAAACAAAGGTTATATCAAGGGACAAAGAAGACCCAGCAATTCTACTTCTAGGTATTTATATAAAAAAACCCCCCAAAACATTAATTCAAAAGACACATGCACCCCTGTGTTCATTGCAGCATTTGTAAAAGCAATGATCTGAAAGCAAACTAAGTGTCCATCAATAAATGAATGGATAAAGAAGTGATACACACACACAAGTATATATTACTCAAACATAAGAAAAAATGCATTCTTGCCATCTGTAACAATGTGGATGGATCTAGAAGGTATTATGATAAATAAAATAAGTCACAGAGAGAAAGATAAATAGCATATGATTTCACTTGTATGTGGAACGTAAAAAACAAAATAAATGAACAAATAAAACAGAAACAAACTCATAGATACAGACAACATTTTGATGGTTCCAAGATGGGAGGGGGTTGAGGGATGGGCAAAAAAGGGGGAAGGGACTAAGAAATATAAATTGGTAATTACAAAATAATCACAGTGATGTAAAGTACAGCATAGGGAACACATTAGTCAATATTTTAACTGTGTATGGTGTCAGATGGGACTAGATTTATTGAGGTGATCACTTCCTAAGTTAAATAAATGTCTAATCACTGTGTTGTACACCTAAAACTAATAAAATATTGTGTCAACTGTAATTGAAAATTTGTTTTAAATATTAAAAAAGAAAAACTCTCTGAGTAGGTACTATTTTTATCCCTCTTTGTAAGTCAACTGTAATTGAAAAATAAATTATTTTTAAAAAAGGGAAATATCATTAGAGAAGATGTGAGAATTTTTTTCCTGATAATTGTAATTTGAGATCTATTTTGTGTTGGAACGAGAGACAGATTCTATGGGTTAGAGCAGTAAGTATCAGAAGACATACTCTAGTATTTGCTCCCTAAGCAATGGAAAGAGCCTTCAAAGGTACATGAAAGTGTGGAGGCTCAAACTTATGTTTAAAGAAATACTCCATTGATAACATGTAGGATAGATCTGAAAGAAGTTGGAAACATGTAAACTAAGTAGAATCTCATTTGCCAATTTTTTTCCAATGTGTTTTTTTGTTTGTTTGTTTGAAAGGCTGGGTGCAGTTGGAATCTCTTTCTTTATAGTACAGTGTAGGAGTTCCTTGGAAAAAAAGGACCTAAACTGGTGGCTTGAGTAACTAACCTGGGGACTTAAATAACAAGCTCCCAATGTTGGATCTTATGTTTTATTCATATCTCCAACTTGACTAAAACATCATATGATAATAATAAATTAATTATAAATTAATTTAAGTGAATTAAACTGAATTATAAAGATTAAATGAAAACTAAAGGAAATTTTAAAAAGCTCATTAGATAGAGAAATAGAGGCAAAGACAAACCAAGCAAAACTTAAATATTGGTAATGAGCACTAGGCCTGTGTGTGAATTGAACAGAAGCTTAAATACTGTGAATTAGAAGACAAGCGCTCATCCATGAAAACTATCCCTTTGCCAGAAGGTCATGGTGGCCACTATTTCAATTAAAGTTCTTTTAGAGATAATATATTGATTCCTGAAAGTGTGTACATTATTGTAAAAAGGTTTTCCTAAGTATAATTCAACTCTGCTGGAAAACTTTTGGAAATTCTTTTCCCTTCTATTATATTTTAGGATAGAGCGTTGAGTTGATTGTACTCCTTCTGAGCTGTGTTCCTTGTATTTGTTTATTTTCTTCCTTTTAATTCTAACTATCCTTCCTTTCTCTGTACCCATTGGCAATTTTTCTACGTGTTGTCAAAAAAGGTGCATTGTTGCCTGGCAGGGCATAGCTCAGCGGTTGAGCATCTACCTAAGATACAGGAGATTGCAATTCAGTTCTTGGTCAGGGTGTGCAGGAGACAGCCGATCAATGACAACTCTCTCATCATTGATGTTCCTCTCTCTCCCCCTCTCCCTTCCTCTCTCTAAAATCAATAAAGATATATATATATATATATATATATATATATATATATTAAAATGTATTGTTGTTTTGTGTGATTATGCCATACATCTCATTTTTCTTTCTTTTTTCACTAAGCATCATACTTTTAAATTCTCTCCAAGTTTTTTTTTTTAAAAAAACATATCTTTATTGATTTCAGAGAGAGGAAAGAAGAGGGAAAGAAAGAGATAGAAACATCAATGATGAGAGAGTCATTGATCAAGCCCACAACTAGGGCATGTGCCATGACCGGGAATCGAACCCCGATCGCATGGATCCTAGGTCGAGGCTCAACCCCTGAGCCATGCCCGGCCGGGTTCCAAGTTTTTTATGTGTAGATATACTCCATTGCTTCTGACTTCTACTTTACTTCCATGGAGCACATTAATTACATTTTATTTATCCATTCCAACAGTGATGAATACCATGATTGACTTTAATTCCCTATACTCACAAGAATGTCATAATGAACACTATTGTTTGTTTCCACTAGAAATCTCTATGAGAATCTCCTACAAGTGACATTGTTGGCTTATAGGTTGTACTAATTCATAAAATTATGAACAATTTGATCTCCAGAATGAATATGCCAGGCTTCTGTGTCATCATTAGTGTGAGAACATTCCTATATCTCCACACCCTTATCAACACTTGCACACTTTTCTAATGGATGTAAAGTGTGCTTGTTAACCTTTTATATTTCCTTGTCTGTTCATGTTCCATTTTTATAATAAGCTTTTATACACAAGCTGATCTACAGCAGCTCATTAATTACTCCACATATAAAGCCTATCATCATTTTCAGGCCTTGCAAAAATAATTTTTTAATCTATAATCTGTCATCTTTGACCCTCATTCTTTTCACTGAGAACAAATGCTTAAGTTTGTTATAATAAAATTTCAATATTTTAAACTTTTTGTCTTTTGCTTTGACATTTTTGTTGATAGAAATTTTTCCACTCCCACTCCCAGATAACAAAGATTACCACATTGCCTCAACTTAATTTTAAAATTTTACCGTTCACATTTTAATTATGTCTAAGTTTTGCTTTAAAGCACCTGTACTCATACTATCTCATGCAATTAATTATCTTACATGTCCTTTAAAACAGGGGACAGTAAAGATAAAAAGAAAAATTAAAAACTTATCTTAAAAAAAGATTATCTTTGAGGGAGAAAAATACAGAAAAGAGTATATCCAATAGCATTAAATTACAAAAACAATGTTGCTAAATTGTGGTATATAGCTTGAATTCTGCCCCCCTCCCAATCCTATTCACATGTTGAAGCCCTAATCCCCAATACCTTAGAATGCAATTGTATTTAGAGATGGGGCCTTTAAAGAGGTAATTAAGTTTAAATAAAGCTTTCAGGGTGACCTTAATTCAATCTGATTCGTGTTCTTAAAAGAAGTGGATATTAGGACATACAGAGAGAGATGAGGGATGCCCTTGCATAGAGGAAAGGTCAAGAGAAGACACAGTGATGAGGGGGCCAACTGCAAGCCAAGGAGTGAGGCCTCAGGAGACACTCTTGATCTCAAACTTCCAGCCTCCAAAACTGTGAGAAAATAAGTTTGTGTTGTTTAAGCTGCCCATTCTGTGATACTTAGTTATGGCAGTCCTTAGCAAACTAATGCAAGTAGATTAATTAACATGGAAGTGAAGCTTTAGACTCGGTTTTCAGAAAACATTCCTGCCAGTAAATACTATTGGAATTATAAGACACATTTATTCAGATAAATGATGACAGTAATACCCCTTAAAAAATTTATAGCTTCTAGGTGATAAATGCTACAATACCATGTACATCAACTGGTACCTAACAGATGGGGCCATGGATTGTTAGCTATTTTCTAGTACTGACTTCCATGTTCTACTAACTATGGATCACTGTTTATTTAGTTATGTGGTTGTAAGAAATGTGAAGGCTTGACATATATAAAAGAAGAGAAAAGAGAAAAACAATGCAGTTGTATATAAACAAATCTAGCTATTGCAGGCACTGGTCCACTCTACTCAAATACATTGTTTATTATTTAACCAAACATACATTGAAGAGTGGCTGCTCTTTCTTAGTCTCCTTGTTTCTCTATTTCCCATCTAAATAAATGGTTCTTTATTGTAGTAACAGTGACTACTGTCCTTATGCAAATAAAAGTGAAGCATATTTTCGCTTGCTATCAAAGCTTTGACAGCAGAAACTAAAGTTCAAAAATGATGTTCTTTTCTTAAATAGACCTCTTTCAACCTTTAGAAACTCTGCTGGTCTGAGATAGGTCTCTTAATATATTCAGTGCTTTGATGATAACCAGAGCAAGGGCTGTGTGCAACTGTCAATAAATATACATGGCGAGAAAAAGCATCACAAAATAGCTCAAGATAAAATTTATTGGTGAGAACCAGAGCCACTATCATCAGTCAACTGTCTCCTTTCATTTCACCTAGGTATATTGCCTCTAATTTTTTTTCCCACTTACAAAGGAGCATATTGCAGGAGCTAAAGGAACGGTAAGGACTCACTCATTGATTTATAGAATGCACAAGCCTCCGAGCCTTAACTGGACTGAAGTTTACCTGAGCAATTCTTATACACCTAGATGATGACACCTTCTCAGAGTGGTGATAAAGCACCAAGCCTGTCCAACGTTAAAGCAGCCAGGCATGGAGGACAGCTACCTTCTCTCACCCTCTTTCCTGCTGATGTGATTATACATCACCGGGGCAACAGCATGTCTGATTCAACATATGAAATGCCTCTTTGTTCTCTCACATACAGTGATGAAAAACATTTCGAACTTTGTCCGCTCTCCAGGAGAAACCACGACAAGTTGATTCTCACCAGGTGACAACCATCTTACTCAGCCCTATCAGAATATGTGCAAACCGGTTTGAAATGCATTCAGATGATGTGAGCTTTAGAATTTTATAATCTTATCTTTATTTTCACAGAAAAGGGTCAGCAGCTAGGAGCAACAGATTATGAAAGGGTATCTGAAGGCAGTCTCTTACTCTCGTTTTTGGCCTTTTTCCTCCCTCCCTGCATTTCAGTTGATCTCTCTCACTTGCTCTCTCGTAGTGCAAGGAGCGTAGCAATGGTTGGTTTTGACCTGGATTCATATTTTGACTTTGGCATTTAATGTCTGAACGACTGTGGCAAATATTTAACTTTCTGAACTGTAACATCCATAAAACGAAGATAAAAACACAAAACACAGAGTTTATTCTTGTATTATTATTTATTAATTATTGTATTATTTTCCATGGGAATAACTGTAAACCTACTCTGTATTTGTCTCTAACTAAATGTTAGTATGTTCAAACTCAATCCTTAAGCTGTAATTTTAAAAAGATGCTTTATAGAACTCAACATTATTAACACTACATTGCAAGGGTACCTAAGAAGAAAAATGAATCTGTTTTGATTCAAAATACAGACAGTGAGAATTTGATATTTTAGAACTCAAGATATAAGCAACAGCAGACCGCTCATTTAAACTGGATCTTTTTTCTTGCCTGTAATGCCTTAATGAAAACAAATATATTTCCTACTATCTTATTACAGAAAACATTGTTCTATATTTTTACCATTAATTCTTTAATTGAGTTAGTTAATGTAGTTCTAAAATATTCCAATATTACCATTGTGCCACGTTTCATTGTAACAGCTGCTCTAAGCATTAATAGATTTAAACAGCGGGGTGACGAAGTCTGAGGATTCTGGGATACACGGGCTATAACAGCAAGGACACTTCCCCTGCTCAACTGTCTTCTGATCTTATTCCAGATTCTTGGTCGTACATGTGCTAGCTCAGGATTCTGATTTCCATTTGAGTTCTGGTTTGAAATAACGTTCCCAGTTCCTGCAGAAAAAAACTATGTTCTTTGTTGTTTTGGTTTTGGTACTGACTTACCAAAGCTCTGCTTCTGGTAATGTTTATAATCTTCCCGTAAACTGTTCACTTGACTTGGGGGTGCTTTAGATCTTTTCTTCTTTGATGGAGAACCTTTCAGTTGGAAACTTTTGGACACCACAGGAATCAGTTCTGAAGCTCACTGCCAGCTTGGTCATGTTGAGGAAGTGAGTGTTTGGGTGCTGCTCTAAATATCTGTGTTGAAGGACCAGTTTATGGGTCTTTTTAGCTATTTTTTAAAATTTCTAATTTATGACAGATGGATATTTTAAAAGATTTATACCATTATGGTTAATTTTATGTGTCAACTGGGTCACGAAGTGCCCAGATGATTGGTCAAACATTATACTGGATTACTTGTGAAGCTGTTTTGGGATGAGATTAATAGTTAAATAGGTAGACTCAGTAAAGCAGATTGTTCCCTCCCAATGTGGGTGGTCCTCACCCAATTAATTTAAATCTTAAATAGAACAAAAGGACTGACCTTTCCCCAAATGAGAGGGGATTTCTCCTGACTAACTGCTTTTGAGGTGGGACATGAATGTTTTCCTGCCTTCAGACTTTAACTACAACATCAGTTCTTCCTGAATCTCAAGCCTGCTGGAGTTCAGACTGGGACCACCCCATTGGCTGTCCTGGTCTCAGGCCTTCAAACCCAGTCTGAAATTATTTCATCAGCTCTTCTGGGATATATCTATATCCTGGACAATCCTGAGTATACATACACTAAAGCTAGTTCTGATCAAAATGAAATAAATAAAACATGACATACAGAACACAAGGACCAGTTGTATTTTTTAGTATTACTAAATTAAACAGATGTGAAATTGCTGTGTCAAATTGCTATAAAAGTTTATAAATGATTTCTGTCAATTTTTGTTCTTACTTTATTGTAAACCATTACATAACAGCTCATGGATATTCAAAGCTCTACAGTATAAGTTTTGAGCAGCACAGTTCTAATATATTTTAACAAGTCACTGGTGGATATATACGCAAACTTTTTTTTAAGTGAATGAGGGAAGGTTGTAGAGAAGAAGTAATTAAATTGGCACAGATCCTTTACAGTGTTAAACACATTTTGAATATATCCAGTATTGAGCTTTCAAATTTTGTTACACTAAACACTTGAGTGATACCAAATCGGTAAAACAAAAACATTTCCATAGTGAAAAGAAATCATCCTGCTTTCTGAAGGAATGGATGACAGGGTACATTTAGGTGAAAGTATAGGACAGTACATATGAAGGTGCCAACACAAGTGACATTTTATTTTAAAAACTTAAAAACTAGTATTGTTTGCATGATTGGCCTTTTCCCCTTAAACTCTGTAGTCTTTATGGAGGGTGTGGAATGAAATAGAACTTGTAGAATAAATAAGCTTTAGATTAGTGGAGACAAAAAAATAGAATCATTCCATTTAGAAATAAGTCTCAAAGATTTTAAATTGGAGATTGGTATTGATGGGGACCCTCTACTACTATCAGGAAAAAACATTGGGAGTTAGGAAATACTAATATGATAACAGTAACATTTATGTCAGATGGTTCAGATAAAGTTAATAACATTCTCAATTTATAGCTCATTCCTTTGTCATCAAAATAGCTTGGGGATGGGTGAATAGAGAGTAAAGGCTTCAAGGGAGAACCTATGAAAAAACCCTTTAAAATCCAAAAGAAAAAAACCTTGCCTTCCCCACTTCTCTATTTTATTTTCACCCTCACCCCTCACCCCTGGTTTTCTAGTTTAATTTCCCACTCCTAGACCCCCAGTGTTGTAATGCTTTGTAAAACTTAGGGAGATCCTGGGGGGAAAAACACATGAGCATCTAAAGGTATATTGTGTGCTAATCTGGGGAAGTTGGGGCAGTGATTGAGGGAGCACGTGAGTGAAGAACAGCACCTATTCTTATGGTCTGGTGGAGCACAGCCCTCACTTTTGGTGAGACTGATAGGCAGTGAGGTCTCCCTGAACCTCAGAGACTCAAAGGATTTGTCTCTAGGGATTACTTGTAACTATCCCTCCAGAATTAAAGAAGGGTTACTTCATAAGAGTTTTATTAGAAAAGCTATTCTTGTGTCAAATAAAGAACAGAAAGACATCAGAATCCTAATGAAATATAATCATACCAATTTCATGAACCAGTATTTCCTGAACATCTATAGTGTTCATAGCACTATATATGTTGTTAGTCACTGCCATTGAAATGCTGGTAATTTGTCTGGAGAGACAGAAATGACAAAGACAAGGTATTGTACATTGTGATATATAATTAGATGCTAAATTCTGTGGCACAAGCCACCGATCAATGACTCTCATCATTGATGTTTCTATCTCTTTCTCTCCCTCTCCCTTCCTCTCTCTAAATCAATATATTTTTTTAAAAATCTGTGACACAAACATTAAGAATCATGAAATGAGGAAATGGGAATCATTTTGGGGTGGATAAGGGAGCAAGGAATTCTTTTAGGAGAAGAAGCAGATGTTTAGTATAAATGACAAGTAATGTGTGGACGGCAGCATATTATGGAGAACACAGAGGATCCAGTTCTGGGTGATTACATTCTGAAACCCAGTCAGCCAGCACCTGATCCTTTGCTTGGTTATAAGTAAGCTGCAGTGATCTGAGAAAATGCATCTCCCCTCACAAAAAAACATCTCACTGCCTCAAAGCACTCATTTTACCACTACAATTTGTATTAGTGCAATCAAATGTCACATCAATTTAGAAAATTCATTCACATGATCTGTAAGTCAGATATTTTTTCATCTAAAATCTCAGCTTTCCTATTCAGTTCTCCTTATTTCTTCTCAGTCACAGGCTGCCATAGTGATACCTGTTTTCTTGCACCCATTTTATGGCTTTTTTACTCACTGACAAATGCAGGCAAACAGGAACTTATTTACAGATAAGATGCTTACTGTTTATAATCAATGGCGTTATATCTTTAATCTAGCAGCTTAGCTCAAACCAAAGCAACCAAAATTTACTAGTAAATCACTATGATGATCTTCTTCCACGCGTCTCTCTCAGAATCTGAATAGTGTAAGGGTTTTGACTTTCTAACGAAGTCCACTCTCCTCTAGCCATCTACATGCTTTGGGACATTGTAAATCTGGGAAGGGAACTGACTTTTCACAAGAGGATCTATATTACATTTTCAGTGAGTGGCAAGATGCTGTTTAGGGGTAGCCAAAGAGATAGTCCCAAAATGATCTTCAGAGTAAATACATGCGGATAGAGAAAGCACTTAAACATTTCAAGGTCAGGACTTCAAAGCCAAAGAGTAATTTCTTCTCCATTGCATGGGTACCAATAAGAAGCATCCCATTCACAAACTGATGCTTTCTTCCCATTTGATTTATTTCCTGGAGGATTTTACTGTCAGGAATATGGAGCTGTACTTTAATTCCAGATTTCCCGTAAGGTAAAACTCCTTGGCACATCTCTGGAACTAGACAGAGCACATTAGGCAAACAGAGAAATAGTACTTGCCTCAAAAGAGATGCTAGATAATCTTTGCTTGGATTGTGATGGATCACACAGCAAGCTCTGTGAGTTTTAAGCAGCTACATTTTCAGGGTTCCTTGTCACAGCTATAGTCACTTACCCAGTCTGGTGCAAAGAATGTATATAATGAAATACTTTATTCTGCCTGGGTAATAAAAGACCATAAAACTTCTAGGAGATCCATGAGAACGGATAGCATCCTTGATGGGTTTGTAGCTTAGAGATCTCATCTGTTTCTACATCTGTCATAATGTAGGTTTAACAAAAAAGTAAAGCAATGAAGAGCTGACTTGTTTCATTAAGTTACTGCTACATTCTCATAACCAGATGGGAGATTTTTTCGTTGTTATCTTAGCAACAAGACACTGGCTTACTTCTGACACCGAGTTGGTGGGAATGATTTTAAGCAACCCATGTTCTCAGCCAGTCTGTTGCCCACACCAACATACTCTCAGTGATTTGTATGACCATGGAAAATGAGTTTGCATTTTCCTCAATGGCTCTGGAAATGTGACTCAAAGGAGTTATTCATACAGCAGAATGGAAATGAGATGAGTTAATAGATTTATCTGAATCATTTGGAAATTACAAGTCTTTGCTGTCATCTTAACACTGAGAGATACATAGTAATGTGAGCTGTAGGGTAATAATAGCTTCTTTTAGAATTGGAAGGGCTACCTGATGTGAAGACTAGTGAACTATGTCATATGCTTGAACATATGCATAGGCACCTATAAAGGCATTTTGTCACATGGGATGCCTTTATTATTGAATCATACAGTGTTCTTGGGCCTCACTGTTTATCTAACGATCTAACAATAGGACATTAACAGCATATATAAGGTGACATTGAAACAAGGCTCCCTAACTTAAATAAGTTGAATTGTTATTGGAGAAATGCATGATGGTCTTTCTCCATTGCTAATGAGAGTGGGATTCTTAGGGTACCGCTGGAATCAGCATTTCTAGAGGCCCCCACAGGAGGATGAGATGTGGTAGAAAACTTTATTTGAGTGAAGTTACATCCCTTGGTTTTCAAAGTCCCATTTCCCTAAACCAGTCCTGGAAGAGGTGCAGCTCGGGATTCAGCAGAGCTAACAACAAAGCCAGTGTTCAGAGTTTCTGTTCCATGGTGGATCTGGGTCCAGTATAGCATTAAGCTAGTTAAAGTCCATTAGTTCTTTGTGTGGGGTCCACATGGCTATGGGCCACGTGGGCAGATACAGGAGCCTAAGAACCCCCCACAAGCCAAGAGCTCAAACCAAGAGGCAAGGAGAGAACTCCTTTGCTTAAAGAGTTTAAGCATCTCGAATCTTCCTGCCGTGGCAGTGGCCATGCCTATTCTGGCCCATGACCCGTTCCCAAGTCTGACTGACAGGCAAGACCTTCCCTATTTCAACCAGACTTTACTGGGCACCCATCTATTCTTCCTTTGCCCAGTCCCTTCCCCCCAGGATCCGGCCTGGAGAGCGTTAAATTGCAGCTTCCTGGCAAAGCTGCACACATGGCACGTCCATACAATGTGGCCTTCCCTTTGCAGGTTTATTATAACTGTATCAGAATGACAGAAAATGAACCAAATTTTCCAAACACATTTTGTTTTGTTAAAAGAGGATTTAACAAATCCGGTTGCATTTGTCAATGTTAAATTTTTCCCAAATATTTGTAGTCCCCTCTTAAACCAAACTCTACCCTAATGACCTTTATTTTATAGCCATGATGCCTTTCTCGTTCTCTTTGACAGGTCAGTGCAAAATCTAGTAATCATGTTCCATAGTGTATACGTTTCATTTTTAAGTGGATACAAACAAGTTCTCAATCCAAACCTGCTGCCTCAATTAATTTTTAAGTTATGAAAAAAAAGTTACGTTACGGTACTAGCACTATTTCTGTAGCAGATCATAATACTGTGTGTAAGCTCATAGCTTTGGGGCTAAAGCAAGTCAGACTTAAATACTATGCCTGCTACTTGCTTGCTGAGAAATTTTGGACAAATAATTGAAACTCACTAAATTTGAATTTCTTCATCTACAAACTGTGTAAATATGGTACCTCTACTATACCACTTATTACACCAACAAGACTTTTGTGAGGATTTATTGACTTTAGAATGTTCTTTGAACAGTATTTGGCTTAAAATAATCACTCGATATTTATTATGAATTAAGGATAAAAATAGAATATTCATAGGTGCTCAAGTTACTTTTTTTAAAAAAAAATATTTTTTATTGATTTCAGAGAAAGGAAGCAAGAGAGAGAAAGAGAGAGAGATACATCAATGATGAGTGAGTCATTGCCTCCTGCAGGCCCCGGACTGGAGAGGACTGGGGATCGAGCCCACAACGTGGGCATGTGCCCTGACTGGGAACTGAACCATGATCTCCTGGATCCTGGGTTGATATTCAACCGCTGAGCCACGCCCGGCTGGGTTCAAGCTACACTTACTAAGTAAAGATAACTTACATAGATTCATTAAATAGTCTTCCTTGTTTGGATTCTTTCTTTTTTTCTAGAGACCAAAAGACAAGTGCATTTTACATATTAACTTCATTCCTTGATATTTATTCATGGTGATCTAGGCTCAGTTAAGTATTGTTCAGGATAATATTGTCTTTATCACCAATGAACTCTGCATAGAACTCTGAGATCATAGTTTCATAAATTCACTACTAAAACTTTAGATCATCTTTGACTATATTACATTTACTTATGTCATATTTTATAAATTTACTGATGTTTTTTTATTAAAAAGGGTGAAATTGCATTAGCCTTCAAACAAGATTCAACCCAAGGGATAACTCTGAATTAAAGTTGTGTTCAATGGACTATAAAAAATTAGTCATTTCTGTTTTAACTGAAACAACCCACTGATGACTTTGTGAAAACAGTTGTCCCTTCAGGGCCACCCCTGGGACCCTTGGCACCCTGGTTAGAAAGCAATGCTCTACATAATTAACAAATAGTTCTCACTTAAATAAACAACTGTGTTGATCTACAGGCTGTTGCCTATAGAACATGGCACACATTTCTTCTATTTTTTACTGTTAGTCTTTCTTCGAGTATTTTACTATTTCTCTCTTCTGTCAAAATATATCAAGGTTATTTTGAAAAACTTTGATCCATGATGCCACTCTTCCACCTTTCCTTCTTTTTCTGTATAAATATCCATCATTACTGACATTTAACATTCACAACTGATTGTAGCAAATTTCACTTATGCATGATTGGGTCTGATTTTTTTATATTTAGACACAAGTTTAGTTTATCTATAAAATTTCCTCAATTCTTTATATTCATAGACTGATATGTTAAAGCAATCACATTATTTTTTTGTATAAAAAAATCTGACCAACTAGGATATTCAAAATATTTTTTTATGTTATAAACATAAATATATGCTCTCCTGACAATTACAATAAACTAGTAAATCATTATAATAAGCATTTCACAAAATCATATATAAACTACATTTAGAGAATTGGAATTAGAAGACCTCAGCAATGTCTTTTGTTAAAATTGTTTTACACATCAGCCTGACACATATATGCTGGGTTCCCTGTTCTTTTAATATCTCACCCACTATAGGATTTAGTCTTAAAATATCAGATGTAAGTCCATGTTACAGCTTTATGCTTATGTAGCCACCAATGTAGTGTTGGCTCAAGCATTAGCTATTTTTTTCTTGTGGTCTACTGTAATTATAATTACCTATGGTCAATTCCACTGAAAATTATGATAGAATCTTAATAGGATAGGATCCATATTATATTTTATTTTAGATACTAGATTTTATCTATATGATTGAGAGAATCATGTGCCAGTCCAAAAATATCTTTTAATTGAAACATTTTGGCCACATATACATTTTGGAATCTTGCTCTACAGCTTTTTTACCATAAACCACAATTTGGTTAATTATAGATCCAGGGACAACTCTTTCTGATATATCAAAAGGACATTACTACAGCATTGTTTTCTCCAAAGTTTGCCTTGCTGCTCAAGCCAAAAGAGGAAGTCCAAGTGTAGAAAACACACACACACAGACACTACAGAAGTATATCCACATGCATACACAGGCATACATATGTCTACATAAATATTATATGTTAGTATGATGTACATTCATGAGTATATGTATGCATGAATAAAATATACCTGAATTACTCATAACTGAATAATTTATAATTTTAATTTTAGTTATCAAATAGCCTGGCAATCATAGGTCATGGGCATTGTAATTTAAAGCAAACATAGAGGTCAAGGAAGGAAAAACGGCTATGGATCCAGGCATGAAGAACAGCCAATCAGAAGGCACCAGTGCCAGGCATGGGGTTGGGGATAGCATGTCCACACCCACACAGATTTCCAGGCTCTGTCATGAGCCCTTTTTGTGTGGCCTAACTGCATAATTGCTGCCACCCTAGCCACTTGTTCCCCCAGCATTCCCTTTCTCAACTATTGTCGCTGCTAATTTTTATGGGTGGTATATTGTCCCAAAGTAAGCTGGAGCTAAATTCTAGAGATATCTTTGTAATCTAATTGTCTGGCCCTCCTCTGTTTCTGATTTTTATTTATTGTCATTTTCCTCTGAATGTACAGCAAGACGCGCTGCTAACACTTATATACTATTTACCCACCTTGACAAAGGCATCCTATCTGGGTAGACTAAACAGAAAAAAGCATCCATCCCCCAGAGGATGCTGTTCATTTCCAAGTGAAAAGCTGAGCTAGCTTCCTGGATGAGAGGTGTTTGCCCCACCTGCAGGCTCTTGGCCAGGCATCTTTGTTCAGGGCACAAAGCACAGCCCTATGTGTCAGCCTTAATGGGAAGCCCATGCATGGCCACATTTCCTATGCTATAATAACTTGTAATTGTTTAAACTAACTTAATTTTCTTAGACTCCTGCTGTAATTCTTAACACAACTAGTCCACGTTGTTTTGAGACCTTGCCAAAATCAGGGAGAACTCACTCCTTTTTCACAAATTTCCCTACTAATTAATTGCTTACTTTTTCAAAGCTGTGAGCTGAAATTTCAGAACATTGAAAGACAAAAATAATTTGAACGATTTTTTTCAAGTGCCTTTTTTGGAATTTTTCCAAAACAAATGGGATTGACAAACAAGCCTGACAAAGACAAGCTTAATGGCCATTCTCTGGCAACTGCTTCAAAAGAGATGTTTCCTGTCCTCCTCTGTAATCTTCCCAGACACACAGGTAATTCGACAGAAATGACATCCAATTCTTACATTTTCTCACTTTTTTTAAACACTGAAAACAAGAGCTTGTGTGGTCTCTAAAATAAACATTTAAATGTACCAGTCAAACAAAGCATCAGTTAGAAGATAAATAGAAGAATATACTTCCATTACTTCTTTCCCCTCATAGACAACATGGATACATTTTCTCTAGGGCTGAAACATTCGTAGTGGAGACAGTTTATCTATCTACCTACTTCTGCCTCAAGAAAAGGAAGAATCGAGGTCTAGCTAATGGCCAGAAAACTCCATTGCTGAAGCCAGTAGCATTCCCAACACTGTTTAAGGCATAACACATTTTAAAGGTTTTTGACCTGGATTCAAATCCTGCCTCTGACACCTTGAAGCAGAGAGTTTTCTGGAGTACACAAATCAAGTTATTAAATAGCATTGTCTCTGAATATAATGTAATACATAATTTAACTGACTACAAAATCATTTAGGGAATCAAATGATTTTCTCATTGAGAATATTTACATGTTTGACATAAAATACAGCTATGACAGGTGAGCCTTCTGAGTGACTGTTCTGAGTTTAAACAAATGAAACTTTGTTCACTTTGGCAGCATACATACCAGAATTAGATAATACCAAGGTGGTCTGTGTGGCCACCAGTCAAGCACGATCTGGACCTCCTAAAGTGAAACTCACTGTAGACATATACAGATTAATTTAATTAAAACCATTTTACTAAAATCTCTGTAGATTTAGTGAAGTAGATATCCACAATTAGAAACAAATTAAGCAATCTGTGAACCAAGAAGGTGGATTTAGATTACATGTCAATGTTCCAGGGCAGTACTTCTATAAATGCTATTACTGGTTTGATCAAGAACTAATTATCTTTTGACTTACCTAAAAATAGTGCCTTATAGACTGCTCTAAAGAAGCTGAAACTTGAGGTGCGGGAACCTCAGGATGCACACACAACAATCAGGTGACAAATGAAGAATGCTGGTGACTCTTCAACTCTTCCCTGCCTACACATTATTTCTTACAGTTCCTGTTGACAAAGGACTTGCAGTCAGCAAGTTTTTATTTAGGAAAGTACCTATGGATGTTATTCCCAGTGAGTTATAAGTTTGAAGCATCACCTCTATTTACTTACGCAAAATTAGGAAGTTGTATATGTATAAAAGTTGTGGGGTACAATAGCGGAATACCTCAACATGTGAATAAAATCTTCATAATGCTACTCTTAAAGATTTTAAAATAAAAAAATCAGGTAAGTCCCATATCTGTCACACCAGTGGTGAAAAATGTTAAAGCAGAAATATGAACTATTTATTATAACAGAGGGAATGACAACATACACCATCTGTAGGAGTGTACTTTTCTGGAGCAGTAATTGGTTAATTGTACAATTTAGATATCTTACTTAAATTGAGTTTATATTTCACTCTGAATTAATGACTATCATAATGTACTCATTAGATCTGAAAGTCAGTATTAATTTATTATCAGAAGACAGTGAATTACATTAGCAGGTGAGAAGAAATGGCTTAATATTATCTATTTGATTATTTCATAACCTATGTGCAGATTATAAAGCAGTTTCTGGTTGCTAAATTTTTATTTCAGTTATAATTGCCTGATATTAAACTATATTATATTATAGTGACTTTTCCATGGAAAAGCATAGCATAACTGCCCATGATTATCTTTACTACATCTTTTTATACAGAACAATTCTTACATTTAAAGTTTGTTTTATGGAATAATAAAATCCAAAAATTTTAACAGGATTAGGGGGGAAAAATCAGTGTCCTGATCACCCCTTCTCCTTGCTTCCCATGCCACATGGGAAACTGATAATTACTTTCAACTTCTTTGGCTATTTTCATTTCTAAAATTTACTTGCATATTTCTAAGCAGTATGTATCTTCTGCTGTGTTTTAATTTTTTAAACTATATTATCTACTAATTTCCTTCTGTGGAAGTTATGGGTTTAATTCTAGACCCCGCCCTCTATTACCACTCAGTGAGCACTGGAGCACACATTTGCGTATGTGCGTATGTATACATACACACACGCTTTCCCTGATCCTAAGCTTCTTATACAACTTTATCAGCTTTTGCTCAAAGCAATATCTAGTGATTACATTATTAACACAATGTAAATATTATTCAGCACTAAGTCATGCAATTCACTATGATTACATTTGCTTTTTCAAACACATTTCTATTGACCCTGGAGGTAATAATTGCCTGTCTTATCATTTGTTTCATTTTCTTTGTCATTATCAGGGTTCAACCCAAAACTACAAGGAAAGTATAAGTGTCTGTTCAATACATTAAAAAAATACCACATAATCTGTCAGGCTTATTATTTTCTTGGCTACATCCCCTCCAGAGACTTTAATATCCTCTCTTGTCTGGACCAGTTGCTTTCTAGGTGTGCTGCACAGCTGTCACCTGGGGATGACTTTTGCCCTCTCCTACTATTATATTATTATACTATATTATATACTGTATTATTGTGATGACTTTAGAAAGCACATAACACTGTTTCTTCTTTAAAAGGATAAATGAGAAAAACTTTGAAAATGTGTACATTTGAGTTTTTTATTTTTCATGCTTGAAAGTTTAACTTGGTATTGAATGTTGATTGGAATCATATTAACTCCAAATTTTGAAAGCAATGTTTTATTATTATCTAGCTTTTTGAGAAATCAAATTCTGTATGTTTGAGTTAGAGGATGCGAGTTTTTTGGGTTTTTTTGGGGGGGTCTTTTCTATAGACGTCCACAAAATACCCTTTTTATTTCTAACCATTTGGAAATTTCCTGATAATGTGCTTTTGTGTGGGTCTTTTGTCATTTACTCTTATGCTGGGCCCTTGATAAGCTCTTTTAATCTAGAAAGTCATGTTCTCTTTTATCTAATATTTCTTTGATAATTTCTTTCTCTTGTTTTCTGTGATCCTATTTCTGGGGCTTCTCTTAGAAAGTGGGATGATACATATGAGAAAAATGAAGCTTCTGGGTCAATCTAAGTTTTTGTCTATTTTCTATTTGTTAGTTTTTTTCTTCTACCTTTTGAGAAATTTTCTTTAAAAAAAAGTACATGTATGTATCTTAAAACGTTGTTTTCTGAATATAACTTTAATTTTTTAAGCACACTTTTTTTATGACATGGATGCAAAATTTTCTTCTGCTTATCTGAGTAATTAGAGTTTTTTGCTTGATGTTGCTCTGCCTCCTGTCTTGTTTCTGTTTCCTCAGTGTAGGTTTCTTTGTTCATTTTGTTCTCTGTCATTCATATTAGAGGCTTTCCTTAAATGCCTGACCTTTTAGGACTTTCATTCAAATTTTCAAGTGAGGAACTGAATGCAGACTGAGAGCTGTGGGCCTGGCATGGCCAGTTGAATGATGGGTTGTGAAGGGGAATGTATTAGTTTCCGGTTGCTGCCATAACAAATTACCTCAATCTCAGTGGCTGAAGCAATACAAATGTATTATCCTATAGTTTATAGGTCAGACGTCCAGCACAAGTCTCACTGGGCTAAAATCAAGGTGTTGGCTAAGCCATGTTGCTTTCTGGAAGCTCGAAGGGAGAATCCATTTACTTCCTTTTTCTACCTTCTAGAAAGAGGCCACCCACATTCCTTGGCTTTGGGACCTCTTTCTTCATCTTCAAATCCAGAAATGGTACATGGGTCCAGTTCTTTTAATAATTTTTTTTTAATTTTTTATATCTTTATTGATTTCAGAGAGAGGAAAGGAGAGGGAGAGAGAGAGACAGAAACATCAATGATGAGAGAGTCATTGATCAAGCCCACAACCAGGCATGTGCCCTGACCGGGAATCGAACCATGATCGCCTGGATCCCAGGTCAATGCTCAACCGCTGAGCCACTCCCAGCCAGGCCCAGTTCTTTTTACATCACATGTTTCTGAGCATTCTTTCACTGTCACATCTCCCACTGACTTCTGCTAGGAAGGGTTATCGACTTTTAAGGACCCATGTGACTAAATTGGCCCCACCTGGATCATACAGAACACTTTTCTTATTGCATGATCCTCAACGTTACCACATCTATAGCTCCCCTTTTTTCAGTATGTATGGTAACATATTATACAGGGATTAGGAACAAGACATATTTGGGGTCTATTATTTCACCTACCAGCAGGGAATCAAGTAGGGAGATCAAACCATGTTGTTGGTGAACACTTTTCAGTAGTTGCAGTTGTTGGGTCCCAACCTCTTCTGCCATTTCCCAGGTGAAATCTGAAACTGACCCTCGTGTGCAAAGGGCAGGAAGAGCCTCACAGAAGGGCAGACCACGACAGATTGGTAGGTGACATGTTTAATAAGCAAGGGAACTCACTTATAAGGTTTGTAGGGTGACTGCAGCACCTGCCAGAATCTTAAAAGTTTACATAGAAGCCTTAACTGGGTTCCTTAACGTACCCAGCCCAGACAATCTCAACACCACATTTCTATCTCAAGCCTGTATCCTTGGAGCAGCTTCTGGGATTGGGGAAGGCAAGCAGGATGCACATTTTAAACACAGGGGAAGGGAATGGGGAACCACTAAAGGGTCGGGTCCAGCTTTCTGTTCAAACCGGGGGTCATGTCTTCTTGATGACCTTCCCCAACAGCAGATCTCTGCCTTTTGAGTGAAATAATTTTTTATTCTCTTTCTTTTTCTATATAAGCTTGTCTTCCAGCTTTCTAGAAATCAAATGTGGGAAGGTGACTGGGGTCAAACTGATAAAGATGCAAAGTTTCTTCACCTGTCACTGGTGCACTTGAGTTCAGAGACCCAGAAAGAATCATGTGTATTATTAGGAAAAAAACCTCAGTAAATAATCATAATAATCCATAGAAAAATTTTATGTTCCTTTTTTAACAATGACATTCAAGAGATATGTTCAACATTTGAACTAGACTTCCTTATGTGTAGAAATTAGTGAAAACCTACATCTTCATAGCTGGTTAGTTCTTGCTATATCATTTGTTTTATGCTGAGTCATTTTGACATTGTAGTATTCTGTAGTATTCTACATGATAGCAAGGATTTATAATTGAGATAATCTAAAAGACAGAACAGTATGCAACAACAATCTTTCATTTGAATGATTATGTACAAGGCATTTATTTTTAAAGAAGAGAAGGATATTAAACTTCACGGAAAAAGATAGGAATGGTCATTATAAGATAAAACTATTACTACCAAATTAAAGGTGTAAAGTGTATGGCATATAATAATTACAATCTAAGCATCTGCATCATTATCATTGAAATCCCTTAACTTACCTTGATAATTTTGTGGGTGTTGTTTTCTTTTTGACACATGTTTTATATTAGAAGGAATCATGTTGTGTATTGTTAGAAAAAAATCTCAATAAATAATTATAATAATCCATAGAAAAATTTTAAGTACTTTTTTAATATTGTTGTAAGAACAAGTGAAATTAAATTTGCTTTTATGATGCATTAAAACAATGTATTTCTCAAAACTAAGCAGGTTTGGTTCACATACTAGGATTCATGTGTTTTTCTTTGATTTCCTTGAATTTCCTTTTAGAGCCCACTGATATAATATTAAATAATTGTATTCATTATATAATTTGAAAGCAAAACATTTTGCAAGTTCAGTTAATTTTAAACGGGAAAAGGCAAGTTGCCAGAAGGTGTTTGAAATGCCTTAGACATAATGACTGAACCCTGTCTGATCTCCAGGGTGTCACCTTTGGTAAGCTTTTTCTTTTGTTTGGAAACTCTCTCTTTTTTTTTAAGATTCTAAAATTACAAGTTGTCAACACATATGGTATATCTTGTCTACAGCAAGTAGTAGCAGGCAAACAAATAAATACATGCGCTTGTAAATTCTGGTGAAATAAGAAACAAAATAAGAGCAAGGGTAACTACTAGTCTAGAAAAATAATATTATGGAACTTTAGATTCATGATAAAAGAAAGTATAAGACAAGATAAGATCTCTGCAAAACAAAGTAGTATGGGAAGCAAGAAAGCCAAGACAGTTAAACTACAGGCTGCGGCAAAACATTGCTCTGCTAAGGGACATTTGAAAAGTTCAAGTTAAGTGTCCCGAAGGCCTGATTAGCTTGGGTGTCCTTCAAGCAGGTAGAGACCAGGTGAAAACCATGATAGCAGGAATTGGTGCAGCCAACAATACAAGAGGCATGTAAACTCTGCAAAATTAGTTTTAAGTGATTTGTTCATTAACAAGGCACTAATGAGTGATTATGGTGATGAAATGAAGAATATTTTATATATGGTGGGATGACCAAAACTCAGCAGTCTGGCTTAGATATAAGAAAGAGCACTAGAGCATTAAGTATAGGAACTGTCACATCATGATGAATATCAAGGTTTGGAGACAAAATATTAGGTCTATGTAAATGAGACTAACCCCATACCTCCTCGTATAATGAGACATAATTGCAGATGCATTTCCTACCGACATCATTAGTTTTTGTAATAAGTCCACCACTAGACTTCAAATAGGAGGCCTGGGGAACATAGAGATTAGCAAAAAGAAAGATCCATCAGTCTCTGCAAAGTTAAAGTTTATTTTCTGAGGCTTTCTGAGTTAAAGTGTGTTGGGTTATTAATTTAGTTTCAACATGACCAGTATAGTAGGTTAAATTTCATGATTAAAATTGAGTAAAAGTCTTCTAGGTTATTGACTAGGTCAATGGTTCCTAACCCTTGCTTTGCACTAGGATCACCTGGGGAGCTTTAAAAAAATACTGATGCCCTGGCCTTCTCAAATCAGATTCTCTGCAGGCGGGGCCTAGGCAGCACTATTTTTAAAGACTCGGAAGGTGATTCTAGGCTGAGAACCACTGGACACACAAACCATTACAAGGTCATTATTTTTGCCTAGATTGTGATTCAAATGCTCCTTGGAAACAAAGGGGACCTTGAGAAATTCTGGGGAAATTGTTTAGTTCTGTAAGTTCAAACAGAGCAAAGATCAAGTTTGCAAACTTCAGCAGTGAATGAACTGAAAATCACTCTGCAAGTTTCAATTATTTTTATAGTTCCTACGCATTTCTATAAAATACCCAGAAGCTACTCTAATGTCCCTTTTGCAAGTCCACTGAGGAACAACAATACCTTCTTTTGAAAATTGTTTCTGTTTCTACACTAAGCAAAAAGGATGGAAGCTATTATGTTGATATTTTAAGCAAAAAAAATTCTTCCAACCATACAGTTTAAGTATCTTGCTAATTCACGGGAAAGTAGTGCATTCTCTCTTTTCTCACATTATCTGAAAAACTACCTTGAGTATGGACTCTGCAGGCACAGTAATAGCCTTCATCTAGAGAAGTAGAATTCATGATTTATTCACATCTGTAATGGTAATGAGTCATCAGTCTATGAGGAAAATTTGAGTCTATCAGTTATTTCAAGGGTACTGAAAGCTGTCTTTACATCTAGCTGTTCATCTCTGTGACATTCCTGGAGGGCATCTTTTTGATAGCTGATTATTCTCTGAAGTAGCAGGAAGCAGGCAACTTCAAGGGAAGCAGCTTCTTCAGCCAGAACTAATAGTCTTGGGAGGATGTTTCTTATTCAAATATACCTAAGTTTGTTGATTGTGACCACAGAAATTTGGGGGATATTATGGAAGAATGAACATTAGAGGGGGGAAAAAGGAATAAAGTAACTTACTCTTTGGAAAAAGTTAATATGAATACTTAAGGCTATTTCCAATCAGAGAGATTTGCCAAAAATAAAACGTTTGTGAAAGATGTGGCTAATTCTTTCTTTGAATGAGCAGCCTATTTACCTTTGAAAATGTGAAACAGTCACACCACAAAATAGGGGTCTCTCCAAAGTAAAGAATGACAAATTGGGTAAGAAAGTAAATAAACCACCCTGCTGCAACCCAAACAGTCCACTTTTTATTTACTTTCTTATTGGTATTCTATGTAATCTTTGATTTTACAGAAGCATTTTGCTATTAAAACAAACAAAATAAAAGAAATAATAATAAAATTAAGAAACACACTATGAGAGAGGATCCAGTTAGAGTTGCCAAATCTAACCCTAAAATATGTACTGACACTAAGTAAACAGAAGTTGGTGGCACCTAACACAAGCACACTGCTAGTGTAGGCAACTCACCTTAAACCATGCCTAACATAGCCTTCTGCCCTTTTCTGGACTCTCCATTTTCACTCTACTATACATCCCCCCTTCTCTCTTCCTTGACAGTGGGCTATCAGATATGGTGTTGACACTACTGCCATGACTCTGACCCCCTAGACACTCTTTCATTTTTCATACCCACTATGTGAGGCAAGTTTGAATAATTCTCCTTTTCCTCCATTCTAGCTCTTTGGAATCTTTGCACTTTAGCTTCATTTGGTTTGTGCAGATTCAAAAATATAGACTGGGTCAAGAACACAAATAAATGAGGCTCAAAGCTGAAAGCAAACCTACCAATGATCCTATTTGCTATATTTCCAGCACTTAATAAAATAGCTGGAGAAAAGCTACTGCCTTTGGGTACATATAGGATCAAGCAAATGCAAAATATTAGTAGAAAGTCTGCAGTTGAAATGGAAGCTAATCATATTACAAATCTTATACCCATAATCAAATTGTTTTGTGAGAAGTCACATATCTGTGAACCATTTTTATGATTGCATCTGGGCGTACATCTGTTTGTCTTAGTTCACTCACAAAACCTGGTTTGCTAATGATCTAGCAACTCTAAAATTTAAATTCCTATAAACTCACTGAAAGGCTACAGAAGGAATCCACTTTAAGCAATCATCTACTCAAGTCCTATCTCACACAGATCCACAATGTAGTCATCAAAAGGATAGGAAATAACATCTTAAGAGCTCAAAATTGAAATTGCTCCTTGAATTTAAGCTATAATGATTTTATTTCTCCACAGTCCCTTACTCCATAATTTAACTTGGCTTATTTTCCTTGGAGGATGTTAGCAACTACCATTTCTTATATGTTTATTCTTAGTTGCTTTTCTTCTGCAGTGTCCTCTTATCCATAATTAAACACTTGCAAATACCTAATAAATAATCATTCAACCTCTTCTTTCACAGGCTAAATTCTCCTTTAGGTTTAGAGAAACAATCTTTTTTATTAAATTACATGATATCAATTGATTTGTTAGTTGACAGACTGAGTTGCTCCTACCCATTTTCTAAGAGTCTTTGACATGCTCATCTTTTCTCTTATTTTCATCTATCTGACCTCTGCCCCGCTTTCAAGTCTTTCACAATGCAAAAGTCAAAATTGAGTACATTTTCATGACCACTGCAAAAGTACAATTAAATATTAACTCTGACCTCTGCATTTCAATTTCCCCAAGTTCCACTGGCATTTTAGAAAAGTGCAAGTCACAGTCAGCATGCGGAACTCTATGACTCCGCTGTATTTTTGTCTTATTGATGTTCCACCACTTTCCTTAACGTAGTTTGATATACATCTCTAAATATGCTCAGCCATGTGTCTAATCAACCTAATTTTGGTTTGACTGGTTCATTATATTATTTTTTGACTGCAGATATTTGAATTCAAGACTTATATTTAATGAAATAAAACGCTGTTTGTTTCTATGACCTTAAGATAAAATATCATGCTTGTTCTGCAGTCTTCGTTGTTGGACATTGCAGGTAATATAAAATGGTAACGCTGGACAGAATAAGGTAATTGCTCTATACATTGTATTTAAATCTATGATAACTTTTTTAATTCTTAAAATTCTATAGCAACTCAATTTCAAAGTCATCAACTTGGATTTTTCTAAATTCTTCAAGAGAAATTCACAGTCTATGACCAAGGATGAACCACAGATCATGTAGTGTGGTAATACTAAAGAAATGGTGTTAGAGAAAAAACAATGAAGAAGTTTGTTGAGCAGATAGCGATGAACTGTGCCCTGAGGCCAAAGTTAAGAATCTGACAGAGATGGCTAGTCAAGGACCATGGAGACAGGCAGTGCATTCCTCCTGACTCAGAGTTTGATGGGAGAGGCTCTTCAAGCTCTTACATCTTTGCTGGATTGGCATTGTCTACACACAAGCTGTTTAGACACTTTCTAAAGCTGTTTTTTTAAAAAATTAAAATATACAATGTAACTGATAGGGGCATTTATAATGTCCAAAGATTGGGCACCTGAATTAATCTAAAATATATTACTTATAAAATTGTAGAACACATATACTTATATGAGCAGAGATTTAAGTTTCTTTTTCCTTAAGTTTCTTTCTCCTAGGCCTTTGCATCCGTACACTCCCCTTGATCCCTGATGAAGCTGCACAGCTGTGAAAAGTCAAGATATCATCTTCTCAAGACAACCATGGTCAGGCTGACCCAACGATGAGTCAAGACATCACCTCATCGAGACATCTCCAGACGACCAAGAACAAAAGAATGACATGTGCGGATCTCGGGGACTGCTCGTAGCTGCGTTCCATTCCCAGCCTCAGCTTACCCCATTTCCCTATATTTCCCTATATAACCCTCAAGCCATCCCTTCTTGGTTGGCTGGCCTTCCCAATAAACACCTTATGTGATTCAACTCTGCCTCCATTGAATGGGACACAGGGATGAGCAGCCGGAGCCCCACCAGGGTGGGTTTCCGGGTAACATAACTTTGTGGTGAGTTCTTTCTAAACAAGTCTGATTCTTCCCTCCAAAAAGATTCTTAATGAACAATAAAACAAAATCATCCAGGGTCTTGATGTGTGCTTTGGATAAAAGTGTATTAATGTACATAGAAGAAACACATATAACACAAACAAAAAAAATATTAGCATCTCTTAAAAAAATGTGGCTGCAAATGCTCATTTGCATATCTACCAGGTGTTACACCTTCTGAGGAATAGCCAGGGCAGCGCCCCCCCCCCCAGGCATTAACACAGTTACTTATTTCCTTAGCTCTCCTTTGGTTTGGAACCCCCTGAACTTAGCTCCTCATTGGTTGTAAAAAGTCAGATTTCATATCACAAGTACCTTTTATTCAATTGCTGATAATCCTCCTGCATTAAAGGGAGCATTTTTTTCATTTACGAGCTGAGGGGCTCCAGGTGCAGTTGTAAGGATAAAGACTGCATGTTATACACATTCTGTGTCCCTAGAACCTCGGGCTATAAATAGAAGGCAGTTGCACTTTCACACTGGAACAATTCTGAACAGAGCCATTTATGTAATCTTCCTGGTTCTTATATTATGTTTGTCATATAGACACAAATTAGCACTACTGGTGTTTTCCCAATACTTCCCTGAGCAAGTGAGAAATATATTGGTAACTAAAATAGATTTGGAAAATTAAGCTGTGCCCAAGGACACAATATCATCTTAGCAGATGACACAGTGGAGTCCTATGATAGCCTGTTAACTGAAATAGCAGCAGGGAGGAGTAGGCAATGCCTCACGTATGCACACAGTTCCCAGGCAGTTTGAAACATTGTAGTGTCATGGGGACAGAAACCTAGTCCCAATTAGAGTCTCTTTACTCTATTTATCCTTTCTCTTTATTTTTCCTACTACAACACACAGCCCTCCTTTTTAAAGAGAGCTGGCAAAAGCAGAGTGAGTGCCCACACTCCTTTCGGAGCATATTCCTATGTAAATGAGAGCATTTGTTTTATACAGACAGGGACAAACCACGTCTTTCAGTAAACATCAGCAACAGCAAAGCTGAAGACTTTAAATCACTGGGTGCCATACCAGGCACTAAAAAAGGGGGGGGCGGGGGTGTAGAAGCTGAATCATTTAAAATTAGACAGCACTAAAGCACTTGAGAATATGCTGCAGGGAACAATTTTGTTTTGAATTAGGTAGCAGAATAGATACTTGTGTATCCTAATTTTATGATTTTTCTGCCATGGTAATGACATTCTGAAAATGGGGTATTGCTATCTTGGGAGTAGGAGCCCTGCTGCATCTGCTGACCTACAGAAAATTTCCCAAACATGAAAAGCCTGAGGGACTTCACTTCCAGGTGGCAGCAAGTATTTCTAGTTAGTGCTCCTCTCAAAATGTCTGTCACTACAGGTGAACAGCCACTGCCACTGACAGGGATCGATCAGGAGGGCAGCTCCTGTGCAGTCAGTAGTAGTTGCCAGCATTCTTTGAGAATCCCTCCTGGTTTTTGAATATTCGATTGTAGTTCACAGACATAGGCAACTTGAAAGAATGGCTTCAGTTTTTTGTTTTTTTTTTAATTTATTTTATTGTTGAAAGTAATACAAATGTCCCCCATTTTCCCCCCTTTACCCCCTCTCACCCCTCCCCAGTTCTTCCTCTATTGTCTGTGTCCATGGGCTATGCATATATGCTTATCAGTTCTTTGGTCAATCTCTTCCCACCCTCCTTGCTGCCTTCCCTCTGAGATCTGTCAGTCTGTTTCATGCTTCCTTGTCTGTGGTCCTATTTTGTTTGTCAACTTACTTGGTTCCTTAGATTCCACATATAAGTGAAATCATGGGATACTTGTCTTTCTCAGACTGGCTTATTTTGCTTAGCATAATATTCTCCAGGTTCATCCTTCCTGTCCCAAAGGATAAGAGATCCATATTTTTTCAGAATGTTTTTGTTATTGCTTTAATAAGTTGTAATTTTAGGTTGTCCTTGTCCCAATGACATTGCTTATTATAGCTTTTTAAAATCAATAAGGATTTATGTTCAACTGCTCAATTTCTAGCTCTTGGAGGAGATATGAAAGGACTTTCCCTCAAGAAGTTTGTAATCAAGTCATTGTTTCTTAAGCACCTTTAAAATATTTATTTTTATTGCCCGGCCAGGCTGGCTCAGGGGTTGAGCGTCGACCTAGGATCTAGGCAATTGGGGTTCCATTCCCAGTCAGGGCACATGCCCGGGTTTCAGGCTAGAACAATGACTTTCTCATCATTGATGTTTCTATCTCTTTCTCTCCTTCTCCTTTCGTCTCTCTGAAATCAATAAAGGTATGTATATATATATATTTTAATTATTTTTATTGAGGTGAAATTCACATAAAATACAAGTAACCATTTTAAAGTAATACCTTTATGTGGTATTTAGCATATTCACAATGTTATTCAACAACCAGCTCTCTCCAGTTTCAAAACTATGCTAACTTCTAAAAATATCCAGTACCCATTAAGTAATCAATTCTCAATCTTCTAGTTGCTGGAACTCTTAATTTAGTTTCTATCTCAATGGATTTGCCTGTTTGAAATATATTGTTTGTATTTATTGGAATGATACAATATAAAATCTTCTGTTTCTGGCTTCTTTCACTTAACCACAATAATTTTAAGGTTCATACACGTTGTAGCATGCCTCATCTCCCCTGGTTACTGCTGGGGGTGGAGTTCTTGCAATATCCTGAGGAAAAAAATTTTCTGAGACTCACACAGGGGGATGCAATGTGGTAGAAAGCTTTATTTCCAAGGAATTATATCCCTGGGTTTCCACAGTCCTATTTCCCTTAGTCCAGTCATAAAAGTGTAGCTGGGGCTTCTGTAGAGCTAAAATCAGAGCCAGTTTCCACAATTTCCTTTCCATGTTGGAACCAGGTCTAGTCTAGATTCAGGCTAGTTTAGCTTATGTTTACATACTGCAAACTATTAGTCCCTTGTATGTGGGGTCCTCATGACCACAGGCATAAGGAAGAATGCAAGGAAGCCAAACTTGAGCCAAGAGGGCAACAAGAGTCCCAAGAGACCCAGGTGAACTTCTTTGTTTAGTGAATTACCAATGTTTGTGTGTCCATGCCTATTCTGGCCAACCATCTCTGTTCCCAGGTGTGGTTGACAGACAATTATCTTTCCTTTCTCACCCCAACTTTACTGGGCATGAGTCTATCTTCCATATGTGATTTCCTGGGGAGTGTGACATTGCAGTTTCCTGGTGAAGCGGCCCAAATGACATACCTATAATGTCGGGCCTTCCACCTTAGCTCCTTTACTGTTATTAATAACCAGTGAATTAAAATGGTATTACCAGTATTTTATTTCTTTTTACTACAATTTCTTTATCCATTTATTAGCAGCAAAAAGTACTAGTTGTTAGACTGGTGGAATCAGAATGGACCTCCTTTCAGCAGCTTTGGTACTTGAGTTCTGGCTAAGAAAGAATTCAGAACCAGGACTCAAACTATGAGATAAAGTTTATTAAAAAAGTCACAAAGATAGAAGAAAGTGAGCTGTAGAAGAAACAAGTTGAGGAAAGAAGTTACAGAGACAAAAGAAAGGCCCTTGGAGCTGAGGAGAAAGAGAGAGGCAAGGAAAACACCTGAGGGGAGGGAGGAAGAAAAAGGGATGATTACCTTGCTATGCCATAGGTACACATTTATTTAGTTCTCACCTTAAATTGGTGCATTTAGTACTTTATTCTGCTGGACAGAAAGAGTAAATTCAGCATGTCTAGGTTGCTCAAAATCTGCATATTTGAAAAAAAAGGCCTATTTTTAGGATTGACTCTTGGCCCTCTCTTGGAAGATAACTTCTGTGCTCTTGGAATATTCTGCTTGATATGAAAGATTTTGTATGCCTAAAGCCTTGGGTCTAACAGTATTTATGATGAATGCTTGTGTTTTTATGCCTGAGGTTTGGGGCCATGCTATACCAGTTTGACCAAATAAGTTTACTTAACAATGTGATTTATGGTGAACATTTGTTTTACTCAAGGGTTGAGGATTGGGATAGTTACAGCCTGAGGGCAGAGGTCAGTCATACAGATGTTGCATGCCTACGTTACTAACCCTCATTAAGAGCCCTGGACAGCAAGGCTTGGATGAGCTTCCCTGGTTAGCAAGACTTTGCATGTTTTATTAAATATCATTGTTAGGATAACTAAGTATACCCCCAGTTGACTCCACTGGGAGGGGATATATGGAAGCTTGTAGCTGTTTTCTCCAAAAACTTGACCATGAGTTTTTTCCCCTTTGGTAATTTTGTTCTGCATCCTTTGGCAATAATAAACTGTAACTGTGAGTATAGCAGTTTCTTTTGAGTTTTGTATGTCTTAACAAATTATCAAGACAGATTAGTCATTTTAATAAAAAGGTGAAAAAAACCCTGGCCAGTGTGGCTCAGTTGGTTGGAGCATGATCCATGCACTAAAAGGCCACCAGTTCAGTTCTGGGTTAGGGCACATACCCAGGTTTCAGGTTCGATCCCTGGTCAGGGCACATGGTGGAGGCAACAGATCAGTGTTACTCTCTCACAGCAATGTTTCTCTCCCTCTCTCTCTTCCTTCCTGTCTCTCTAAAAATCAATGAGCCCAGCCAGGTGTGGCTCAGCAGTTGAGCGTTGACCTAGGATCCAGGTTATCAGTGTTTGATTCCCGGTCAGGGTACATGCCCGGGTTGTGGGCTGCAGCTGATCAATGACTCTCTCATCATTGATGTTTCTATCTCCCTCTCTCCCTCTCCTTTCCTCTCTCTGAAATCAATAAAGATCTATTTTAAAAAATAAAAAATAAAAAAAATAAAAATCAATGAAAAAAATATTTTAAAAAGGTAAAAAAAGATGAGAAAGGAAAGAGGTAAATAGTTTTAGAAGAAGAATTTAGATAATTAAGGAGAAAAGCTATTTATTTATTTGTTTTTTTTAAATGTTTCCATAAAGGGTTGTTAAAGTAGAATTAGATATCTATGGAGTCTATATTTCTAATAGGTCTTAGGGAAAGGTAAATGACAGGAAAGGATGTGACTCATGTATCTAAGTGATTTAGAAAGAAATAAATGACTTCCAAAGAACAAAAGATAATAACAGTCATGATTAAAGATTGATTTAGAGTTTATTTGAATACCAGACTTTATTTGTAAAAAGCCTACATTGTTCTTCCTAGGAACAGACTGAGAGAGAAGTTTTAAAAAGGGTCAGATAAAAACAAATATAAAAATATGTTTCTATCATCTTATTTTTAGTCTCTATTTGATTAATTAAAGCCATGCATGAATCATGCATTCATTAAGCATCACCCATGCAGTTATTTTGTCATGCAATATTTTGTGCTCTCGACTATTGTGCACTCATCTAAAACATGTGATGAGAAATAAGATATGGCCCTTGGCTTCAAGATTCACTATTTGTGTAAATAGACATGCAAATACATAGCTCTATAACAGAACTATGAGGAACTTTAATGACATAAAGTAAAAAGTATCTACTTCTATCAAGAAAGCAGATAAGAAGTTACTGGAAAAATAGGTGATGACACTTGTGCGCTGGTTCTATTTGTCTGTTGTTAACGTGTGGGTGATCCACATCGAGTCCTGGGAATGAAACCCATTCATTTTTCTGGCATAACTATATGGTGTTTATGATGATAGCAATTCAGATAATAAAAGAGGAAGATAGAATTAACAAAGAGAAGTTATATTCAAATTTTCATATCAGTATGGTAGAGAAGACACTTCAATAGCTTTCTCCTCTCATTCAGGTATAAGAGTGATAAGAAACAAAAGGATTATTACACAAAGCAATTTCGGACACTAATGTACTTGTTTACAAAGTTGAATGTGGGTATATGTATGTGGGTACATGGTTCCAGGAAGTCAGAGTAAACCAAAAACATTATTCAAAAAAAACAACAGAAAAGCTTTCCAATATTAACACATTATTTACCACATTCCAGAATTGTACTAAGTAGAGGGGACACAAAATTAAACAAAATAGATATGGTTCTCATATTCACAAACTTACACACAATGGAAGAGAAAGGAAACTTAAAAAACAACTATAACACATTATGTGTTATTGCAATAAAAGCACCCTGACCTCCATTTACAACTTTTATTAAAATACATAGCATTAAAATAAAGCAGTTATCAAAACTAACATGAATAGGAAATAAGTCCCTAGGAAATTCTTCAGAAGACTAAGTGGGGCTCTATCTATGATTATGTTCAATTTTCTTCATCTCTTCCATATGCTTTATATATATTTTAAAGCAGGAAGGTCAGAGAGCCTTCCCTGGAGAGCTCCAGTTAAGCTTTATTTGTACATATTATCAGAGAAGTGATGCTGTGATGCAGATGGCCCCCTGGTCTGGGCAGCTTGACGAAAGTGCCTTTGTGTTCCTAATTAACCAGTGAACAACTGTGCCAATTGCTTTGATACATTCAAGCCTTCTGCTCTCCGACTTTTGATGAGCTATTTATTCAGGAGCAATACCTGCCTGCTTTATTGGCCCCAGCACACTACTTTAAAGGGCAGAGCTACAGTGAGATTGACAAGGATTTCTCAGTTCCAGGAAAGAAGATCATCAGAAAACACTAACCATAGTCAGGTAGTCCATTTTGGATCTCATTGACGAAAATATAAAGTCAATGACTATGGAGTGCAAATATTTTCTGGCAGTAACTCAATAGATTTAGAGCTCACAGTTCAGTAATGAGCTGCCATACCAACTCCTCCTTTGATTCCGGGAGTTCCCAAATCTGTAGCAGTGTTTAAAGAAGCAAAGTTTCCAGGATTTTTACTCCTCTCTTGAAATGATTAGTAATAAATTAGATGCTGACATACAGAGTAAATGAGAACATCAAATGATACTAGAATAATAAGTGTTAAAGAGCATGCCAAATTATATTTGACATACTAAAGAAAAATAAATGTTAATGAAGCCCAGAGCACCAAACCATCTTTGTGTATATAATTGTGTGAAATGTAATGGGAGGGAGAAATATTAGTAGCTTTTAAAATATTTTCTTGACTGAAATTGTAATGTGTAATGTAGACAGTGTAATGTAGACAATCTCAAGGCCATATGAGAAAAACCTATTTTCACTTATAAGTGTATCAAACTAAAGAACACGGAATTTTTGGTGTTCTTTTGACAAACATACAAGTAAAAGCTAAAATGAGTGAGCATTATTTTTAAAGTAAAATAACTAAAAGAACATATTCCACTATTCATCTATGCTTGAAAAATTTGACTCTCAAACCCAAATTCAAATGTCTTGAGAGTGAATTCATCTTCTCCGGGATCCAGGGGTTCTGATGCCTGGAATACCCACATTAAATTGCCTCTAAGGATCTTAAAGACTTTTTTTTATCACTCCCAAACCATCCCATACCCATATTTCAGATTGCCTGACTTCAAAACAGTCAAATTCTTTTGTTATTATGAATTAACTGTTTAGTAACTAAAATGTATATTGTCTGCTTTTTCTTTTGAACAATAGGACTAGATTTAGACACAACCTCAAATAGACAACTCTTCTGTAGTACCTAGTAGAGCTTATTCACCTGAGCAGCTAAAACTCTAAGTTTCTTAAAAAGTATACAAACCATGAACTTCAACTTAAGTAGAGCAGCTAGATTTTCTTGGTAATCTTTTTACTTACATTAGACTCTAATTTCTTCTCTTCAATGCTGTTTCACTCCTCCCAGTTGTGAGTTTATTTTTGCAGGAAATCAATATATTTACTTTGTGCTCATTATACAGGGGTGGGCAAAGTCACATTGACAGTTGTAATACAAACAAATAATACAATAATTAATAAATAATAATACAAGAATAAATTCTGTTTCATATACTCACAACTGTAAACCTACTTTTGCCCACTCCTGTATGCTCACATCTGTGATAAACACTTTACATTGATTATCTCCTTTAATTCTCAAAAAGATTTGATGGGGTAGAAGATATTCCCATTTTTAAACTAGGAAGATGTTCAGAGGAGGTTGGACAAATTCTCCAGTCACACAGCTGGAAAATTTTAAAAGAGAAATTTCAGCTTCAGTTTTTTAGACCTCAATGCACATGCTCTTAACCACCATCAGAAGAAAAATGTAATTAAGACATTTTAGTTTTCTGCCTCGTAAATCATATATTCACTGCCTGTATTTTTTTTGGGGGGGGGGTCTCAATCTGACAAAGCCCTCATTTGGCAGCACCCTCACAAATTATTGTGAAGAAAACAGTGCATAAATTTAAATGCATAATTTTTGTATTAAATTAAGTCTGTCATTGGTTAATAAAATTACATAGGTTTCAAGTGTAAAATTATATAATACATCATCTGTATATTGCATTGTGTGTTTTTAATGACTTTATCATCTTACGTTATTTCTTGATCCTAAGTCTTTTGATTCAAGAATCAAAATGCACAATATATCAATGTATTTCTTCTTCTTCTTTTTTTTTTTTTAATCCTCACCTGAGAATATTTTTACATTGCCTTTCAGAGAGAGTGGAGGAAGAGAGAGAAACATCAGTATGAGAGTCATATCAATTGGTTGCTTCCCGCACAAGCCCTGACAGGGGCCAGGGATCCAGCCTGCAGCTGAGGTAAGTGCCCTTGGCTGGAATCAAGCTCCGGACCCTTCAGTCCTCAGCCTGATGATCTAACTACTAAGCCAGACCAGCTAGGCCACAATGTATTTATGATACTTTATGTATTAATAAACTTATCTCTCTCTATATATATATATGTACAAATACCATAAACACATAGAAATATATATTTACCAGATATTAAATACATTTAAGGACATTTATATTTTATGTCAACAAAAGCCCTCATGTCAACATAAATTAAGATTCATATTAAAATTTAGAAGTATAAACCCAAGAAAGCATAATTTTAAGTATAAAAAGTCACTATCAATGCCTTCTTCTGTTCAGTAAAGCAAATCATGGGGCCAATACTTCTGGAAATGATTTGAATTAAGATGACTTTTCAAAATTCTGTCATTCTTTATTTATTCAGAACAATTGATTTATCCTTCCCTTCCAAAACTATCATAGAAATTTCCCCCAGATCTTGTCTTGTTTACTGAGATTTAGCGTAATTAAGCACAATCACCTGAGCATCTTCCCTTGGAACATAGTCGAAGGGAGAACAGGTGTCACCAAGAGCAACTCAAGCCAATGAGAACCAAAGCCAACAACTCATCCTGAAATGGAAATCCCAGCCAGTCTGCAGAGTTGACACAAGTGAACACTAGTGGACAGAGCATTAGAGCTCCTCCTTTTTATCACCCAATAATATATATTCCTGCTTTCCCTTCAACCCCACCCTCCCAGTTCTGTGTTCCATTTCTAAGGGACATCCATTCCTAGCCTTACAATTCTTCTATGCTATATCTTAAAACTAATTCATTTCATCTTTCACAAATTTAACATCATTTAATGGGTCTGTTACAAGAGAATATAGGTCCTTCTGCAGTGTCTCGGGAACAACATTTCATGTAGGAGGAGTTTTAAGTGATAGTGGCAATATTTATTAGAGCCTGTACACTCTAGGAGAGGCAGAGAGTAGGCTGGCTAGAGGGCAGGGGCTGCCCCGAGGTCTTTCTTAAGCCTCCATATATTTCCTTGGGTTTGAGAAAGAGCAGGCTTTCTTTCAAACTATCCAATTTCTTTCCTGGCTTCTCCCAGGGCTGTGCAGGCGCCTTCCCCTTGTCAAATCTGTGTCCCGGATTTTCTGGGGCCTGGGCCCTTCCCATCTGATCTTTTTCCCCAGACTTTCACAAACTAGTCCCCTCTCCCTTTTATGGTTGCCATTTTGGCTCCTAGTACACATGCTTCATAGTTCTGCTTCATTTGGCTTTTACTGTGCATGCACTTAGTACAAGGAATTCCCTCCCAGCTTTCCCCTTTACTCCCGCCCCACCCCCATTAGTTGGGCAGACTCCCTGGGGTGACAGAAGAGCTCTCCTTCCTTCCTAGTTTGCGTGATGTTGGATGTTGGTTACTCCCTGAAGTGACTGCCTCACAAATGTACTTCCCTTCCTCAATTCTAATTATTATCTTAGAAATATTTCCCAGTGACCAAGAATCAAAATTTTTTGCACCAAGGTTTTTTTTCCCTAGTAAAACTATTTACACAATATGTAATAACTTTCCTGTCCTCCTTGGACCCTCTTATCTTCTAGTCTATGATTCAGTGCATCGTTTTTTTACCCTGCCCTATTCACAGATTAGTTAAAAAAGAAACTTCCTTCATTGTATCACCAAAGTCTTCCTTGCCCATTTCTTGGTATCAAGGTCTATATGACAGAATAGGTCATTTAGTATCTGGTGACTGATTTATTGGGTTGTGTAATGGGCTCTGCTATTAATGGGAAATATGTCCTCTGATTGCATTTTCCAAGCACTATTTACATTGTGGTAAGTAACATCAACCTTAACTAATAAGAAATGGAAAGATAAATAATAAATACATAATGGAAGGATAAGTAATTTCCCAATACACTATTTTCCTAACTTATATGTGAACACTTTTTGATATTGTATTTGCTTTTTCGCAGGAGCTGTTCCAAAGAAATAATGCTCATAAAAATGCTGTCCCCTAAAATAAGTTTTTGACCTGCTAATAATAGACAATATTAAAATCTGATGGAATTTGTTTGTTATTTAAACTCTGCAAAAATTATTATCTGAAATGATTTCACCATCTCTAAGGTTTTAGGTCTCTCTCTTTTTTTTTTTTTTTTTAATATATCTTCTTTGATTTCAGAGAGAGGAAGGGGGAGAGAGAGAGAGAGAGAAACATCAATGATGAGTCATTGATCCACAGCCTCCTGCACACCCCTACTGGGGATAGAGCCCACAACCCGGGCATGTGCCCTTGTACTGTGATCTCCTGGATCATAGGTCGATGCTCAACCGCTGAGCCACACCAGTCAGGCTTGGGTCTCCATTTTGTTGTGTGTGTGTGGGGGGGGGGGCGTTTACAGCAAAATAAACACTCTTATTTTTTTTAAATATATCTTTATTGATTTCAGAGAGAGGAAAGGAGAGGGAGAGAGAGAGAGAAACACCAGTAATGAGAGAGTCATTGATCGGCTGCCCCCTGCACACCTCGTCCTGGGGATCCAGCCCCCAACCCGGGCATGTGCCCTGACCAGGAATTAAACCTGGATCTCCTAGATCTTAGGTGGATGCTCAACCTCTGAGGCTCGCCCAGCTAGGCTAAACACTCTTATTTTGATAAAAGCAAGTCTTGTAAAAATGAGCATATTAGAATTCAGAAACAGAACCACAGATAACTCAAAGGTTTCATATCTTCTTAATAAGACAACTAACAGAATGACATGAAACAAAAGGGCTAGAAGCAAGCTTATTTGTTGAGTTTATTTACTCTCAGAATGCTTGGGTTGATTATATAAAAACAAACAAACAAAACTCTCAAAATGGAAATATTTTGGGTTTCCCCAGGTATCTCTTGGCTTTTGTGAACTTTATTTTGTGTCTAGTAAAACATTTCTATGGACCAACCTAGCTTAATGAAGTTTACTCAGAAATAAGAGACCAAGAATTATGACCATCACCTCAAAATCTACAACAAAAATAAGAAAAAAATGTTTTAAAAATGCTATCATTGTACTCATATTGATATGGAAATGTTTAATTCCAGTGCTATATTCAGTATTCCATCTAAGGGAGGAGTATATAGTTGCACTCTCTTGAATTCAAGCATCCCTTGTGTACTAGTTTGCTAGGGCTGTCGTAACAAATTACTGCAACTGGGTGACTTAAAACAACAAATATTTATTCTCTCACAATCCAAAAGGCTAAAATCAAGGAGTCAGCAAGCTAGATTCCTTTGGGAGACTCTGAGGGAGAAACGTCCATGACTTACTTTTGGCTTCTGGTGGTTGCCTGAATCCTTAGTGTTTCTTGGCTCCAATCTCTGCCTCCACAATCATACAGCCTCCTTCCCTGTGTGTTTGTCTTCACACAACATTTATAAGAACATCAAGCATTAGATTTAGGCCCTATTTTAATCCAGTATTACCTTTTCTTATCTAATTGCAACTGTAAAGCCCCTGTTTCCAAAATAAGGTCACATTTCTGGTGTTCCAGATGGGCATAATTTTGGGGAGGTGATGGGAGCACGCCATTTAACCTAGTACCACACATTCTCTGCTCTAGCCAATAAAATGTGAGCAAAAGTGGGCAGTGAATTCTAGGCTTACGTATTAAGGTCTAACATTTGATTTGTCATGATCTTTTAATTTTCTCCTGACTCTGCCTGTGTATTAAAATGGAATCTCCATCAGCCAGGAAAAGAGCCCCTGTGATGACACATCTTATGAATGAGACAGATGTTACAGTATTCATACCTTCTCCTCAGGTTCCCTTTCCCTGTTTTCTCTTACCCACAGTGGAATGCGGTCTGAAAATAGTAAATGGAAAGTACCAGAAATGAACAATTCATAAATTTTAAATTGCACTCCATTCTGAGTAGAGTAATGAAATCGCACTTCATCCCATTAAGTCCGGCCCTGGACACGAATCATCCCTTCATTCAACGTATCCACACTATGTACACTACACACACATTAGTCACTTAGTAGATGTATCTGTTATAAGGTCAGTATCACAATGCTTATGTTCAACTAACCCTCATTTTACTTAATAAATAGCCCCAAAGCACAAGACTAGTGAGCTGGAGATTCAGATATGCCAGGGAGAAGCCATAAAGAGCTTCCTTTAAGTGAAAAGGTAAGAACAGTATATAATATTTTGAGAGACAGACCATACTTATATAACTTCTATTACAGTATGTTTTTATAGTTTTTCTACTTTTACTATCTATAGCTGTTAATTTCTTACTGTGCCTAAGTTGTAAGTTAAATGTTATCATAGGTGTGTATGTATAGGGAAGTACATAGTATATGTAGGGTTTGGTACTAGCGCTATTTCAGGCATCCACAGGGAGCCTTGGAACATGTCCCCCACAGATAAGAGGGGACTACTGTATTGTTTTAAGGCATTGAGATTTTCAAGTTTTCCTCTTCCACAGAGTAACTGGGTGTATCATGACTAATACAAAAATTAGTACTGGATCAGAGGTACTTCCTTAATAGACCACCTAAAATATGTGGCACTGGCTTTGAGGCCAAACATTTGGTGGCACAGAAATTTTCATCAGAAGCTAGAGGGATGGCAATGCATGTCATGTAGTGGTTAAATGTTTAGAAAATAAAATCACATGTGATAACTTAGAAGGAAGATACTGTACTTACTAAGCTTTATCTGCAAATTGAAAGGAGAAAATCTAGCATTAGTAGCATGAGTTTGTTCCTGTTGGTTGCACCTGCCAGGACGATGCAAGAGAGATGAGCTCAGAAAATAACTAGCTGTTTGCAAGTAGAATGTAAACTAAATACAGAATTTATGAAATTGAGTGGCTTTATGCGTTAGAAGTTTAACTGATACTCTTCTCCACTTATAATATACAAAACTGACAAAACTGTTGAATAAAAAGTTCTATTACAACACAGCAAAAGGACCAATAGGTTTCACACCCATTTTAAAAACTCTAAATGGATATAATGTTGTTCTGCAAATTCTTTCAACAACAACAAGAACACATTCTTCTCCTGTAACAGTAGGTTTAGACTATCTAAATTAGATTCATGGTGCAAGAAGAATTTGTGTGACTATTTATTATTAAAGAATTGCACGTGGGCAATTTCTCTGTTGCTAGTGGGAGTGGGGTTCTTACAATATCTTGAGAAAAAGAATTTTCTAAGACTCTCATGGGAAAATAAGTGATTTTTATTTGCATAGAGTTATAGCACTCAGTTTGCAAAGTCCCATTTCCCTTAAACTAGTCCTGGGAAATGGGTAGCTGGGGCTTCCCCTGAGCTAAAAGCAAATCCACTGTCCAAAGTCTCCGTTCCATGTTAGAGTTGAGTCCAGTAGAGCATCAGGCTAGTTGTAGTCCATTGTGTGGGGTCCATGTGGCCATGAGCCATGTAGGCAAATGCAGGGGAAAATGCCCCCTTCAACAAGAGACCCGGGAGCGCAAGAGGGCCAAGAGAAGGAACCCCTTTGTTTAGGAGCTTATGTATTTCACATTTTGCACCCTTGCAATGGCCACGTCTATTCTGGCCATTGCCCTGCTCCCAGGTGTGACTGACAAGTGCTCACCTTCCCTACACCATTCAGACCTTACCGGGCATGAGTCTATTTTCCAGGCCCTTCCCGCAGCGATCTGCGGGAAACAGACCTGGAGAGGGTTAGACTGCAGCTTCCTGGCCAAGCTGTATAAATGGCATTCCTCTATTATCTGGCCTCCCCTTTGCTCCTTTCCTGTTAATAATAACCAGGTTATTACAATGGTATCTTGAGACTCACAACAATCAAATAGATAAGAATCAATTAATTTTTTGAGAAAATTGTACAGAGAAACAAATCATGGACTCAAAATAATTGTTTGAATGTTAAAGGTTTGAACCTAAAGACTATATGGTTAAGAAACAGATAATCAGCTACAGAAAAGTTTCTATATCAATAAAATACCTCTGCCTTCTTACTGGCAACATTAAATTATTCAAGGAAATTCTCAATTAGTTTTAGCTATAAATAAATGTAACTATGAGCAAAAATTCTTCATGATTTTCCAACAAGAAAATGCCTCATGTTATCTAGTAGTTATTAGTACTTATTATCTCCAATCTATATAACACAGGAGTAAATATATCACATATACGTTCCTCTCTATGTACTTTCCTGTAATTGGAGAAGCCGTAAGCTAATAATGGGCATAGATTCAAACCTTTTCGAGGACTTGAAACTTTTTTATTTTTGGATTGCTTTGTATAAGATATAGTGTAGTATGGAAAAGGTTTCAAATGTCTTTCAAAATGCAAATTTAGAGGAAATTTTGTAAAAGAAATCTTTCTTTCAATGTTTTAATAACTGAAGATTAAAGCAATGTTTTCCATTTTCTAGTCATTTTTTACCACTAAAAACATTGCTTCTCTTTAAAGCATGCTCTAATTTTAGCAGCAGGTACATTAGAATATTTCAGGTAGGACATTTTTGTAAATATGCCCAAAATGCAAACTTGAATATGCCTTTTCCTGTAGCTAAGACTGACTGAATCAGGCTGTGAACCCCATTCTTCCTCACAGCAGTAGACATAGCAAGAAGACAGAAGACAACTGGGGGGAGGAAACATGGGCTTTGTATTATATCGTGTAGAAAGCCAGGTAAATCTGATCTCAGAACAGTGTGTACTTTTGCTGCAGTGCTAGATGCTCTACTAGGGAAAAGCAATTCAGTAATAAAAGCAGAAAGTGTTGAAAGAAGTAAACATCAAAGAAATAAAAAACAAAATATGGTTTATGGTTTAAATAAAAAATCTGTTCAGACTGCATTTTGAATGTTCAGAAAACAAGCGAGCTAAACACAAGCTATATGTTTTCTTGTCAAAACAGTGGTCTGAAATCCATCAGTATTAAATGGGTACATTTGTGCACATGACTGCACTTTTGTAAAATGAATAACTTTGAAAAGTGCCTTTTGACATTATTTTAAGCTAGACTCTGTAATGAGATTGTTGAGTCAATTATGAGTAGCTTATCAAGCAATGAATTACTTAGCCATACACATGGAAACACATTTGAAAAGCATGTTTAAGAGTTTAAAATAAGCTTAAAATGGATCAGGAAAAAATTCAGTACAAGTGACAAGTATATGCAGAACTAAAGAGGACTGTAGAATATGTTTAAAAATTTCTATATTTTAAAGGTTATACTTAATGTGGCCAACAGATATATGAAAAGATGCTCATGGTAACTAATCATCAGAGAAATGTAAATTCAAACCACAGTGAGATATCATCTCACACCTGTTAGAATAGCTATCATCAATACATCAACAAACAACAAGTGCTGGTGAGGGTGTGGAGAAAAGGGAACCCTCATGCACTGTGGATGGGAATGCAGACTGGTGCAGCCACTGTGGGAAACTATGAAATTTCCTCAAAAAAATTGAAAATGGAACTGCCTTATGACCCAGTCATTCCACTTATGGGAATATATCTTAAGAACCCTGAAACACAAATTAGAATATATGCACCCCTATGCTCATTGCAGTGTTATTTACAATAGTTGAAATTTAGAAGCAACCGAGGTGCCCATCAGTAGATGAGTGGATTAAAAAAAGCTGTGGTACGTTTACACAATAGAATATTACACAGCCATAAAAAAGAAGGAAATCTTACTTTTTGTGACAGCATGGATGGACCTAGAGAGTGTTACGCTAAGTAAAATAAGCTAGTCAGAGAAAGACAAGTACCATATGATTTCACTTATATGTGGAATCCAATGAACAAAATAAACAAACAAATTAGAAACAGACTCAGAGATACAGAGAACAGACTGACAGCAATCAGAGGGGAGGGAGGTTGAGGGACTGGGTGAAAAGGTGAAGAGATTAAGCAAAAAGAAATTAGACATAAAAAAAATAAATAAAAATAAAATTTATACTTAACGTGTTTTTTCTATGAAATGAATATATTTTAATATAAAGTTATAAATTATATATCATATCAAATGCCTTACCTTATTGTCTCTACCTTTTCATTCAATTTTACCATGTAACAATGAAATTGTGAAATTATTCATACATAAAAAGAACAGGAGATATTTATGCATTCCTACAATACTACAAGTAATATGCTAGTCTGTTAGCAATAAAGTACTATTACACAGAAGCGGAACAGCATAGTAGCAGCACATGACAAATGGATTACAGAGTATGACAAGTGATTTTAGAAGTGTTAGGAAATGCCTCAGTTTGGTTCTAACCACAGACAGTTCCCGAGAGAGGACTGGAGTTCTAGTAGTTTATTTGTTAGTGATTCTAAGAAACACTAGTTGGTCTGGAGGGAAGTGAAACAGAGAAGGGAAGGAAGACCACATGGGCTGTGCTAAAGAGCAAGGGACTGTTTTGGTAAACTGAAACCTGAGAGATTGCGTGGTATGCTTAAGCTTGCCCATCCCGGTGCCAGGATGTGTCCTTGATTAAGGTATCGCCAGGACTTCAGCTGTTCACAGTAAGTCAGCACCAGGTGGCATAGGGGCCGTGAGAGAGGTAGAGGCATGGCAGACAAGTGACAGCGTCTGTTATAGGGATGCACAAAAGTGCACCTACCCCAAAAGAATACGGGGGCAGGGAAAATTGATATCTCTTCCAAAAGGAAAATTAAATAATCCTAGTTTTGAAAGGTAATAAGAGTTAGTTAGAAGAAGCATAAAGAAGGTCAGTACAAAAAAATAAATAAAGTAAAATAAAATGTAGTGTAACACCTTCAGAAGACTTTAGGTTAAGATTTTGTAATTTTTCATGTATGTGTTTGCTCTGATGAGGTAGGGAGGAAAGAGTATAAATATTTTACATTTTAACATAGGCCTTTCTTTTATATTCTGTTTTACTTTAGCAAGTTATCTTGAAAATTAGGAGAAGCCTGTGAGAAGGTTGAGAAGAGCCCTTATCAAATCCTGCACTCCTTTTTTTCTTTTTTTCAATTATTGAGTCTTCTCAGTGTCAGACTTTGTATTAGGTACTAAAGATAAAATGGTAAACAAGATAAGCATGTTTGCTGTCCCTGGGCAACTGGGGAAAAGACAAATTAGTAGGAGTTTTCAATATAATGTTATATCTGGTATGTTAAGGATTATTCAGGTTGTAATAGGAAGATATAAAACGGGCATCAATACTGGGTTGAATAGGGTCTCCCCAAAATTCATACCTAACTGTAATCTCAGAATGTATTTGGAAATAGGATCTTTGCAGGTGTTGTTCGTTAAGATAAGGTCATACTGGGTCGGGATGGGCCCTAAATTCAATGACTGGTGTCTTTATAAGATGGCCATGTGAAAATACACACACACTCAAGAGCAAGATGTCCATGGGATGTAGAAACAAGGACTGGAGTGATCCACCTACGAGTCTAGAATGTCTGGGGTTGTAGCAGCCACCAGGAGTGAGGAGAGAGGCATGGAGTATTTTCTCCCTAAGGCTTCAGAGGGACCAAGGCCCTGCAACATCTTGATTTTGACTCACCTCCAGAATGGTGAGAGAACAAATTTATTTTATTTTAAGCCATGCATTTGTAGTATTTTGTTATTGCAGCCCTAGGAATCTAATAGGGCAACTAACTCAAATTTGAGGAAAGTTGACGAGAATGGTTGGTAGAGGGAGGAGACATTTCAAGCAAAATGAAACAAGATGTATTAGCATCCAGAAGAGAGACAGAAGATTTTGCACTTGAATAACAAAAATATTTTTTATAAAATGAAATACTGAAACCTGGTATCAAAAGACTAAGCTAGGTAGGAATAATAGGAATTAGATAATAAAAGTGCTTATAAGTTGGGTTAAGGATGTTAGAACTTTATCTTCAGGGCAGTAGGGAGTCATCAAATAATCTTAAACAGGGAAAGCATAGAATCATACTTGCAGTTGATAAAATTCACTGTGAATGCATTGCATTCTCCACAGGGGAATGGGCTGATGGGGACAAATACCAGTCAGGAGGTTGTTCTGAATTCAAATTGGAAATTAATCATTATCTAAACAAGTAGGGAACCAGTGGGAATGGAGAGATGTGGATAGATTCGAGAGCTATTTATGAAATAGAATTTTTACAATTCAATGATTGTTAGGATGTAGGGAGTAAGGGAGAGAATAAAATTGAGGGCAATCAGATATCTGCTTGGACAACTATGCACAGGGGACATTCACTGATTTGCAGCGAAGAGGAAAATGAACAGGTATGTGAGGAAGAGCTGATTTTAGGTCTGGACATAGTAAGTTGAGAAATCCATGGGATATACAAGTGAATATGTCTAATGAGCGGTTAGACATGTGAGTCTGATGCTCAAAGGAGAGATATTCTTGAAATAGAGTTGGAGGGGAAACTTGATCAGGGAAGCAATCGGAAGACTAGAGCAATAACTAAAATGGTAAGTGGGAAGCAGTCTAGTAATGAGGAATTAGAAGGGAGGAGAGATTAAAGAGATATTAACAAAGTGAAACATACAGGACTCATCAGAGAAAGGAACATTTCCAGAGGAAGGTGTGGAAATACTATGTCTTATTTTGTGAGAGATTTGAGCATATATGTATGTTAAGAGACAAGAACCAGTGAATATGGGCTATTAAAAACAGAGCTGCTCTGCCGGGCGTGGCTCAGCGGTTGAGAAATCGGCCTGTGATCCAGGAGACAGCGGTTCGATTCCCGGTCAGGGCCTGTGTGCCGGTTGCAGGCTCAATCCCCAGTCAGGGGCCTGCAGGAGGCAGCCCATCAGTGACCACTCTCTCATCATTGGTGTTTCAACTGTCTCGCTCCCTCTTCCTTCTTCTCCCTGAAATCAACAATATATATATATATTTAAAAAAACAAACAAACAAACAAAAAAGCAGAGCTGAGTGAGACCCATGAGAAGTTAAGAAAATCAGATTCAGAAAATACGTCTATGGTGAAGACTAATTATGAACCAGTGAGGCAAACCAATACCAAAATGATTCTTGAACAAAGATATAGCCAGGATTTGTTACCTAAGAGTATGTATAAGCAACCTAGACAAGGTTATATCTTCATAGGCAAAATCAAAAGCTGTCCCTTTATTCTTTTAAATAACATCACTTAACAGTGGAGGGAAAGGATAATATTGGGCTGCGAAGATTGAAAAATATTTGCAACATGGAAAGATACTTAAAGAATAAAAATACCTGTGTAAATCTCTCTAATAGCTTTTCTAACAGCTGGTCTTGTGGTGTTTTATCACATATCCCTGGGCACTAGCAGGTTTTACAGAGTCAATAGAGCTGGACTGGCCTTGGTACTCACTGCTTCTTCCAGAAATTTACAGAGATCACCAGGGTCATGGAAGTGAGGCACAAGTTTCAGTTTTCAAACATCTCCTGTGAAGAGAGAAGGAGAATAAATACATAGGTGAAAATTAGAATACATGTGAAGGTGCAGGGTTTAAGTGTGAGAAGGAGAGATGGAATCTGTTGGTGTCTAATTTCTCTGTGAGGTGGGAGGTAAGGTTAATTGCTGAGAATGAGGGTGGTGGGGATTCGTTAAAGGACTTAGAGAGGATGGTGAATTCTTAAAACAGCTCATTTGAGGCAAACAAAGTTGGCATGCAGAATATTACAGCACAGTTTTGAAGACCTCATAATGATTCCGTAATATATTTTATCAGAAATGTAGAAGTTCATAGTGGTGGTAGAACAAAACACTAAGTAGTTTTTGTTGGATTTGTGATTCAGCAAATGAACAGAGTCTGTGGCAGTTCCAATTGCTGTTTTAATTAGTTAAGTTGCCATTTGCTAATACAGTGTTGGCCTGGCCCAATGATCATTCAGATTTTCATTCACTAGTAATAGGCCATGAAGTGATTAAGTATGGAAAAGGCAGCTTTCCTTTTTTTGTTTTTTTTGGTTTGCTTTGGTTTGCTTTGGTTTGCTTTGGTTTGCTCATTTACATTTCTTTTTTAAAATTTTCTTTCTTCCTTTCCCTCTTTTATTCTTAACTTTGTTATTTTTTTCCTTTATTTTAACTTTCAGCAAGCATAGACTGCTTTTATATACTTCAAATTTACATATTTGCAGTTTAAAAAGTCAAATAATACTTTCATGCTTATAATAAAAGCACTTATCTTCTAGATTCACCATCCTTATTCCAATTCCCTTGACAATCAAATACTTTTGTTTGAATCACTGCTGCTGGTATTTATCTATTTAAAGTTTGGAGCTTAACTTTTTACTCTTAATATGACTTTGAGGATTTAACTCTCTTGTGCCTACCACTCACAAGTGCACTTCCCAAACTTCTCCTGATGTAATTCTAACAAAATATCTGTTATATTAATTTTTGTCTAGGATTTTATTTAGGATTAACTTCTAAATATTAAAAGTTAGTATTTCTTATATTAACTTTTACGTTTACTATGTAAATATTGTTCAGAGCAGAAACAACTTCTTTTTTCTTGTCTAACTTTTTGTTTTCACTGGAGTTAATAATTGCCTCGATACTTCTTTGGCTGAATTTTCTATGTACCCTAGCACTAACTCAGCACCAAATTTCTGATAGATGTGTACATCTCCTCTCAATATGGTGAAACTCATCTAGGAATTGAGGGGTTCCATTCATGTATTTTTGCCTTTCTCAAACTTGCTACCCTTCTCTCCCAATGTATTCTGATGCTCTTGAATTCTGACAGCTCTCATTTGGGATTTCTTTCATAATCAGCTTGGGGATTCCACTTACCTCTTTCCTGATGTATATATTTATATATCATAAAATATAAATATATATTTGGCTACCATCTTTTTCACCTTCCAACACAACATAATCTAATAGCTGTTTCAAAGAAAAATTTCTGCACTGGGCAATTTAAACAGTCAAGAAAGACTTAATTCCAAGGCCATTACAATAGAGGTGGTGGTGTGAGACCAGAGCTCTGTTTTGCTTTGGTTTGCTCATTTACATTTCTTTTTTAAAATTTTCTTTCTTCCTTTCCCTCTTTTATTCTTAACTTTGTTATGTGCTCAACTCCACGGCAACAAAGGGCTGGAAAGTTTTTAATTAGTTGCTTGGGAGGAATCATAGGCCACTTCTGGCTTGCTAACTGGCTTTATCCAAAGAAAATAAACTCCCTGTATCTTTATGAGAAAATGTACTTCGACATCTTGGAGGAAGGTGCTTGCCTAAGTTAGGCTCCAGCTCTGCTAGGGAAATGGGACTTAGTACTAGTTTCCTTGAAGATTACCCTTCAAAGAGATGGCTCCCAGGTCCTAGAGCAAGATATGTCTGGGCTGTAAAACTGCCAAGAGTCTTTTTAAAAGATTTACATCTCAAAGAAGCAGGGGAATGATTTGCAGTTATAAGTTTTCTAAAGTAAATGATGTTAGAAAAGGTCAAGGACCTAGAGTCAGGAAGAAGGGTGTCTACATTTTACTGTTACTAGGGGAATATAAAGTCTTCTTGGTGGGTTCCCACAGAAAGTTACTAGGCCTGTTTTTTTAAAACTTTTTTGAAATATTATGTGTCTCATATTTTACTGATAGTTTGTTTTAATGTAGAATTTTAGATTGAAAGTCATTTTTTTTCATAATTAACAAGACATTGTTCTATTGTCTTCTAGTTCCCATACTACTAAAAAGTTGGATGCTATCCTTATTTTAGATCCTAAACATGTGCATGCTTTTCTTTTTTCCCCTGTAAGATTATAGTCTTATTTTTTCCTTTGCAATTCTGATTTTTTTTAAAAAATATGTTTTGTGTGGGACTCATTTAATTTATTATGCTAGGTCCTCAGTGTGGCTTTTTTCAATGAAAAAGTACATCCTTTAGCTTAAGAAAATGTCCTTATGTTATTTCTTTGGTGATTTCCCCTCTGTTTTTCCTCTCATTTACTTTTACATTAGTTGCATACTGAAACTTGTAAATTGGGTATTTTTTTAAATCTTTTTTTTCCTTACTATATTCCCATTTAACTGTTGCTACTGTCATTCATTCTGAAGTCTATCCCTGCCTTTAGCTTCCCTTCTCTAGTTTTGTGGTGGTTGTTTCTCAAGTTTTGCCCTTCTTTTTATAATTTCCAGGAGCTCTTTTTCATTGTCTATATTTCTTTTTTCTGCAGTGCCGTTTTTGGTAATATTTATGCAATGTCATCTCCTTGCTCTGATGAGTAACAGTCATTAAGTTTCCCACTACTCCCTACATAGTCCCTGTTTCCTCCAAATTGCTCTGTTTCTTTTATCTATTTTTGTCTGCATGCTTGTTGCATTTTCCTTTATTTTGTTTGTCTGTTTCTTTCATATCCATGGCTTTCCTCAAATTTCTGCTGATTATTATCTGCCATTTCTATTTGTGAGAAGCACTGAAAAGGTGATTTTAAGCTTTTTGTGTGTGGACAAGGTTTGTTTCTATCAGGCCTCACTCCAGGTTGATAAAAGAGAGACTTAGCAGACCTACTGAACTTCCTCTAAATGCAGGGATCTATAGCTGTTTTCTTTAATATTTTTGGTTGGGGCAGTGGGTTATAAGCCGATACAGACACCTTTAGTCTCAAACTACTGTATTAATTTCCTAGCTTCACCTCTGCTCTCAACTGACCCTGAGCTCCAAGTGCATTGCCTCTCCAGCTAACGTTCCCCACACAGATAACCTCCTGTTTTCCCTCATTGTTGACAAGGGCAGTTGCCAAATGCCAGGGCTCCAGGCTTTTGGAGGTTCAATTGTTTCTTCTAAAGGCTTTCATTCAGTGCTGGCTGTTCAAATTCCTGGGCCTCTCCCAGGTCTGCTTCTTGGTTCTCCTCTGTGGTCCTGTAGATAGCATCTTCTTTTTTACCAAGTCAGGTATCACTCTGCTGTCAGCTTGCCATCTCCCAAATTTGGTTGACATCCATTTTTCACTTTTTTCTGTTTACTTTGTGTTGGTGGATATACTTTAAAAAAAAAATTCTTAACTCTTTTTGTAGATTTGAAGAAGAATTATACATAAGCACATGTATTCAATCTGTGATGCTTCAACTCAAAGAAACATTAATTTTATAACACATTCAAGAAATATTACCCTTTAGTATTTTCATGTTATAATAGGTTATGGATTGAACTATCTGCCACAAAGTCTTTATTTAGGCTCTCTTGATTTTTTTGGGTTTTTATGTTTTTAGAGTTTTTTTGCTCAAGTGAGTAGGATGTAATTGTAAGATTCTTAAAAATATTTCAAGTAGTGAAGAAACTGGAGCATTCCCTTTGTGTGTATGTGGAAGTGGGAAGGGCAGGAGGGGGCTGGATTTGAAATAAGAAGAGAAAAAAAAGAATATGAGGGACTAAGACCAGAATTTAAGCATAGGTGTCATTTCAAAGTTTCTGATAGAAAGGATATTTGAAAAAATTTCTTCTTTACAGTGATAAATATAAATGTGGGATTTAATGCCAAAAGAAAATTTTACATATTTTTGAAAAGTTTTATGGTATAGGTAACTATAACTATAGTTTTTTTTAAAATAATGGCATACACTACCAAAAATTCTATAATCATAGTTCGCACATGTATCCTAAACAACTGTAACATGAGGACACAATTTACTATACTTAAACTAAAATATTAAAAGGCATGGAGAAAATATTAAAAAACAACAACATTGAGCATTTAGTAAGAAAATATATATTTTTATTCCTGAAAATAATAATTAAAGATGTTCACTAGCAGAAAGAATGTAATTCAGAGTTTGTTTTCTTTTCAAACTGACTTTTACACTTTAGAGACATTTTTTTCATGAATAATACAGTAGTATGTTATAATTTTTAATGTTTTTAAAAATAATTGTTTATTGATTTTTAGAGAGAGAAGAAGGGAGAGGGAGAGAAACATCTATGTGAGAGCACGACATCGATCACCGGCTGCTTCCTGCACGGTCCCTACTGGGGATCAAACCTGTAACCGGGGCATGTACCCTTGACTAGGAATCCAACTGGCAACCTCGTGGTGCACAGAATGACACCCAACCAACTGAGCCACACTAGCCAGGGCTACAGTTTTAATTTTTTATAAAATATTCACTAAATTTTATATAGTAAGGATGTAAAACATATTTAATTAAAATTTTATATAAGATTACACAAATTTATATACATGTATTATTTTCATGAGATATTGGAAATATATATCACTCAGTTATTAAATTAATTAGGTTTCATAATCAATACTTTCTCATTATGCAATTTTTAAAAACCAGAATACTTGGAAAATCATTTCAATGTGTCATAGTCTCACATTAACATAACCAGAAATACTCTGCTAGATTCTATAACTGACTGATATATTTGCATTCTTATTTTCTATCTCACCTATAGCACGTCGTCCCACCCATTTTCTCCAAAATGCAAATTTGGGGTGCTATTTAGATTCCTCATTATCCTTAATTACAACCTATGGTCTGTAATCTTCAATTACAGAGGATTAACCAAATCTGGACTACAAATGAAGAGAAAAGCTGAAAGTAGAAGTCTAAATGAACTAGAAATTGGATGATCAGTCCTTAAAAATTAGTATTATCACAATAACTAATTGGTAATTGTATAGGGTATTTTCAGGAGAAACTTAAGTTGTTGTGGTTCTTTGGTTGAAATAGTTGGGATTCCGGTGAATGAAAAAAAAAAAAAAAAAGCTAAGCTTATCATGAGAAAAATAATGTTGCTACTTTAAAATCAATAACAACTCTCTTTATAACTATATTAGCATATATTAGCTGGACTAAAAGTCACATCAAACCAAAAATGTCTATTTAACAGTTATTGCAATGTGAGCACTGCCACCAATTTGCATCATTTACTTTCACATTATTTTCATATACCTTATATCAGCCCACTGTTTTGAATCTAGAAATTCAATATAAAGACAAAATTTGGTTCCCAAAGAGGAGATTTCTGTAAATACATTTTCAAAGGCCACCCTGTCTGATCCCCCGTGTGCAGGATGGCGCGCATCCTTCTGGTTTTGCTGTGAGGCTGGAACAGGGTCCGGGAGGAGGATGCCGGGCGGCAGCTCATCGCTCAGGCGCCTGGGCCAAGCTGATTGCACAATATCATTTTCTCCGCGTACGGAGAGGGGGATACCTCACTTGTCACAGGCTATTGAAAGTCGTCAGCTTTCATCAGTGGATCCTGACAACACGGAAGGAATGATTCACCTAAAGGAAGCAGAGGGCAGAGCATTTTAAAAGTGATCTCTAAAGACTGATTATTTCTTGTCCTTGACACCCTGCCAGGGGCTAGATGCATCGAACATTTGGGATGTAATGGAGCCTACAAATCACTGTTGCCTAGAGTCTCCCTGGGCCTACAAGAGGAGAGCATGCTTGACTTTAGTTCAGTTTTTATTACATGTTGTAAACTTTTGACTGCTCTGCTATGCCTTGTTGTGGATGTGTCAAGATTGGACTTTGACAGGGTGTCCGCCCTGATTGAAATCAAGAACGCTCCGTTGGATCTTGTAGAAAATAATGGGAAAGCTTCAGCTGTAGGACGTTGGACAAAACACATTTCATAATCATGCCATTGAAAAAACACGACTTATTTTAAGAGCACTTCGGTAGCAGCGAAGGGGCTTCCCCAGGCCTGCAACAATTATTACTGAATCCCACATTATAAAAATTCAAAACACTAGGAAGCCGAGAGTTGTACGTTTTGCTTTTTAAAAGGGCTAACTTTGCTGGTGGAAATTTTTCCATCCAATACCTGCTGCTAAATGGTGTTTTGTTGTTATTGTTTTACTGCTTTTGATGTAAATGATTTTTTTTTTAGTACACAAGAGAAATCACAAAAGACTTGTTATCAAATGAAAGATAAACTCTGCTTTTGTTAGGCTAGTATTTAAAGTACTCGCTTGATAATATTTGAAAATCTTTTATGACTGTTTCATTTTCGAACAATACAATCTCACTCCATAGGAGCGCTATCAATGATAACAGTGGTTACCCTGCGGAGAAGGGATTGTGGCTCAAACTGTTTTTCTCTCCTCCAAAGATATTTCCTTCTCTTAAAAGCTGGCAAATAGGGAGATAAGGGTATTATTTTAGCCACAGTAAATCCTAATCAAAGTTGCAGGGCACTGGTGGGAAGGAGCAGCTCCAAAGCAGGCTTCAGGTTGATGCTATCATTTTTCAGTAGGAGGGTGCTCCCGTGTAGATGAAAAGATGCAGCCCATCACTGCCTGGCAAAGTTAATATTTTGAAGCAGTTAAGTAAACAAGCACATTCCTCTGCTGAGTTTAGGAATATTGCCAAAGCAAACACACACAACTTTTGTGCTAGTATTTGAACCAAATGATTACGTCCTAAAAACTTCTGTGCAAAATGTTCTTTAAATATAGGCAGAAAAAGCTGTGGGGTGTAAAATATCATCATCTTCAGAACTCGTTTTTCCCTCCTGTTTCTCTGCCCTGCGTGTGTGCAGGGTTAAAGGAAGAAACAGAGCCCGGTAGTAGCTAAAGTGGTCAAAATGAATTTTATTCAGGAATTATTGCAATAAAGGAAAAGAGACTTTAGTACAGAACAGGGCTCAATTCTGAATACAGGACAAGTGGGATTTATAGTCAAGTGTCAGGAACCAGCCTGAGAAAGGAACAAACCTGAGGCTGAGGGGTGGGAATGAAGGAAACAAAGTTATGGGATCAGGAGGGCTGCCCTCCAATGAGGTGCAACCCCAAATGGCTTCAATGCTTTTGTTATATAGTGAGTAACAAACGATTGGTAATGAGGTGAGGGAGATACAAAGTAGTTCCTTCAAGGCCGCATGAACACTCTTTCAGAGTAAACATCCTGCGTCCTGCTGAGCCCAGACCTTGGTAATTTCTTTATCTCAGCTCCTCAAGGGTACTTGTGGGGAGGGTCAAGTCCTTGACTCCAGGCCCTCAGGCTACATGGACCATGTCCAGACACATCACCGGCTCCCAACAGTCAAGGAGCAGGGTTGGTGGCTCTGTTGGGGACATTGGTGGGTGGAAAATTGCTAAGCGGAGACAACAATGGTGGTGGTGGTTGGGGGGGGGGGGGGGTTTCTTCTTCAACTGACCTAACTGGGTTCTCAGAAGATGGTGGGAGATGTGGAATTTGATAAAATATTAACGGTGATCGGGTGTCAAGAGTGGGGTTTCTCTCTGAACTGACTTGGCAGAGTTCTTGATAAAAGTGGGGTATGCAGGCCAAGCAAGGACAGGGCCAAGCTCAAGGCCTAGTCAAAGAAGGCGGCTCAGGGGAGCTCGACTAAAGCTTAGTCAAGGAGAGAGTCCTCACCGATGGTAAAAGATTCTTTTTCATTGGCACTTGGTTTATCATGTGCCTCAACTGTAATTTTTATTCTATTTTGTTGTCATAAAATATTACCCTGAAATTAATTTAAACTTAGCATAATTTTCTGATACCTGTGGGTATCTTTTTAAGAAAATCTAGTACCATTTTGAAGAAAACTACATATTATTTATCTAAAGTATATATTTAATATTTGAAAAATTTAAGAATTGACTGCAAGTTTTTGGAGTGGTGAATGAGAGGCCGACTTTAAGATTCAAAATTTTCCATCCTGGATCTATTATTTATCTGTATAAACTTGGACAAGTTACTCACCCTCTGTACCTCAGTTCCTTAGTATCTAACAGGGAGATCATAATTATGTCTATCTTAGAAGAATGTTGTAGGATCACATAAAATTAGATAGGTAAAGCTCTTAGTACAGTAGTATCTCACCATATAGTAACAATGTTAGCAACTTCAAAGCAAGCACAAGGGCCTGCCAAATTAAGGGATGAAGAAATATATATATGGAACCTTTTATGACAAAAGAATCTTCTTGATTTATATTTTTCTTTTTTTAAAAAGCTTAGCTAACTTATAAATCAGGGATTAAATGTGCATGTTTTTTTTCCCTTTGTTATTAATATATACATTAATATTAATAAAGAAAATGTATTATTTTTATCTTAAAAAACATGAGATTTGTTTAAATAATTCAATTTAATTGGGGGGAAAAAGAAAGGAAACAAAGTTTATAGAACCGAGTAAAACTGTTTAAAATTCTGGACTGTGGATCCTGTCATTGCAGAGTGCCTTCTCTGTCAACGAGGTTTCAAATCTGTTACTGATACTTGTGCAGCTGCTAAAGGTAATAAATTATTTAAAAATATACAATGTCTGCACTTACTTTTGGTTTGGAGGAGACAAGGAAATAGGAGATCTGAATTTAAAAGAAAAAATAAATAAACCTTGGTCCAGAAATAATGATTGGGACAATGATTATAAGTATGGAAACAAAGGAAGCAAAACATAGACAGTTGTAAAAGCTCTATTAGCTTGTGATACTTTTTTTGTTTTTTTGCTAAATACAAATATAAGTGTGTGTATATGTGTGTGCACCTTTTAGAGACCTTTTATTCTAATTTTAATTTACCCATGACATTGAAATTTTGTTTCCCTTCGGAGGCAAGTTTGCTACAGCCTGAATATTTCATTCAGAGATGTGCATCCATCTCATTCAAAAATTTCACCTATATTCAGCTTTATTTTCCTTATTCTTAAATGTGATTTGGTCCATCTTTCTCTATCATAATTTACTACCATGTTCTAAAATGCATTATTCTGATTTGGCAACCAGGACTTAAAATATTAGTGTTATGTAATTAGAAGATGAGAGTCATGTTTATTTAATACACACTTGTAGTTAGTGACTCAAGCTACCTTACTTTTTAAACCTGCTGTCATTTTCCTGATTCACGTTTAACCAAAGTTTTTATTCAATTAAAAAAAATTACTAGCACCCATTCTATGTAAGACAGAGTATTGTATGTCACCACTTAGTGCTGTCACATGTTAGAAACTGACTGCAGCTCTTACTGAGAAAAGCAAACTTGGTAGACATTGATGTGAGAAAGCAGAGCCAATTCTAGTACAACTAACAACAGGACTTTTCATGAGGCTGTCCCTTGGCTTTCCAACAGCAGAAGTGTCACCCACTTGTAGGGAAAATGGAAATACAATGAATTTTCCAGCTTAGAGAAGGAGCAGCTTTTTAGATTGTTTAGTGATGACCTTTCTTCAGTGCAGCTTGATCTATCAGTGAGCAATTCCATAGCAAATTGACATTTAAAAAAATCCCCATTATATTGGCCTTGCTCATTCTATTGTTGTGTGATACAAGACTATTCTCAAAGTTTGGTGGAGATGTGGGGGTGGACAAATATGTGATTCATTTAGAATACATGATACTGTTGGGAAAATTATTAGCCTTATTTTCTAATTTTAATGAAGAGCAAATTGGGAACCAAAAGTGAAGTGACTTATGCAACATCATACTTAATGCATTCTAATCGATCCCTCATTACAGGGCAAGCTTCACAGTGTTGTTTTTAAAATTTCATTCTGTTTGTGGTATAATGTCTTTGCCTACCAGATCGATGACCTGGAAGTCTTTATTTTCAGCACTGATAGCTTCCATAGCTGCAAACTCACTGATTTAACAGTCTCCTCGATATATTCATTTTTTTCCTAACAATATTTTAAATATGCCACAAAATTTGTAATTTGATTTTCACATTTTTAATTTATCATCTTCCTTGCCAGCTGCTGTCTTCCACCTTATTCTGCCATCTTTGGTGAAGTCAACATTTACTCGAATCTTCTGGGAGTCATCCAGGAGATCTCCTTTTTTGGAAAACATGTCCTACTCTAAAGCAAGAGATAATGAAGAGCTCACCTCTACACATTCAGATCCTAAATGACACTTCTTAATTTTCTCTTCCTTAAATATCCCTGCCACTGTCCTACCGTCCAATCCATTGAAATAGTGTCTGTTCATGGCAAAGAATTCTTGAGCCATTGTGGATGACTTTATTGGTGCCTTAGTTTCTTCTGGTCCTACTAGCTCATAAAGGGGAACAGGATCCCATTTATAGTGCAGCCCCCAGCTGAATCCTTCCTGTACTATTGGGGACGAGCTGTGGGTGACTGTGTCTGCACTGATGGTATCACTCAGTGGCAACCAGGGTCTGTGGGTCCTCCTGGATGGCAGCTAAGCTAGCAAGACCTGCAACCACATCACCATCCCTTCACAGTGCTGTCCAGGAATGCCAGGACTTCTGTAGCATGGGCCACTCCAATCATTTTTCCTGGAATCAGTCCCTCACATTTTGCATTTCTTATTATTTCAATATTTCCAGTGAGGTGTTTTTGGAATAGTTATCTAGGTCTCTTATCAAATCATTGATGTCACTATCATTTTCCACAGAGATGGTTTTATGGAGATGTCACTGTCCTAAGCAAAGCAGACAAAGCTTTGTTGTTGGGCAATCATCCAAAAGACCCTAACCTTTCTCAATACCTAAACTGTGTCGTGAGCTGTGCTTGCTCACAGGAACTGAAAAGGATTCCTGAGCACAAAGACCAAGGTGCAGAGCACAAATACCAAGATGACAATGGGGCCTCATGTGCTAAAAGGACCCTGTGCAAAACAGCCGAGGGCAACAGAAGAGTGACCACACATGCCTAAGTTAATTTAATCACCCCACACCACAGCCTATAAACACAGGAGGCTCCTTCTTAGTGGGGGAGCATGAGCTCACCTTCTCCAGTCCTAGATCAAAGAATTAAGTTTCTGCTCCGCTTTACCAAATTTAGTCTCCTTCTGTTGGTGAAATCACACCTGGGCAGAAGGACTTTGGTTTGTGTCCCTGACTCAGAAGAGTCAGTAACAGCTACATCGTAGAAACAAACAATCCTAGCACCTGGCAGATCAGTTCAGTGAGACTTTACATGCGACATTCCTTGTGTCTGGCAAATCTCTGTGGTTATAATAAGTATATTGAAGGCATGCTTCTGTCCAAGTCTCTCAGTTCCTTGATGACTTTCATTAACAAATCATATCCAATTCAGAAGGGAATTTCCCATTGCCTTTCTCTGGATCTTCAGTATGGTTATCTATCACACTATAATTTTGTTTGCTTTGAATTATGACGCTAATACTGGATGGAGCTTGAGTGAAACAAGGATAGATTTGGGGGTGGGGATGCTTGTGGCATTCAGACCCTTTGAGGAGCAAATTCTTAAGCAGCTTAGTCACTTCACTGAAGGTGAAATAAACCCAAAGCAAAATTGTCTAGGTCGCAGATGTAAAAAGCCATCTATAACAAAAATGACAAACGGTGACACTTCAGTTATAGACTTAGCATAGCTGAAAGGCTGCTATCCATTTCCTGGAACAGAAGTTTCTGGATCCATAAACTGGTGCTGGAGGCTGTGTGTGGACTAATGTGAAAGTGAGAAACTCCAGGGATGCAGTCTAGGGGGACCCACATTTATGTGGGCTTTACCTTCAGCACTCCCACCAGTTCTTCACAGTGAAGATTCCAGAAAGATTCCCTGGTGACTCCCAACACCAGCTGCCCAGGATCGTGGCCTTCCAGGACTCTGGCTTTGGTATCCTTCCTCCACTCCCAGCCTGGGCCTCCAGCCTCTTTAGCTGCAGGCAGTAGAGCTGCCTTAAGGAGCTTGGGGAGCTCAGCTCAGGGGGGCAAGCAGCCCAGCATCGTACAGGCGGGGGACATGGAGGCTTCCAGAGGCTCACCCAGGCCCCCAGGGCCTTGCATCCCTCCCTCCCTCCCTCCCTCCCTCCCTCCTTCCTTCCCTCCTTCCTTCCTTCCTTCCTTCCTTCCTTCCTTCCTTCCTTCCTTCCTTCCTTCCTTCCTTCCTTCCTTCCTTCCTTCCTTCCCTTTCCTTCCTCCTTTCTATTTTTTTTCTTTCCCCCCCAAAAATAAGGCTTTTAAATTTAAACAGGAATTAAAAACATGCTTTGGGGAATATCAAGGAAGACATTTGAAGGATTCCATGCCTCTCTTGATTCCATTTGGAAGTAAAGCAGGGCATATTTGAAATAGAAAAGATAGGGCCAAGTTCTCAGTGAAAGCAGAAACAGAAAAATAAGGGAAAATAACACTACTCTACTGGTAACTGGTTGTCTTTTTTTTTTTTTTTTTTTTTAAGAAGAAGAAAATCTCCCTTTTGCAAAATTTTTTAAGTTGTTTTTTGTCTTCTAGCATAGAGAATGATATTTACCTTGGGGACAAGCAGCTCATTTCATGTCCGTAATTGCATCAATGTATCTCTTCTTAGGCAGAAGTAAGGCATTTTATCTAAGTATGTGGCACACTGACTAGTTGATAGAATGTGCTAAATAAATAATTTCTTGAATTAAATTGAAGAGTAAGCTTTTGGTTTATTTTGAGTATCTTTTGGGATTTCATTTATGTTAACTATATAAAGCAGTAATTGAAAAATATAAAATTATATTATCTACCTCATAGGGTTACTGAGAGAATAAATAAGCTAATATTTGGAGTGATTTAGTTCTTCCTTGGCATCCAGTAAGATCCTAATGAAATCTTTTATTACTTTTGTTGAGCTATTATCAGTAATCAACACACATAGTACATGTGTGTATATGTGTGCACTTAGGTTTCTATGTGCATGTATTTATATGTATGTGTAGATTTTTAAATACTATAATATCAGGATTAATATATATCTCTAAATTTACTTAAAGATGACTCCTAACTTTATTTTTAAAGTTTAAATTTATATATTTTTAAAGACAGTGTACATTATTGCTGCATAATGTGCTTTCAGGGAATTTTAAAAGAGCTATTCTAAACTTTATAGTTTTCAATATTTTTAAATCCATCTTTAAAATGTGGGATTATCCCCTTGAGTCTATGAGAAAAAGCTATTTCCAAAATCGAATGAAAGTGTGCCATTTCTACCTAGAGCACGGGCACAGGTGAATTTTACAAGACTGGGGAAGATTAACTAGGAACTTAATGCGATGTAAAGGAATCTGAGAAGCAGTAGGAGATAATACTTGACCTTTTGAGGCTTCTCAGGGGATTGAAGTTAAGGCAACTCCAGGTGGTCTTCAGAATCACTTGACATTTCCTGTAAGTGATGGGCCAAACAAGGAAAAAGCCAGAGAAAGTCAGAGTTACATAAAGTTCCATTTCACCAATTTAGTGAATATATGTATTTAAACTATTTCTTTGGCTCTACAGTTAATATATTTATTTATTTTTTTGTGGTTCCATATAAATTTTATTTTATTTTTTTAATTTATCTTTATTGTTGAAAGTATTACAGGTGTCCCATTTTTATTCTCTTCATTGACTCCCTTCACCTCGCTCCCACCCCCTCCCCAGGCCTTCCGTCCATTATTGTCTGTGTCCATGGGTTATGCATATATGCATATAACTTTTTTGGTTAATCTCTTTCCACTCCCACCCTTCTTCCCTTTGAGATACAACCATCTGTTGCATGCTTCAATGTCTCTGGGTATATTTTTTGTGTGAGATTATTTTGTTCATTAGCTTCTTCTTAAAGAAGACCCTTCAACATTTCATGTAATACTGGTCTGGTGGTGATGAACTCCTTTAGCTTTTTCTTATCTGGGAAGGTCTTTATCTGACCATCAGTTCTAAATGATAGCTTTGCTGGGTAGAGTAATGTTGGTTGTAGGTTCTTGCTTTTCATCACTTTGAATATTTCTTGCCACTCCCTCTGGCCTGAAAAGTTTCTGTTGAGAAATCAGTTGACAGTCTGACTGGTGCTCCCTTGTAAGTAACTAACTGCTTTTGTCTTGCTGCTTTTAAGATTATCTCTTTATCTTTTACCTTTGGCATTTTAATTATGATGTGTCTTGCTGTGGACCTTTTTGGGTTCCTCTTGTTTGGGACTCTCTGTGCTTCCTAGACTTATAAGTTTATTTCTTTCCCCAGGTAGGGGAAGTTTTCTGTCATTATTTTTTCAAATAGGTTTTCAATTTCTTGATCTTTTTCTTCTCTTTCTGTATCCCCATAATATGAATGTTGGGTTGCATGAAGTTGTCCCAGAGACTCCTTACACTATCTTCATATTTCTGGATTCTTTTTTCTTTTTGCTCTTCTGGTTGGGTGTTTTTTACTTCCTCATGTTCCAAAATGCTGATAGGATTCTTGGTGTCCTCTACTCTACTGTTGAGTCCCTGTAAATTATTCTTCCTTCCAGTCAGTGTAGCCTTCATTTCTGACTGGTTCTTTATTATGTCATTGATGATCTCACTAGTTTCCTTAATAGCCTTACTAAGATTTTTGAGCATATTTATAACCATTATTCTGAACTCTGTATCTAGTAGCTTGCTTGGCTCCATTTCATTTAGTTCCTTTTCTAGAAATTTCTTCTGTTCTTTCATTTTTGACATGCTTCTTTGCCTCTATATTTTGGCTGCTTCCTTGTGTTTGTTTCTATATATTAGGTGGAGTTGCTATGTCTCCTGGAATTTGTAGAGTGGCTTTGTGTAGTAGATGTACTGTAGGGCCCAGTGTCTCAGTCTCCTTAGTCACCTGAGCTGCGTCTTCCAGGTGCTCCCCTGTGTGGGCTGTGTGCACTGTCCTGTTATAGTTGAGCCTGGTTGCTATTGGTGTCACTGGGAGGAACTGACTCCCAGGCCAACCTGCTGTGAGGACCAGCTGCAACTACAGCCAGAGAGCTTCTGTGCTGGAGACTCCCCTATGGAGCAGAATTTGCTTCAGTGGGGCTTTGGTGCTCACCGAGTGGGCGCCTTGAGTGTGTCACTGGTGGATGTGGTAGGGTTGTAATCCAGCGTGCTTGAAGCTGACCACTGAGTGCACTGTCTCTGAGACCTCCTAGAAGATGCAAGGTCATCCTCTTCATGTGCCTTGCCCAGGTCCACCCAGCATGAGCTTCACAGCAAACTGTAGATGGCTGATACTTGGGCTGGGCTTGGTGTTGTCCAGGAGAGGCCAACCTATGAATTAATGCAGTCTGCCGCAAGTGTCAGGTCTGGGGCCACTTATCTAGAGATATGGGGCATACTGAGGCCAGCTGCTGCTTGTTTGAGATGTTTTAAGAAAGTCCTAAGCATAAGGCTAGAGAGGCCACTTGCATAGAAAAGCCATTGGAAATGGCTTGGATGAGCTTGTAGGTAGAGAGGTATGTGGTCTCTGGGAATCACTGAGGTGGGGCCAAAGGTGTGAGTCAGGTGCTGGAGATTCAAATATAGCACCTGCCTGCCAACTGTGTGGAAGGAGGACTCACCAAAGGAGCAATGCTCTCTGGCAGCACTTCTATCTGGGAGAAAGCTGCCCCTCCAGCTCTGGCCCTGATTCCAGGCAAGTTAGTCCCTCCTCGAATGTCCCAAGTTCCTTTCAAGCTGCTTCCCAGCCCTGGAGTTCAGAGGGAGCAAGTCTGGGGGAGTCCGTGCACTGGCCCTTTAAGAGGAGCTGCGTGGGACTCTTGCACCCTTCAGGACCCTCAGCAACAATCCCTGCTGGTTTTTACAGCCCAAAGTTGTGGGAACTTCTCTTCCTGGCACTGGAATCCTAGGCTGGGGGCCTGATGTGGGGTGGGACCCCCCCCGCTCTTCCGGGAAATCTCCACCACCGAGATATCCCTCCCAAGTTTAAACTGTGGCACTGGTTGTGGGCTGTTGGCCACATCTCTGCTATTCAGCCCCAATTCGCCTGCTTCTGTGCCCCTCCTACCGTCTCAGTGCTTCTTCAGTTCCCTGGTTGAAGGACTTCGGTTCAGCCAGACTTCAGGAGGTTCTGAGTGATGGTTGTTCTGTATTTTAGTTGTAAATTTGATGTGGTTGTGGGGGGCAGTGGGTACCGGGGTTACCTATGCCACCATCCTGTTGTCCCTTACAGTTAGTATATTTAAATGCCTGTCTATATTCATCACAGCATCCATCATGGCACTTGTATTTATCAAAGTCCGTCTTCAGGCCTTTTTCTTGAACAGCCTTCTCCCGCAGACTTTCAGTCAACTCCAGAGTTTCAGCAATTGCATCTGTATTGATTACCTAAGTCTATGTTGCTAGCCCCAATATTTTTCCTGACATCAAGACCCATATTTGGCTCTGGCCAGGTAGCTTAGTTGGTTAGAGTGTTGTCCTGATACACAAGATGGCAGGCTCAATCTTAGGTCAGGGCACATACAAGAAACAACCAATGAATGCATAAATAAGTGGAACAACAAATCAATGTTTCTCTCTCCCTAAAATCAATAAATAAAAATAAACATTTTTAACACCTGCTTTATATCTTCATAAAAGCTTATCAGTACCCAAGACTCAGGTTCTCCATCTACTATTCTATATGCTCTGCACTCAACACTGGATACAAAAGTTAAAAAACAAAGGAGCCTCTTCCTGGAGGAGCTTGTGGCCCAAACTGCATGTCAACAAACTTTTTTTTTCTTTTCTGAAAAATATCAAATAGACTCAATTCACAGTAGAAGCTAGAAAGGCTTTCCCATACACAGTGGTAGTAAACCTCTTTCTTGCTTTGTGCCGATTCCACACTGTGCACATGGCCCTATTTATAACGCTTACCACATCTTGTTATAGTCATCTCTTTGTATCAGGTGCAGCAAACCACAGAATGAGGGCGAAATCCAGCAGGGAACTGGACCTTGGAGGATAAGTACATTATAAGTCATTAGGAGATACGATTTTTTTTTCTTTAAATATATCTTTATTGATTTCAGAGAGAGGAAAGGAGAGGGAGAGAGAGAGACAGAAACATCAATGATGAGAGAGTCATTGATCGGCTGCAGCCCGCAACCTGGGCATGTGCCCTGACCGGGAATCGAACCCCGATCGCCTGGATCCTCGGTCAACACTTAACCGCTGAGCCACGCCCGGCCGGGCAGGAGATACGATTTTAATTTACTTCAAAAAGAGCTCTTTCTCTAAATTTCAATTCACCATTTCTTATAAGGGACACCAGTACCCTCTGAGATTGTTGGACAGGTAACGCTGGACTCTCTCTTATTCTACAACTTATGTGAATAGGTTAGTTGCTTTATCATATAGACTGGGGCTAGTCTAGGCTTTACACAATCAGTAATTTTTATGACATGGGGGTTTTATTCAAATAAAGAATGTGAAATTGTTAATACATAATTTGGTACAGGCCATATAAGAGGCTGTGCAAGTTAGAGTCTTTAACACTTCAACTTTATGGTGAATCCTGTACCCACATGTTCCTTTCTGCTTCTACGTCTTTCCTCTCTAGTTCATACCTTTATTAGCCTTCATTTGAATGTCTGATATAGCCCCTTATATTGGTCTGCTAAAGCTGCCATAACAAATTACTACAAATTGAGTGGTTTGAAACAGACTTTATTCTCTATTATTTCATGAAGACAGAAGCTTGAAATCAAGGTGCTGGCAAGGTTGGTTCCTTTTGAAGGCTCTGAGGGTGAAACCATCTCATGCCTCTCCTCTAGATTCTGTGGCTATGCACAATCAGTACCATTCCTTGGCTTATAGATATGCACTTCAATCTCAACCTCCATTTTCAGGTTGCCTTCTTCTCTGTCTCTCTGTGTCTTCTTTCAGGACTCTGGTCATTGCATTTAAAACATACTCTATATCCAAGATGCTTTAATTTTGAGATCCTAAATTAATGTCATCTTCTAAATCAGGTCACATTTTGAGATTCTGGGTGGTACTGATTTTTGTGAGACACCATTCAATCCACCACTCCTCTCAACTTATTTTCTATTTTGGTATTCCCTCACTTACTATTGTGTTGCCAGAATATCTTCATTATATATAATTCATTCTTGTCAATCCCTTGCTCAACAATATTTATAATTTATCAAAACTCCCGAAATAGGGCAAAAACACCTTTTCTTTTTATTTAATGACACTTGCTCATTTTAAGTATCCATGCCTTTTTTCTGGGTGTTTTCCTCTATAACTGTAAACTCTAGTTAAACTGCTTTCTTCTTTTCTCAAAACAAACACTATGCTTTCAAGCTCCTATATCTTTTGTCCATTCTTTCCTCTAAACAAAAATATGATTCTTATCAAATCACTCTTAATGAAAAATATGTATTATTCTTTAAACCCCCAAACACATAAATAATTTAACTAACTAATTAACTGTCTTTTACCAGGAAATTTGTCACTCACCTCAAAGATATGTGTTGCTAATATAGCACACACAGATGTTATTGATTCTAAATATTATTAAATTCATTTGTATACTTGTCTAAGTTTCCTTAGCTTCAGGTCTAGATGGACACAATGTCTTGATCATTTTATATTACCTACAGTCATTAGTGTAAGGTATTCGGAGTAATGTAAAATCACCACACAGAAGTTAGTGTTCTTCGAGGGATCATGCTAAACTGGTAACCTGGAGCTTTAGGATTTAGGGCATGATTGTTAGTAGAGATGTACTTGCTTGAGGATTTCATCTAGAAGAGTACTCCAAAACTAGTTAAAAAAAATCTCAGGACATTATAAAGACAATCAAAAATTTATTGACAGTAACACAATTCACACTATATAGCTAAAAATAAAAATGGATTGTCAAATGGATTATGGTAGATTCTCAAAGAATTGCTCCCGAGACTTTATCTTTCTAGCACCCACCATGCAATGATGTGTCCTTTTGAAAGGAACAGAAATTACTACTAAATTGTGGTCATTATTCCAATTAAAGTCATCCTGTACTTCCTTATAGGTTATAAGAACAAAAGAAAAATAAATAATGCATGCAAATGTACTGCTTGAACATGTATCTCTTTAATCTACTTAGGGAGACCTGTCCCTTAGTAAGAGAAAGAATTTTGCCTGAGAGTGGTTAATAGAATTAGTCCATTGGTTGAAGTTGAGGGTAGAATTAAGTGATGGCTATAATTTCTCCCTAAGAAACAAAATAAAAGCAAATAAGACACCCTTTCTATTTTGCTAGAGCAATAGCCCAGACAGTCTCTGGCAACACTTTGTGCTCTCTTCTTGTCAGTCCCTAATTACAAAGGAACAATGCCAGGTTGGGGGTTGAAGAATTCTCTGACTAGCAAAATATCCTCTTGTCATGTTGAGGGATGAAAACAGTGTAGGTTTTATTTAAATATATTATGTCTATTGAAATCAAAAGAAAATAAAGGGCAAATACGATCCTTTTGACAGGTTGATGTCTCTTAGCATCTTGGAATGTTCCTTTTATTATAATTAAAAGATTCAAAGTATGACTTTACCCAGAAAATAGAGGCATCCTAACTTTGTCCTAAGAAACAAACACAAACAGTTAACATAAACACTAATTAACGTGTAAGAGCATTTTACATCAGAATTCTAAAATTGAAACTTCTATCATTCACTCCTCTATGAAAAAATAATTGTATGGATAAAATAAAAGGATTCTGGGCATAATGCCACTTATATTTTTCTATGAAAAGGTTTATAATGTAATCTAGAGCAAAGAGGAGGCAAATGTACTGTAACACTAAGTTTATTGTATAGAAAATGGGCCAGGGTTTGACAATAAAAGGTAAAGAAATTTCCCATATAGATCAGATATTTTTATTCCAAAAACATGGCATCAGTTTGCTGTGGCAAATGTGTTCATTGATTTCAGGTATTTTAGGAAAGAATTAACTACAACCCAGGAAGTAGGTATGTCTTCATTTATCTATACTGTTTTCCTCACAAAAGGTTATGACTTCTCTTTTCCCCCAATTTGCAAGGCTTTGTGATATTTACCTGAAGATGTCTGTGAGGAACTATAAATTGAATCACACATAATTGGTTGAATAGAATCAAATTCATTTGGTCCTATTTAATATTTTGGCTTTCATCAGAATGAAGTACAATTTTCATTGGAGAATTATACGGGAGAAAGTATAAAAATAGGGAGGAAACATAGGTACACAACACCTCCTGCTCTCCATGGGATCTGAGAGAGAATTTCCTCACTATGAGCCAAAGAGGCCAACTGGACTGGAGAAAAAGTTTGATTTTTCTGGTAAATTTTCTATACCTTAGAAATACTAGAGATTAGAGGTGTATCAAGATGAACAGAAAAGCAAGGGCTCACCATCAGATCATATTATCTCATCCCTAACTGCACATGAGCTAGGCCCTGGAATCTATGCATGAGTCAGGGTGTCACTCCGCACCCCCAGCCCCACTCTGTGATTCACCAACACTAAATTGATGGACAAATTGGGGTAAGGAGCAAAACTTCCACTCAGAATACCTTCACTAAGTAAGATGGATGTGATGCAGGCAGATATGACGACAATTTTAGAGGTGCTGAGAAAGAGAAGAGGTAGCTCCATATCTGATATGAATGGTCAACACAGATTGACCAGGTCTGAGGTCCTGGATAGATAATGCGGCAGACAATGCAGTCTGTTATTGATGACACTTTATTCTGAAAATTGTCAGTACACTTTGAGGTAAGTATATCTATTTGTTAGTTCTAAGTCGGGTTTTCTTTTGTCTTGTCAGGTTATATCTGACCTCTTTGGTCAGTTCCATTCTAGCCTACAATAGAATAAAAGATGCCTCATTTTAGAGAATTTATTAAAATTCTCAGCGTGATCCCTCCAAGATTCTCCACAGTGTCAGCAAGCCTGGGCAAGATTCAGGATCTATTCAATCAACATCTGTAAATGATAGGTTTAGGCAGAACACTGTTCATAGTGCCCATTTTTCAGAATATTTTATACAATCAGGAAGATATAATAGATGAGCTTTAAGTGTCCCTCTGTAAATATATTATTTAATTATACCTTGATTACAAAAAGACACACAATTATATTGTTATCACTTGATTTGCTCTATTTTATGTCAATGAGTTGATTAAATATCATTATTCTATTATGGTTGTTCTGAGGAAGATAAAGTTTCCTCAGAAGAGTCCAACATGAAAAGTTATCTCTAGGAGCCCATCTATGTTGGGCAGACACAGCCCTCTTGCCCTCCTTGTCTCTTCCACCCTGCACTCCCATGACTGCATTACAACCAAGGATTATCACCAGTCACCATTTCATAATTATCAAGTCATATGTGTCTGTTTAATCTAATTAAGTAATTTCTGTTTGATTATATCAATAGTGGAAACTGTTAAATAAATACCAAACCAAAGTTTTGATAAAACCCACCACCGACTTCCACCTAGTGAGGAAGTATGTATCTGGTCCCCTGGACCTAGTAATAAAAATATCCATTTGCAAATGGCAACATATGGTACATTTTTGTTGGATTCTAGCTATTGATACAGGTCTCATTTCTCAGGAGCTTTATGTCAAGAAGATGTAATGGAAAATACCTAACAACCATCTTGAAATATATCATTTATTTATACCCTGCAAATCCTTTCATATTGTCACTAACTATTTCTTTATTTACAACTAACATAACTATAATTGCAATTCAGAAAGTAAATCATGATGATGAAGATAAATAGGCTTTTTATCTGTCTCAGAAAGTTTCTTGATGCTATAGGTTTGATTTTCCACTCCATACAACTTTTTCCTCACTCATATACAAGATGTTGAAAAGACTGAAGTAAACTTACTTCAGATAGGAGACTTTTGGCTCCATTATATTTTTCCTGGTTGATTGCTACACATACTTATTTCAAAGTATCTTTTTATTTTAAACCATATTGTGTTGGGGAAATATAATTTAAAACAGAATCTTCTCCCATACCAGAAATCCTCTCCACAAAGGTAGTAAAGAAAGAAAACACTTTTATTGTTGAATAAGCATTAAATGAGAATCTGATGTGCATCACAGACAGTCTTCTAAGACAATGCAGAGACAAAAAAAAAAGCTCATTCCCTCTTGTAGCCAAGCAGATACAATTCACTACACGAAGGTTTTCAAGATAAACAATAACTAGTCCTCAAGTAAGAGGACTTGACTGCACCATTTGTCACACATGTATATTCTAACTTTACCTGGTAATAAGGGTGACTATCTGTGCTAGCTAATTGGCTACTAGAGAAAAAATAAACTTCTGATATCTTCATAATAGGAGGTAGTTTCCCAACTTGGAGCAAGTCACCCACTGAAGTTAAACTCCTGCCCTCCCACACAAAGGGAGAAATGGCAATACAGCCTCCCTTGATGTTTACATTTCAAAGAGATATTTTCTAAGTCTTTGAGATAAACATTCTGGCTCAAAAAGACCTATCTTGTTTTCAAAAGGATTTATATACATTTCAAAGAAATGAAAAGTACTTAGAAGTTTTCTAATGTAAATGCTCTTAAAAAAAATTGTGCATTTTCACAGGGAGAATTAAGCCTCTTATTTTTAATTTTTATCTGTCTTTATAGTCATTTTCATAGCATCCTATAATACCCAAACAAAAAGACAGTGTTCACGAATTAATTGTAACTTAGTGTTCCCTTCGAAACTCACTAATTTACTACTACAGAGGGTGTCAGTGTAAAACTAAAGACAAAATGAACAGAAAAGGCCTGAAAGGTAAATGGGGTAGCCATGGAGAAGCTTCCATTGTCCTACTTCTGCCAGGGCAGGGGAGTGCCCTTGGACAAATTGCTCAAACTGTATAAATGGCAAACTTAATCAAATGACTTCTGATATTTAGCTCTTTGGTCTTGTCCATAAGTAGATTTTACCCCCCAAATACAAATGCATGCTAATCTTTCTCTGGTAACCCTAAAGAAATTGTTGAGACCATTTCTAATATTTCAGTAAATGTCTCTGAAATGTCTTCCTTTTCAATTTTCTTGAAAAGCGTGACATATATTTTTTGTTCTAAGGACACCAGAGGTTAAACTTTCACAGTAGCACAGATTCAAATCACAGCACCTGGTTTTCATGTTTCTGACATTTTCCTCTATTATCATACCAGTATTTTCTTACGGGTTATTGGGAAAAGAAAGCTCATGTTGCAACCAGGATACAGTAGAGGTAAAGAGGGAACATTCAAAAGGTCAGTGGAGCATTGGGTGAGTATTTTCATCAGAGAAAAACAGACAATGGATCCTTTTAGCAAGGCCAGAGCTGTCCGTTTCTTGTGTAAAACACAACTTAAAAGAAGAGTGCCCTAGAGGAACAAATCTAAATGGAAGAGAGAAAATGAAGAGAACCGATCATTTAAAATGTTCCCTGAGGGAAAAATATAAATGCAAAGATAGGTGTTTAAAGAGCTTTTTGTAACTTTTATTAAAAAAGATAAAAGTGAAAAACAATTATGTCCACTTCAAGCTTGCTCTGACAACACTTAAATAATAAAATGCTTACTGGGGAACTATTGAACACTGTGATTCCTTCTGGAGGCGTTTCAATTCACCTTGAAAATGAGGTCAAGTTACCTTGACAGCTAGGCACAGTGTTCCTTTAAACGAGGCACAAGAAGGCTCATTGTAGTTTTTTATCCTCAAAGGTTATTTAACTGAACATTGGAAATTACCTTAAAACTCAAGCAATTTTGCTAACCCAGTGAGGAAAATCATAACAGGTGACACAGGGCTAATAGTGACTTTCATGGTTCCAAGGGGGGGGGAAAAAAAAAGAAATATTTTAATGGGGAGATGCCTAAGCTTGCAATTCTTCAAAACAGAGTCTAAATGATTAATTTACTGAAATACTCAAGCATTTGTGTTCCAAAATTTACACATTCTAGTTTTCTTATGTATATTTAAAATTTATTTATACTTTAAATAATGCCTTCCTCATTTCTCCAGAACTTAATCATTTCTAAATACATAAATGACAAGATAGATTTTTAAAATCTGAAAATGTAAAAATACTATCTTTAAAAATATGTATGCCCTAGTAGGTTTGGCTCAGTGGTTAGAGTGTTGGCCCAGGGACTGAAAGGTCCCAGTTTCAAGTCTGGCCAAGGGCACATACCTCAGTTGCAGGCTCAATACCCTGGCCCGTTCTCTCACATAGATTTTTTCCTCTATCTCTCTCCCCTACCCCTACTCTTTCTGAAAAGCAATGGAAAAAAATATCCTTGGGTGAGGATTAAAATATATATATTTATGATTAACAAAAGCTATGTATTACAAAAATGAGTAGAAACAAACTGCATTGCTCTGCTGTTGTAAATATTTCACAGGTTGCCTAGTCCAGCAAGATGTTGTGTTAAAAACTTTGAAAACATCCTATGATTTGATCTTTACAACATTTCTAAAACAGAAGCATTATTTTCACCATGTTATAGAAGAAGAAAATACATTTCAGTGAGGTTTGTCACAGTTCCCAAATAATTTTAAATAATGCATGGAGAAGCCCCTGCCTCCTCGCCAGCCTCCCTTCACAGCAAGTTCTCTTTTAGGTGCCCCATGGCTCCCTTATCCCACACCTCAGGGGCTTTCTCAGGGGGCTCTTCCTCCACCCCACAACTCATCCAGCCTCAGGACTGCCACCCCTATCAATTCCTACTCAGTTTTCACCCTCAAGTCAAGTGTAACTCCCCCTGGCAAGACTTCCCTACCATGCAAGAGAGGTTAGACCTCCCTTCTGTCATTCACAGTACTCTATATGCTTCTCCTACTACTTACCAAATTTTTCAACAGCTTAATATTTATTTTTTAAATGTGTGCATATCCTGGGTTAGACTATAGGTTCTATGACGGCAAGGGCTGAGCCCGTCTTGCTCACTGCTGTATCTCCATTACGTAGCACAGAGCCTTGTGTTGGCTGAAAATGTTAGTATAAAGATAGATAAATCTAAAATCCAATTGCAAAAATTAAAATTTTGACTCTCAATTATACATCTTTAACCAGAAAAATAGGCCAAAGATATAACTAACCTTCTACAACAAAAACACTTAGCTCGTATGGACCTGAGGAGCACAAATCTAATTCTAGGATGAGTTCCAATTGCACCTGGGAGGTTAAGGAATTTAGTAACACAGTTTTGGCTTCAAAAGATTGTCAGTGGTCGCCAATATAAATAATTCCTTAATTTTTGGTAAGACAAAAACCACATTAAATTAGTCAATGCACTGTTGCTAACGCAAGCAGATAAAGAGGTGCGCATTCAGCATAGACACAAACACTACTCCTCAAGAATATCAATTTCCAATTTTAAGTAACCTTAGATAACCATGAAGGAGTCACATTCTCTAGAATTATCTTTATTTGTATAATACAACAGATGACTACTGACCTATAGGGTTCTCATTTGCTAATATTGAATTAAGTAAACATATTTTGTTCTGAGCACAAGAAGACACATGACTAACCACTTCAGACCAAAATGATCGCTTGTGGCCATCTGTGGACAGGCATTTGCTGTAAGCTATATCACAACTGAACATTTATTTGGTACATTATTGCTACTGCCATGTATTTGAAGACTAACATAGAAACTATAACAAAGGAAAGACACACTAGTCCATTTTTACACATATAAAATAAAAGCCAAATACAAAGATTGAGGAAAATTTATCCATGGGATAAATTTAACTATTTCTGGCAGCACAGAAAAGCTAATGTAGAACAAAGTTCATATCAGTTTTAATTTGGAGAGAAACTTAAAATAGAGTATCATGTATCTATCTAAATATTTTTTAATGTTTTTATCATTATTAATTTTAATGCACACTAGATATGATAACAGAATAAGTCCTCAATATCATAAATAGTCTCTGCAACTTTAAGTGAAATGACATATAATGATACCAATTTTACCATAGGCTAATTGATATAAGAATTAAGTCCTAGGGTATTTCATTTATGTTATAACAAAACTACATTGAATGATACAATGTTATATGAAGATCTACTGTACTTATAGGTTAACTATATCAGTGATACCAGAGTTAATGTATACTTACAAGATAGTGCCATAGCCTATATGATGCTTGTGATAATTATCAATGTACTGTGTCACATTTCCAAGTTCATGCTTTGGTATACATACTTGCTTTAACAAACCCTTCAAGGACTGTCTCTCCTACAGTGAGCATGATTTTAAACTTTGTCAGTAGAGGGTGCTGGAGAGACACTGCAGGAGGGAGGGGGGCTTCTCTCCAGGTTAGAAGTGGTATTTTGCTTTTTTCTTGCTCCTGCCACAAAGGACAAGCATCTGGGGACATTTGATGTTGCTCTATCCTATCCAGACACCCAGAGCACACAGCCCCAGGCCAGAGTTTTTTCCTCGCTTGCTTGATATTTGTAAACTAGCTTTGACCCAGGCACTCCAAGGACTTCACTGTTCAAACTAGTTCTGAACACTGTCCTGTCAGGGAGCAGGGTGGAACAGGTCCTTAAGTATGTTCTTGCTTAGGTACATTCCCTTGCCTCCAAGAAAAGGGAGATAAATCTATTAAAGTACCGTTAGAGTTCTCTTTTCATCTTTATAGTTGCTATTTACTCATAGTTCATTAATTCTTTTTATTAAACTTCTTCTATTTAAATTACTGTGGGCTCTCCTGATTTGACCCAGGACAATACATAGTATATATACAATACAATACAATACAATACAATACAATACAATACAATACAGAACACTTAAAAAACTTATATAATAAAGACATCACATACATAACGGTCAAATGACTTATTTCAGTGCTTTACAGAAAGCTTTATGTAAAACAAAGGTATGTCATATTTTTCCACTGTAAAAACACTGCTATTTAGAAGCAAGTATAAAAACCACCACTTTCATTTAAATAGCAAGTGACCCTAAAGTCAGAGCCATTGTAAATATGTGCACATTAAAAACACTGAGATTGAATTTCTAAATCTATGGCCTTCAAGTTATTATTCTTATCAAAGACTGGGAAGAACACATAGCACATTTATTTCTTCAAATGTATAAAAAGAGGTAAATTTTTATTAAAATTATATTAGCACAACTGATTATAATGTATTTTTAATTATTAAAGTGACATAATTGCTATTGTACAGGAATTGTTTTCTAACCAGTTTAGGGCTTGTTAGGGGCAGCAAGAGCTTAGATTGGATAGAAATGGGAGACTAAAAACCAATGCTGAGATAAAACCTGCTCTTGGAAATGGAACAGGAATCAAGTGGTGGAAATCCAGCCAGACAGGCAAAGCAGTTTTTCCTGGAGAATAGGACAGGGAGTGCGAGGCGCTAATGGATCAAGGCTGGTGGCCAGGCGCGCAGGTCATCACACTGGCCTGGGTAGTCTGGCAAGCATGTAGGAGCTGGGGGTTAAATAACTAAATTAATTTAAAGCAGCTAATGATTCTAAAGAGGATTACTGGAACGCCAAAGAAATTAGAGAGGAGTGGCATCATTCCTGATTCAGGGCTAAAATTTTCAGGATGGATAAGAATACAGAACATGCAAGAACATGGTGGGGCTGAAGTCCTGGGTGGGTAGGGGAAATGCACAGGAAATCTAAACCAGGACCAAGCATGAGATTAAACAGGGAGAGAGACTCGGTTACTTGAGATAGAATATAAATTGGCTTTATCTCAAAAACAAATCCAGGCAGGACAACATGGCTACAAGAGAAGAGTAGTTAACAAAAAATTACCTTAGTGTAGAAAGGCTGATTTGCCGGGTTAGAGCTTTTAAAATCTATCTGGCTAGACTATTTCTTGATCCTAGGGCTGGATTTACTTTTCTCAGGAAGGTGGCATGAAATTAAGTGTTTCTAGTTATGGTTAGAAGGGATGATGGTGAATAGGGGCAGAAAACTAGATAAGACATTAAATATTCATCACAGAAATAATGTATTTTTTAAATTTATCTTTACTGTTGAAAGTATTACAAATGTTCCCTCCCCCCTCATTGATTCCCTCAACCCCAAATCCACACCCTCCCCCCGCCTTCCCCATGCTATTGTCTGTGTCCATGGATTATGCATATATGCGTATTTTTATGTTAAAGTCCACTAAGAATTAAAATTCACCTAAGTTAATTATCTTCATATGTGGGCAGAATCTCTTCTACTATTTATCATTTAAAAGAGAAGGTTGGTGTCCCACTTATCTATTGCTGTGGAACGAATGACCACAAAACTTAGTGATAAAAATTCTACATACATTCTACTGTATCCCACAAATATTTAAAAATTTTATTTTCTAGTGACAGTTTGCATTTAATATTATTTAATTTTCATTTTAGTTGTACAGCATAGTGGCTACACAATTATATACTTTACAAAATGTTCCCCCTGATATTTAAGTGCCCACTTGGAACCATACATAGTTGTTACAAAGTTATTGACTATATTCCCCTTAGCTATTTTGTAACTACCAATCTGTACCTCTAAATCCTTTCAGCTTTTTTACCCAGTTCCCCACAATCTCCCTTCCCTCTGGCAACCATCAGTCTGTTCTCTGTATCTACGAGTCTCTCTATTTTGTTTGTTCATTTATTTTATTTTTTAGGTTTCACATATAAGTGAAATCATATGGTATTTGTTTTTCTCTGCTGACTTATTTCACTTAGCACAATACCCTCTAGGCCCATCCATGCTTCTGCAAATGGCAAGATTTAATTATTTTTATGACTGAGTAATATTCCATTGTATATGTGTACCACTACATTTTTTCCACTCCTCTGTTGATGGGCACTTGGATTGCTTTCTTATCTTGGCTATTGTAAATATTGCTGAAATAAACATAGGAGTGCATATATTCTTTCAAAGTAATATTTTGGTTTTCTTTGGATATATTCCCCAAATTGAAATCACTATATCATAAGGCAGTTAATTCTGAATTTTTTGAGGAAACTCCATACTGTTTTGCATAGTGGCTGCACCAGTCTGCATTCCCACCAGGAGTATGCGAGGGTTCCCTTTTCTCCACACCCTCGCCAGCACTTGTTGTTTGTTGATTTATTGATGAAAGCCTTTGCGACAGGTGTGAGGTGATGTTTCATTGTGGTTTTAATTTGTATTTCTCTGATAACTAGTGATGTTGAACATCGTTTCATACATCTATTGGTCTGTTGGCCATCTGTATATCCTCTTTGGAGAAATGTCTATTCAGGTCATCTGTCCGCTTTTGAATTGTGTGGCCCATACATTTTATGGGTCAATACTTATGGCAGAACTCAGCTGAATAATTCAGTGTTTCCACTTGGCGTAATTTACTTGATGGTTTTCAATTGTAAAATGGTCTGGATTGGAAGGTGGGAATTGCATACTCATGGTGACTGGGAGAGTATATCTGAAAGGCTGAGTTCCCCTGGAATTGTCAACAAAATATCTAAATGTTGTTTCTTCAGTATGGTAGCCTCAAGGTGGTCAGATTACTTATATCATGGGTCAGGATGTCAAGAGTAAGTTTTCCAGTTAGGGAGGTGAAAGTTTTGTGGAGTTTTATAGTCTAGCACCATTTCTGCTGTACTTTATCGGTTGAAGCAGCCCTAGCATGCACATACAGACTTGGGCAAGAGTAGATTTACAGTTACTAGTATGCAAAAACAGTTTATTCTTTCATTATTATTTATTAATTATTGTGTTGTTTTCCATACAAACTACTGTAAACCTACTTTGTCTCACCCTGTAGTCAAGGGGAACACTTATAGACCTGAATACCCATGAGAAAAGTCTTAAATAATTTGTTTTCATGCTGAAAACCACTATAATCCATGCCATGCACAGAAAATGATTCACCTTTGTTCATCATGCAAGAATCACCAAAAGTCCCATTCTATTATGCTGAATCTCAGATATGAGGGCCAAGCCTCCACCATCAAAATCATGTCTAGCTATAGAAGTGCCTTGGTTTCCTTTCCTTGAGCTAAGTTGCTCTTGTCTGAAGATCTGTCAAATAAGAAGACGAGTTAACTGTCCCCCACCCACCTAATGTCCAAAGATGAAACAGTCATAGGATAACTATAGTAAACACTTCTCTTCCAGGTGAGGAAAAATAAGAGACACAAAGCAATTACTGTCCTACAGCGACTCTTAAACATAATCTGGCCGAAATTTCCATTTTCCTGATTGAGGCTACATTTATCTTTACCCTGAGACCATCTCTTGCATTGAGGAGAATTTGCTGGTTGGAAAGCTTGTTCTAAGCCTCTTACATTCACTTCATATTCACTTCTTATAATAACATTTGGTTATTTATCTCATCTCTCTTTTCTCTCCTGTTATTAGTCAGCTGGAAGAAACTAGGTGGGACCTTCAGTACTTTGCCCAGAAATCATCTTAGCTGATTACATTTTATATTTTAGCTTAACTACATTTTATATTTTCCAGGTTTCCTCCAGTGGCAGTGTCACCAACTTTTCTGTCAGTATAATTATTTTTTAAAATTTCCTCCAAGTCCTCTATACCAGTCACTTCAAGGTCTGTCAGGCTTTTGCCCGTTGTTCTCGCCCAAAACCAAAATCAAACCCTTTAGATTTTGTAATGTTAGCACCTCACTGCCAGGTACTAAATTCTGTTTATCTATTGCTGCATAAAAAAAATAAAACTACTCAAAACTCTTAATTGCTTAAAACAACAATCACTTCTATTATATTTCATAACTTTATGATCAGTAATTTGTCAACATTCAAATGTGTGATTTTTCTCTTTCTTGTAGCTTTGATGGAAGTCTTTCAGAGGTTTTCAGCTGGCAGGTGGACTGGAATGTAGGGTCCAAAACAGCTTCAGTCACATGACGATTCATTTGGAAATGGTAGGAAGGTTAAACTTGGCTTCATCAACTAGGATTTTTACAGGTGACCTCCCCAGCATGGCAACCATCTCAATGCAGTGGAGTTTCTCACAGGGTGCCTAACAGCTTCAAGAGCAAAAGTTCTAGCTATCACTTCTTGATGGGAAGGACAAAAAGATTGTAATCCTGATTTAAATATGCCAAAATTGGGCTAGATGATCACTAACACACTTTTTGTCTCTAAATTATGTTTAAAAAACAACAGTGAAGATTTAGAATGGATCTGAAATAAAGGGAAAAACATTTTAACTTTTCACAAGTTATAAGCATCTAAACCTGCTGAAGCATTAAATAGTCTACAGCATTCATCTTTCGAAAGATTTAATTCCAAAGATAACTGTAGGTGATAAAGACATTTATAGCTGAGATTGGATGGAAAATATCTAAAAATATATAACTTTATATCTACATTTCTATAAAAATGGCTGTATTGCTTATAACCTCTTGTCATGAAATACTTTTTCCACTAAAGCCTATAACAAAACTGAAAAACATCACATTTAAAGTTGTATTTTCAACTATTTTGATAATATGAAATGATTGATGCCACGGAAGTTTTAATGTAATTCATTACTTAAGATAAAGGTACCAAAATCAATAAATTATATTCTCCTCTTGTTATGGTTCTATGTGATACCTAAATAACAAATGGGAATAATCTAAGAGATCATCTTGATTAAGTTCTTTCAGCCACAGATGAAAGAATTGAGCCCCAGATAGATTCTGAAGCTTGCCCAAGGTCTCTTAGCTGGTTAGTGGGTAAAGTCAGAGGTTCTTTCTATGATCATGATGCTAGCAGTTACAACAGCACTCCTGAGAGGAATAAACTTCTCAAATAATATGACTATTTTCTTGCAGTTCATGCTTTCATTAATTTTCTTTAACAATTCTTTATTCATCTGTCCTACATAATTTTTAGAATAGCCTTACTGAATTGAAACAAATTCTAATTAGGTTGGATTAGTAAAAATTTACTGTTTTATTATATTTTTAAAAGAATAATAATAATATATAACATTATAAGCATATTTCTAAGAATAGTGAGGAATTGGTGAAGAAAGTTCATTGCTTTATTTCATTCATCCAGTGTTTAATAGATATTTTTTTTCCATAAGCCTGTCTTTTCCCCTAATTTGGAAATATTTTCTAAACCACTTAAAAATGCAAGCATACTATGTGGGCTTGAATACTTGTGGTAATCAGTGTTGTTTTCTGGGGGGTAAAAATCTTTGGTATAGCAATTATAATTATTATTATATTCTACTTTATAAAAATCTGATATCTGTCTCTGAGCAATATTTAAAAAATATTTTGGCCTATATGCCATCATAAAATATGTCAACATCCCCCTTTAAGATGAACATCATCAAATATTTGAAGAAAAGTATTGAATTGTAACTATGTATTTCACAATTTAAATATATACAATTCCCTCAAGTGGCAAAGATTCTAAAACAGCAGATAGGCCAATGAGTGCGGGTGAACCACACTCGATGCCCACTTAAGAGGATAGTGTTATGGACTTCACCTGCCCTGACTTTACTCTTTTCTCTCTATTCTTCAAATAGAATGCTCTTATCACTTATCTTTCTTAATTTCCTTTTTAAAATTTTAAATACCTTTATGCTTTGCATATATTTATATGAAACTGAGATTTTTATACTTTTAAGAAATATTGTATTTACTTGACGCTGTATATTAAGGAAGCAATATTTTTTCATGCTAAGATTTGAAAAATAAGACTTTTATAATTCTCATGCTTACGTGGTTTGCCTCAAGATACCAAGAAACCAAAAGTTTATAAACAACTGAACTGGGTGAAATTATTGAGAATAAACAGTTCCAAACTGGGAACAATGTTTGCATTTGTAGGGCCACACTTCTAATCATTCCTGATGATTTTTTAAAAAATAAGTGAGTTTCCATTTTAATGGAATGAAAGTAGTTTTTAACTGAGAAAAAATAATGCAGTGTTCTCAGAAAACATATGTAATTATCTGTAGAGGTTATTCCTTTGAATAGTATGTTCGCTTTGCCTACTCTCTTAGTGCTACCAGTAGCATGGAGTCATTGCATTTACTAAGACTTTATAACACTGACTGACAGTTCTTTGACCTAATGACATTATTCCAAGACTTCGTGGAAATCAATAATATAGTGGGTTAGTGGATGAGTCAGTTACTCTATGTGTATTGTGTTGTCCTAAGTCAACTACATTCACTCTTGGTGTATCTATCCTTTATAACATTGGTCACATGCACAAGAGTTATTTGTCTATAGATCTGTTATCTCTCATTATGAAAGTCCCATAAAGATATAAAGATTCTGTTTTATACAACTTTGTAATTAGTAAAGTAAATCAGCCTAAGTGAGAAGCAGATAATTCAAGTTAATTATTGAATTTAATTGTAAATGCTTTTGTATTATTTAAAGTCATTTTAAATATCTGTGGCCTAGAAGTTGACATGTTACTCCACTTAAGATCTGACCATTGCATAATATTGTATAATTTCTCCCTTCAAAACCTCAAGTATATAATTTTTTCACTGACATAAAGGTAAAACATATATATATAGTATTTAAGTATATTTTTAGTTGATGCTACATTATTCACAGTTAAGTAAAATTCTCAGACTTTATTTCCGTAATCTTTTCCATGTCTTTTCATTGTATATTTCTCAATTTTCTAAAAATTAAATTTAGTACCACCTATTTATCCCTATGTACTTTTGTCCTTGGTATCATTTAGAGTAATATAACCATAATAGTAATATAACTTTCTGTTTTATTTTAGTTTATTATCCATAAAATATCTCTAAATTTTAGGTCTTTCATTTATCTTTCAAAAGTTGAAACCCAAACGTATTACTTGCAGACAACCATGTCTATTAGAGATGAGAGGTCCTTTTCATTGGCCACATGTAAATTTCTTTGAGCATAGAGTTTGACTTTTGTGATTTGGCTTTGTAAAGTGCTCTAAACATCAGGTATTTTAAAACAAACATTTGATCTTAGAATATTGGATTTTTGGTAAATGTCAGATAGGAGTGGAAAATAATATAGTAATTGGTTACTACTTTAGGACATGGGTGGCACAGTTTCTCACTTCTGTGCTTAGATATTTAGAAATACTCATTTCTGGTTTATCCTTTAAATTTTTACACAAAGATTTTCCTTTCAAATGCAGGTGAATATTTACTTTTCTTAAACAATGCACAGCTGATAGACAGAAAAATTTACATTATTGTTGAATTTATGTAAAGCATACCATCTTCAAACTCACAGTTGTAGCTGTGATATTAAATTCAATACATGAAGAAACACCTAAATATGTGCCCAAGAGATCTAGCTGTATAATATATTTTTTAGCAAGCTACATATTTTTATAAGTACCCTTCTTCAGTGATATTTGCTGATTAGATTCTCAAGTAGTACTTATTTTTCTGTTATTTTTCATTAGAGATATATTTGTCCATTTTTCTATACCCATTAACACCTTATGATTTTACATGAATTTTCTTTACTGCCTTACCACAAAATAAATGCAAGATTTGTACACTGTTGTATCCCACAATTCTATAATAATGATACCATTACTAAGATAGCTTTCTTTCTCTTAACTATGAGTCATTCTCAAATTTTCTTTTTTTAGCCAGTTACTATGAACTGATGGGAAAACCATTTAATACAAAATGGTAAAAATGCTATAATTTTCAGGGAAACTATTCCTAAAGTGTGTAACTTACTTTAGTACATGTTTCTCTTCTATCATCATGATCATTATGTTTGTTTAATTTTATATATGTATCTATATATTAATAGCTTAAATAAAGTATGTTCCTTTTCACTTATTTTTATAATTTTGGAAGATACTAATCTTCTTTAATGCCATTTCTTTTCTATATTAAAAATGTTAATTGTCTACTGCTCAAAGTTAGGAATGAAACTGTATTTTTATTTTAAGTTAAATAAATAGATTGAAATAGTGAGTGGCAAGAGAGGAAGCCAGGCAGTTCTTGGCACTGTGATTAATTATGCAAACTAGTACTTTTAGGAACAACTTGAGTTCATTAAGTCTATCTGAATATTTCATTATTTGTACCTCTAGTACCTGAAATGCACCAGTAACCATCCCCATTGCTCATCTATAATTGTGCTACCCTGTGTAGTTTATTCCTCTGGTCTTTAAGACTCAGCTCAGGCATCAATTTCTCTAGGATGTCCTCTTATAAACCTACAGCATCCTGTGTTTTTTTTGTTGGAGCATTGTCTCAATGTATTGGAATAATTCATTTAGTTTTCTGTTTTTTTCTACCTCAATTATCCTATAAATATCTTCAGACTAAGATTATTATTTATTTATATATTCTTATTTTTACCTCAGTTTTATCCAAATCCATCTTACTAAGGATTCTGGAGGTCTGTATATCCAATACAAATTGTTCAAGTTCACCATGCTTGATCTCAGTAGCATTTTTTCCTGCCCTTCACTCCTGGAATTCCTTTCTTCCTTTGGATGATGTGACACTAGTCTCTTCTGGTGTTCCTTTACTTTCTATCTCTTCCAACCTACCCTCATTTGCTGGGTCTTCTCTCTCTCTCCCTCTCTTTTTAAATATATCTTTACTGATTTCAGAGAGAGGAGTGAGAGGGAGATAGAGATAGAAACATCAATGATGAGAGAGTCCTCATTGATCGGCTGCCTTCTGCATGCCAGCAACTGGGGAACTGAGCCCACAAACCAGGCATGTGCCCTGACTGGGAATCAAACTTTGATCTCCTAGATCCTAGGTCGATGCTCAACCTTTGAGCCAAGCCCTGCAGGGCTGGTTTTCTCTTTGATGGATTACAATTATTTCATTGGCTCAATATTCTATGAAACATATTTCTAGGTCCTAGGGATTTAGAGGTCTAAAATAATAATTAAGAGAAGTGTTCCTTACTACACTCTTCTAGTTATTTTATTTACATTAACTCTACCCCCAGACATTCTCATCAGTGTCTCTGGCTTTCAATATCATGCACATGTTAAGGACTTTGGGGAAGATCTTTATTATGAAATTAAAGAGATCTATTCAAATTCCTACTTAATATTTCTGCATAGAAATCTCACAGCGGCCTGGCTGGTGTGGTTCAGTTGTTGAGCCTCTACCCATGAACCAGGAGGTGCCCAGTTGGATTCTTGGTCAGTGCACATGCCCAGGTTGCAAGCTGGATCCCCAGTAGGGGGCATGAAGGAGGCAGCTGATCGATGTCTCTCTCTCATCAATGTTTCTATCTCTTTATCTCTCTCCCTTCCTTTCTCTCTAAAATCAATAAAATATATATTTAAAAAAAAGACATCTTACAGTGAACGTATCTAAATCTAATTCATATTTCTTCCAGAAAATATTCTACCTGTTAGAGAAAGAATGAAGTAAAGATAATTATTTATTAATCAAATAGATTTCTTAAGTTAAAATAAGTTTGACTTACATGGAAAGACTCTGTGACATGATGAAAAAGACCTTGAACTTGGATTCTGGCTGTAGTTCTGCAAGCTTTGTCTCAGTAATTAACATGGTAACCCTGGAGACCTCTCACAATTTTATTTGAATGGACTGTAAAATATTTTACATGTTATCTAAGATAACACTTTTTTGTTTCCATGATCTTCAAGACTATGGTACTAATATTATAATGACATTTGAAAGAAAAACTAAAAGCACAGACTCCCTGAATCTAGATGAGTTTATTCAGGTCTGTCCATCAGATGATCTTGACTTTTCATTGTTTCTTCCTCTTTTCTGTAGTTTGATCTTTTAATGTCTCCTTTTGACTTTTAACACCTTTTCTCCATTCCAAACCCATAAAATAAAACAGAGAAAATGACTTGCTACTAATTTCTGTATGCCTATTTTTAGTTGCCATTATCATTAGCAGTCTAGAAAGACAGGTACCATATTTATTTCCTCTTAGTGAAAACTTAACTTGTCATTGAACAGAAATTATTTCCTTTAACCTACTGTTTTTATGTGACTTCCATGCATGAGTACTAATTCTGAAAGGGCTTTAGATGTCATGTATTTTTTTAATCATCAATTTATGTTGAAACTTACTAGCATATAGACAACCATTTTTTTCAGTAGTCAAAATTCGTTTCAATTTGAATCCTGAGTGTTTCCTCAGAAACAACTATGTTAGAAACATCTAGCTTAATATTGATTTAGGAAATGAGTTATTGTGACAGAAACAACTATATGTAGATCACCTGGGATAAACACATCAAATATATGATGTGTGTGTGAATATATATATATATACACATGCACACACATTCATGTGTATATTAGATACTCTTAAATACTTAAAATATTTATCTTTTTAGTGTCAACATATATATTAGTAATATCACTCATTCATTTAGGAAGAAAGCTAGTGAGGAGAAAGAACAGCTATGTGAAGGGCAGGAAAAATTCAACTGAAACTGAGAGGCACGGGGAACGGAATGAATGACTTAGAATCAGAGGAGCTGATAATTCATGGGGGGGAGCGGCCTGGATAGAATCGAATATTCTTGGTTATGGTCCTTGCCACAGTGGACCCTCATCCCTAAGAGCTCTCACCAGGAAGCTAAAATTTTTTACCTTTGAATGATTTGCAGTCCTCTTAAGGATATAAAACATAGGCTTTTTATTACTATTTATATTTTGTTGGCCTATTATTCATCCACTTTGGATCTAAGAAATTAAGAAATACTTTTCAGATTATAGAACTATAAATGAAGCCTGAAAATAATGATCGATTCTATCACAAAGCCCATCTCTGAAGATCAAATTTCTGCATAGTATCAGACCTGTGGTGAAACTTTTTTCTTTTGGTTGTTTTGATCAACAGCAAATTTAAGATTCTTTTTGCTGTTGTTTACCTTCTTTGGTTTGGTTTGTTCATTATTGAAAGGCAGTCTGGGAAGCGAACTAAAACTCTGATTTTCATGTGGATATAGGTTGACATATGTTTTATATCAGTTAAGATGTCCTACTAGGTACTGTTATAGTATAAATTCTAGTGAATAAAAAGGGATTATAGTAAAATGTCTTAAGATTTTACCATTCATTTTCAATCAAATACATTTATTGGTTAATACTAAAAAGATAAATATTTTAAGTACTTGAGTAACTAATAACAATTATACCTAATAACTTCTCTCATGGATATTTTAGTCAAATAAAATAGCATAATCTTAAGAATTAGTGATGCAAAAATTAAACAGTGTTTGCAATATTTAGAAGTTTTCCAATAAAACATATTTTGAAGTAAGAAAATATTTGAGTGGTTTAAGACTTTTATTTATAAAATTTATATGACATGCCATTTTAAAAAAATAAATATTTAAGAAGATTACTTATAAATTAAGGTAAAAGCTATAAATACCATACAGAATGGGAAAAGAATGCTGGATTTGGAATAAAGAAAAAATAAATAACCGGTGTTCTCATCATGGCTATTTTCCTTGCTAGCTAAAGGATTCTGAGAGATTTTGACCTTTTAATTTCAGGTTTTCTAATCTATTAAATTCTGATAATACGGCCATTAACTACATAGTATTTTATTTTGGGATATTAGTTATATAAGTATATTAATTATGCAAGAAACCAAAAAACATTAAAGAAATTTATCATAGTCAAAATTAACATTGTGTTCTTCTTCCAGTTTCCAAAGTGGTACAAAATCAGGTGGTGGGGTTTTTTTTTGTTTTTTTTTTTTTTCATATTCTCCTTCCATTGTGTTTTATATCCTTTTTAGTTTTGCAGAAATTATCATAAATAAAAATGAACTTACCTTAGTAGTTGTGCAAGATGAAATGCTGAATTATTCTATTCATTTGTCTACTTGAAATATTTATTGAACAATTGTGTTTGGGCTTTCTTTTGCTTTTAAGCAGAAATGGGAAAGCCAGAGTAATTTCTAAGTTCTCTGTTATTATTTTAAGGTTTACGATTACAATTTTAAATCTTGAAGGTAATGTAATTTTCATTTATTGAAAAGAACTTTATCTGTTTATTGCATAACCTTAAACCTTAACTTTAGTAAATGAAAGTTCTTCAGACAATATGCACTTTTTAAAGTTTTTTAAAAAACTTACTTAGATAAAAGTTTTTTAATATATAGTTCTATGTTTCCTCTCTAGCACAAAGCCCAAACCTTCAAGGACTAGAGCAGACTAAGAAAATATATATTACTCACACATGCATACACACACACACACACATATAAAATTTAGAGCACATAATACATAGGATATAATATGTATAATATGATATAAGCACATATATAAAATACCTGTTAATTTAATGCTACCATAAGCAGAAACTAATAAAAGCAGAGATCCTAATAAAAAGAGCCTCAGTTATTTGTTCTTGCAATCAGACTTCATAAGCTTGGAAAGGACTGTGTTTACCTAAAGATTAATTACCTTGTTAAGTTGTACTTATATTACAGTGCAAATATTAAGTACTTATCACTACAAATGATTTTTGTGTCCTCTGTAAAGCTTCCATAATGCATATTTTTCTGATTTGATCCAGTTACAAAACTGAATAAGAAGGTAATTAAAAGTATGTGCACTTGAGAGACTTAAGGTCTGCCAGGTTGACCAAATCACTTATGAAATATTTTGCAAAGTAAAGGAACTCTACATAATGAACTAATCAACATAAAGATAAAAATGCTCTCGTGATGCTTTTATTCTTGTTAAATGAACTCTAAAATTTACCAGAAGTTATTATATAAAACACTAACAGTGTTCTCAGAATTATATTATTAGTAGTCAAAAATTCAAGAGAGACTAGAAGATGAAGGGATGGAAGAAGAGAAGGTAAAAAGCTGAGGTCTGTACCTCTTGAGATTTGGATAACAATTATAAAAGGTGAAGTGACTACACAAACAAGTGAAAATGATCAGAGAAGATACTGAGGATATTTCCACCCCCCCCCCCACACACACCAAGGGAGAGGGAGGGGGAGAGAAAGAGAGAGAGAGAGAGAGGGAGGGAGGGAGGGAGAAAGGGAGTTGGGCAAGTAGGGAGGGAGGGAGGAAGGAAAGGTAAAAAGGAAAGGAAAGAAAGTTTATTTTCATTTACTAAAATACAAACATTTGAACTTCTTTTAAACTTGCAAATGAGAAATTGTCCCTGGAAAAGTTGTTGCCAAATCAAACAAAAGAACTCCCAACCAGAAAGTAGGTGCTGACCCATGCATTCATTGTGTTTAGTTGATGACTTGGTTAAGATGAGAATTTTCCAAGGTAGATACAATGACCTCGCTCTCAGGAAACATCAGTGAAGGCTTAGGAAACAAACAAACAAACAAACAGAGAGCTCGGAGGAATGTCTAAAATTTTTGTATTCTGATTTATATTATAGGTGCCTGTGTATATGTATGTATAAGGGATACACACATATGTAGGAGTAGCTGAGACCTATATGGGCAGATATCTCTATAATATTTGTATATATACACACATATCAGATATATCTGTATGTCAAGTACAAGTATTTTTAATTACTCAAGTTCAGTTTTATAACAAGATCAAATCAGAAAACTGTATGTATGTGCTTATATAAATATATATTGATCAGATCAACATGACATGTGAAAGCAGATGTCTGTTTAAAGTACAAAAGCTCCACTTATAACTTTTATGTACATTTCAACACTGCATTGTTTTCTCTCAGTCAATGGTGTGTTTGTCTGGCTGTGAGCCCAGGTCTCTCACAAAATGATCAGCCTGAGACCAGCACAGCACCATCTGGAAGAGTCTCAGGTAGGAAGTACATGAAAAATAACTACTGATTTATGCATTTCATCCTGAAAGCATAATAATATGAACCACGATATGACTTTTTTTCAGTAATGGAACCTCTTGCAAACAAATGAATTAGATAATATTTCACTCATTTTTTTGTAAAAGAATGAAAACATAAATAAAATCTAGGGAACAGGTGCAGAAGAACGACTTCTTTCATGGAGTGAGGGATTTGAAAGTAATCACACACTTTTTTTTTCAATCCTCACAAGAGGATATTTTTTCCATTGCTTTTCAGAGAGGGTGGAACAGAGGAACGGGGGGGGGAGAGAAACATCTATGTGGGAGAGACTCACCCATTAGTTGCCTACTGCAAGCACTCCCACAGGCAGAATTGGACCCAGGACCCTTCAGTCTGAGGGTCGACGCTCTAACCACTGAACCAAGCAGGCGAGGGCAGTCACACTGACCTAGTTCCACAACTGAATTGTGGTGAATCTGAGAAACTGTCATCCAGAAAGATTTCATGATCTCTGACATTGATTTCACATCAAAACAATAGAAAAATAACATTTTTCCTATAAATCTTTACTTGTTTATAAGTTTAGACATCAATTACATAACCTGCCATGGCTTTGTCTGTTATCTACAATGTGAACAGGCATTAACTTCTTACTTCACATAAGAGAAAGCCTAATTCTATGTGATGATGATACTTTCTAACTGTGTTCCATTCTCACAACTATCTTAGGCAGTAAGTATTCAATATCAGGATTTTTAGTAAAAAAAAAAATTGTTAATTTTCCATATTGCTGGAATAATAACTCACCTTCCACATGCTGAATTCATCTCATTCATGGAATATCTGAACATAACTGAGAACAAATATTAGGTCTGTGCTCATAAAAGGTGGCTCATTTTCTTTATAAAAAGATTAGTTTTTAAAAATTAAATAAATGTATTGAGGTGATAATGCTTAATAAGATTATTTAGGTTTAAAATGTACATTTCTATGACACATGACCTGTATATTACATTGTGTGCCCACCACCCAAAGTCAAATAATCTTTTCTCACCATATATTTGCCCCCTTTACCCTTTACTACCCTCACCCTTCTCCCCTCTGATAACCACCACACTGCTGTGGCAAATGGCAGAATCTCATCTTTTCTTGTGGCCGAGTAGGATTCCATTATATGCATGTGCCACATCTTCTTTATCCAATCATCTAGTGAAGGACACTTTGGTTGTTTCCATGCCTTGGCCACCATGAGTAATGCTTCGCTGAACACAGAGGTGCATATGTCTTTGCAAATAAATGGTTTTAAATTTGGGGGATAGATACCCAGAAGAGGGATTGCTCAGGCGAATGGGAGCTCTATTCTTAAGTTTTTGAGGAACTGTCATACTGTTTTCCATAGTGGCTGTGCCAGTTCACCTTCCCACCGTAAGTTAATGAGGGTTTCTTTTTCTCCACAACCTCTCCAACACTTATTACTTGTCTTGTTAATGATAGCCATCTAACAGGGGTGAGGTGGCCTCTTTTCATTTTGATTGGCATTTCCCTTATAGCTAGTGAAGTTGCACATGTTTTCATATATCTGTTGGCCATTTGTATATCTTCTTGGGGGAAGTGTCTGTTTAGGTTCTCTGCTCATTATTAATTAGATTGTTTGTTTGGAGTTAAATTGTATGAGTTCTTTTTATATTTTGGGTAGTAACCCAGTGTTGGAGCTGTTGTTTGCAAATATCTTCTCCAAGTTGGTTGGGTGTCTTTTTGTTTTGTTAGCAATTTCTTTTGCTGTGCAGATGCCTTTTAGTTTGATATAGTCCCATTCATTTATTTTTTCTTTACTTCCCTTGCCTTTGGGGTCAAATTCATAAAGTGTTCTCTACAACCAAGATCCATAAGTTTAGTACTTATTTTTTCTTCTATGTAATTTAGATCTCATATTTAGGTCTTCGATCCATTTTGAATTAGTTTTTGTACATGGGGACAAGCTGTAATCTAGTTTCATTCTTTTGCATGTGGCTTTCCAATTTTCCCAGCACCTTTTATTGAAGGGGCTTTCTTTTCTCCATTGTGTGTTTCTTGCTCCTTTGTAAAAAAAGTAAATCATTTTCTTCATTTTTCTATTTCATTTTGTTTATAAAGATGTCTTTATTAAGAATTTTCAGTAAAAATTTATTTTTTTATGTTTTGCAAACTACATATAGCAACTAAAAATGTCTGATTTGACTCGTGAATAAGGAATGAATTAATGAATAAATAAATCTTATATGATGATATAAAATACTTCTTTGGGCTACAATTTTAAAATGTCCTCTGACCTTCTACTTTCTTTTTCAAAAAGACCTTTGGAGTTTAGAACATGGTCAGCACTACATTACTCTGTTATAGCTTAAAAAAATGTTATAACTAGATTATTTTGTTGCTCATTCTAGTGATTTCCCTTGAAAAAGATATCAGATAGAAATACCTCAAACAGGAATTCATCTTCTAATAGGTCACGCTATAGCAAGACTGCAGGGCATTTGTATATGAATTTTTTAGTTTATTGTCTCTTTTATTTGTCAAACTGAGGGCTTTTCCAAAATGCAAAATTGTTTTTTTCCAAAATGCATCATAATACTGGAGATTTTAAGAGTCGAAGTTTAAATGAATCTTTGACTTGGTAGCTACAATAGCCTATGTGCATTTCTCTCCATTCAAACTTTTCTTTAACTCATCATTTTCCTAATTCTATATGGCCCTTACTATGGCTCCCATCCATTCAGACCGAATTACTTTGTCTACGGACACCACTTAGAGAAATCTATTTTTCCAATCACCACTTCAGTGTTTTCCTAAATTTTCCTAATGGACCTTAGAGCTTGTAGATGGTGTATTTGATACTAGGTCATGAAAATGTAAACATTTTTTTAATAAATTTCTAATAAAATCCCCTCAAGGAATGATAAAGTTATAAGATTTAGTAAAAGGATATATCTGGTTTTAGCATATTTTTAAGCATGTCTCTCTCTATATATATGTAACCCACAAATAAAAGTTTTAACTTTCTTTGAAAATATATAATGGCATTTTAATACTTAGGAAACACAGAAGTGCCAAAATTGAGAGTTTACTTTTATTATAATTCCTACAGAGACAGCACATCTTTTACTAGTTGCTGTTTGTTGATTGATTTGGTTGTAAGTGAATATATTAAAACAGTACTGTTCATGTTATTATGTCATGAAATCTAAATATCATATATGCCTACATTTTCTGCACATAGGCAGATATTTCAGGAGAGATACATGTTAAGTTTAATAAAATTTTAGAAAATTCCAATTCATTACTAAGTACTTTCTGAGAAAAACTTCTTCCTGTCATCCTCAGTTATTTTACCAGCTGATAGAACTTGGCATGTTAAACTGTTAAGAGCCCCGGAATTGTGATTAACAGTGCGGGTAGAAATGGTAAAAGACAAAGTCACGCTAAGAGCTATGATTGTTCAAATGTTTAAATTAGAAATTTTGGCAAACCAGTTTTTTAGAACTAAATTTAATCTCTTAAGGAAACGAGTGCTGCAAAACACTAACAGATCTTTCTTTCTCTGTTTTAATGAGCTACAAATGAGCTGCTAGTTTAGGATAAAAATTGTTTGGGATAAGATATATTGTACACACTTTGATGTTGTAATTTGAGTTATATTTTACAATTCATTCCCCACAATTCAGTCTATTGTGATACTTGCTTAGAAATCTTTTATGAATCGAATAATATGCCTATTTGCTGGATTGCACAACTGAATCTAATGTAAGAACATAAGACAATTTCTATTCTGAAGCAAGTGCCTCTTGCTGACTTAATATTAGCAAGACTTATTAAGGCAAGGAATGTTTTCCAGTATCTGTAAATTTAGAAGGCAAATTACTAGAATTATAGATTCTAGACCTGTATGTTATTGCTATAAAAGAGTGCTAACCATTATCCAAACAAATCACAGCATTGACTACTTTACACATTTTATACTGTACATTATTATAGGTACATATCACTATAAAATAATACTTTCATTTTGAGACCATAGTTATGCTTGTACAGTTTATAGTAAAACATTATATCTAAAGCGAAAATAAATTTAAAAACAGGCTTGGTATACAATTACATGCACTGTAGCTTCTCTTTAAAGGGGTTTATAGTTAAAATTGGTTTTCATTATTTGCTCTCAACACAGGTTCAGATTTGTTAGGCACAGTCCATTTTTGCAATTCTTTGATTTTACTGTGCTCTTGAGGTTGGACAGTTTTCTAATTTTTAAATTTATTCATTAGCTAAAGTGACATTTAATGAATATTAGACCACTGGGGAAAGGGAAGAAATGTGGTTTAATTTTCCCTTGGGATTCACAGAAAAAGAGTTAAGCAGCAGAGTTAGTATAGATATTGAGTTATTATTTAAAAATAAATATTGGTTTCCCAATATATAAAGAAAAATATGCTTAAAAATTGTGGTTTCTTTTTGGCTCGTTGCTAGTTTTAGTGTGACACTTTGGTGTCATACTGGCAATCCTACGCAAGTGGATTCCTTTCCATGTAGATATGACACCAGATCTATTCTGCAGCATGAAACTCGGGGCTTGATCGTATGAATTATGTTCAACATGGAGTGAGAATGCGATAATGGAGTAATAAAAAGATTGAAATAATGTAATTGTTATTATGGCTAATTCATTATGGTAGAAAACCTTTGACATTTTTATCCCCTCTATTAAAAAATAATTCATAGATATACTAAACCAAACAAAACAAGTGTACAGCTTTATGAGTTGCTGTAAGGCAAACACCCTCGTAACCAGATGAAGAAAAAGGAATTTGCTGGCAATCCTAGAACCTTCTCTATGTGTCCCATCCCAATTACAGCCCTAGTTAAACAGAGTTAGAATCCATATTATATCTTATATATGATAAAAGTACATAGATAAATAGATCTATGCAGAAATTAATACATATACATAATAATACATTTATATATACACAGATATTATATATGTAAAATGCCTCGTGATTTACTTTGGCAACTTCTCATTCACAGTCAGAACTGCAGGGTTTTTGTTTAACCAATTAATCATTCTATATATTTTTCTATACTGAAAATTCTTATTGAAAGTAAAGATGAAATGGTATAAGGAGAAAGTCCTGTACTTACTACTTTGCTTTATCTCATTTCCACACATAACATTTTAGAATTATAGAATTTATTGTAAAGGCCAGAGCTTTTAATTTTGATTATTCCTATCTTACTGATTTTTTTTAAAGAAACATTATCTCACATATAAGGAATCTTTATATAAACGCATAACCATGGTACATATTGCCATATTTTAGGTCTTTAAATCTCCAAGATTTTTTGTAGTTTACAGCACATAAATTCTACTTTTACTTATCCTTATTTTATTTTATTAATGGTGTTGTAAATTATTTATTTTTAGTTTATTTTTAATTGTTTAATGCTAATATATGAAAATACAATTGATTTATATACATTAATCTAGTATCTTATGACTTTTCTGAATTCACTCTTTAGTCCTAGTAGATTTTCTTTAGATTGTTAAGGATTTTTGCAAGTAGAGCATTGTTATCTGTAAAAAATATATTTTTATTTATTTCTTTTAAATATGTACATCTTTTCTTTCTTTTTCTTTTTTTATTGCACTGGATGGAATCTCCACAATAATGTTAAATAGAATTTCTGAAAACAGACATCCTTCCCTCCTTCCAGATCTTTGGAAAAAACATTGAGTCTTTAACCATTAAATATGATATAACCTGTGCATGTTTTATAGATGTGCCTTTTCCAAAATAGATGATTCAAAAATGCTGTGAAATACCTACAATTAGTATAAAAAATCATACTTACCAATATTTGTTAGTAGTTATTAACTAGTAGGAATATTTTTACAAGATTTCTGAATATATGTTTAATGATTGGTTAAAGTGATTTCTTGAAAATCATACCAAGCTGGAGATAGGGAAACCCGTCTGCACATTAGCAGGGTACCTTCATCTTATTATTGGTAGCTATTATTATCGTCATCATCATTACCAAAACAAAAATGCAGATTCATTCTTAAAAGTTAACTTTAACCAACTCAATAAAGTTATTGATTAATGTTTTCTTGAAGGTGCATATAAATTTTACATACTTTATTGGGCCATAACATTCAGATTCTGAGGAAGATTAGGAATACTATTTTCTTTATAGAATACTCCTGGTGAAGATTGTTTATGACTGACTGTTGTATCCATTATCAATAAGTGAAAAAACCTTGCTTTTTATCTCTAAGAAGCATGATATTTTTGATACTAAATTATGTTCTTATGTAACTGTGAAAGTCAACTCCCACATGGATTAAGGAACAGCTTTAACTTGGTAGATATTAAAAATAAAATTATAAATGATTTCAAATGGATTTACATAACAATAGTAATCTCTTCTGTGCTTTATAAAGATTTACAGACAACAGATTCAGCTTTAGATGATAAGAAAAATGAGTTTGAAGCCCATTATATGTTATGAACCTTTTATGAAAAAGAAAATGCCCCTAAAGGTTTAAGATATCCTCAGAATAAATGTTACTGCATAAGAGATGCTTTGCAGCTGAAAAGCCTTTGTAAGAGTTAGATTTGAGGCAGAATTCTGATTATGCCTCCAGATTATCTTGAACAGTTACTTTATCTGAATGGAGGTATTAAATAAAAATGTCTTCCTACTGTAAAATCTATGCACTTTTATAGTAAATCCTCTCAGTATAATACTTAAGAATTTTTGAATGGCAGTCTTAATTTCCCAAAGTGATACAATAAGAAAAATTAAACATAATCTTGCTGATTGCTGAAGGCTCTTTTTTGTACTGATAGTTAAATCAAGATTCTTGCTCAGGCAGAGAACTATACAACAATGTCTGAGAGAATCATGATTTTTGCATTGGGTATAGTGAGATACACAAAGACAATTTATGATTTTCATGACATGTTTATGAACCTTAAACACTGTCTTATGTGATTTTTATGAACCTAGGGAACTTGGGTCAATGAAAAACTGAGTTATGTACTTAGAAATTTCTACCCTTGCATAAAGCATTTGAAAAAGAGATGTGGCCAATCAGTATCAGAAGAAAATTGTAGTAAAACACTTTTTTATATATTATTTGATCAGGCTTTATAATTTACATTAATAATAAATATTGATCCTGCAACTTTGTTGACTTAAATCTCAGTAGATGAAAAAATATATATGTCTATTCTTTTAGATGTTGGAAGAAATGATCACCTAAATATGGATGGAATCCCTCCTCATCAATGACTGCATAGTCTGTATTGTAACAGTTAAACAATGGAACATTCTTAAAAATTACACTGCTCAAATGCTAGTCTAAAGTGAGCAGAAGAAAAAGGGAATAAAACAAGCAGAGTTTGGTGATAACCTGTAGCAGGGGAGCTATGAACTTGCTTCATCTCTGCAATTCTCATCCAGAACTTTTAAATTCAGCACCATGTGCAGGCTTAGCTCTCTCATCGCTATATTTCCAGAGTACCCTTAAAACATCTCAGCTTCCTTCATTTGGTACCATATTGTATGTCTATAAATTCTGTTAGTATCTAAACAACTTTCTATGACATAGTCCAACTTTTTTAGTAAGTTTTAAATCACATACATCCATAAAATATTAATCCAACTTATTATAATTTTGACTGGATCAAGTGCTCATCCTTAAGTGCCGTTTGGTAAATGTGTGAAAAAAATTTATATGTAATCTAAAATACTTTCTAGGATGCAATTTAATCATGAAGCTATCATAAAAATTTCTTCAAAATATATGTAAAATTGGATCTAAATAATTATATTGTGCCCAATAATTAAATATAAAACTCCATCAGAATACCATGAGCACATTGAGTTTACCTTTCAACAGTCTATTAACTATTTGCTTGGGGTTGATTTGTCTTAAGAAAAGGGGAAAATTCAACAACCCGTTTTGTGCCAAAATTAATTCTAACAGTAATACATTTTGTGCTCCACTGACTTTCAATTTATTACCAGTGGAGCTTAGTTGATTGTTTTGATCTTCAGTTTATTGGCAATGAAGTAGGATTTACTGTGCCACCACATTTCAATAACATATTACTTCATTGAGCTAGTGCCTCTTTGCAAAGCACTACAAGAAAAATGTGTCCGTCTTTCCTTAAACTCATAATACGTTTGAGTGTGGTAGAAGGTTTAATGTCAAACTTATCTCCTTGAATATTTATTTTTCCAATTTCAACTCTTAGGAGATAAAATGTGTTTATCTAAGTAGTTGTTATTGCAATTTAGTTACACCGAGGCCCAATGGCAGTGAGTAGTGAGGCCCGAGGTGTTAGATTTTAGAATGTATACAATATTTTTAAAAATGCATTTTCTAATTATAGTTGATATACAATATTGTATTAGTTTCAGGCTTACATCACAGTAATTAGACATTTTTATCCCTTAAGAAATGATCACCATGGTAAGTCTAGTACCCATCTGGCCCCATAACGACTTTTTACCCAAAGCACTATATATATCCTTTAAAAACAATAATAACTACACTTCAAACAATACACTCAAAGATGATTTTTAAAACAACTTTTTAAAGTAAATATAAATCCTATGATTCATATATATTTTCTTAATAAGTCTTAATTTTTTAACATTTATTTCTTGGTTTGAAAATCTATTTCATTGTAAAATATGATTATTTTTAAGTTTTTTGTTATTTTGTTTGGACTTTTACTTCATTTCCTATAAACTCAGCTTTCTTAAATGTATTGCTGGATCAGGTTTGTTAATGTTTTGTTGAAGACTTTAGCATCTATAGTCACCAGAATTATATGACCTATAATTTTATTTCTTAGTAGTGTCTTTATCTGGTTTTAGAATTAGGATAATGCTGGCCTTACAAAGTGAGACTAGGAGTCTTCTCTCCTTTTAATTTTTTGGAATAGTTTCAGAAGAATAAGTGTTAATTCTTCTTTGAATGTTTAGTAAAATTCGCCTGGGAAGCCATTAGGTCCAGGATTTATGTTTCTTGGGAGTTTTTTTTTATTACTATTTCAATTTCACTAGTTGTAATCTATCTATTCAGATTTTCTGATTCTTCCTAATTCAGTTTTAAAAGATCGTATGTTTCTAGGAATTTCTTTCTTTCAGATTTTCTAATTTTTTGGCATATATTTCTTCATAATATTTTCTTACAATTGTTTGTATTTCTGTGGTGTCAGTTTTTACTTCTCCTCTTTCATTTCTGATTTTATTTGGGTCCTTTCTTTTTTCTTGATGAGTCTGATTAAAGGTTTGTCATTCTTGTTAATCTTTTTTTTAAAATTTTGTTCAAAAATATTACAGATGTCCCTTTTTCTCCCCAATGACCCGTTCCACCTCGTCCCTTCCCCCTCCCCAGTCCCTCTCCCCACCATTGTCCGTGTCCTTGGGTTGTGCATATCTGCATATAAATTATTTGGTTAGTCTCTTCCCCTCCACCCACCCGCCCTCCTCCATCCTTCTGAGATTCCTCTGTCTCATCTATGCTTCCATGTCATTGAATCATTTATGTTCATCAGTTTACTAAGTTCTTTAGATTGCACATAAAAATGAGATCATGTTCTTGTTAATCTTTTTAAGGAACCAGCCTTAATTTCAATTTTCTTTTGTATTTTTTTTTTTACTCAATTTCATATATTTCCTCTCTGATCTATATTATTTCCTTTCTTCTACTCACTTTGGGCTTTGTTTGTAGTTCTTTTTCTATTACTTTTAAGTGTAAACTTAGACTATTTATTTGAAATTTTTCTTGTTACTTGAAGTCAGCCTGTAATGCTATGAGTTTCCTTCAAAGGACTGCTTTTGCTGTGTCTCATAGATTTTGAGTTGTGTTCTAATTTTTACTTGTTTCAAGGTATCTTTAATATTTCATTAACCCATTTATTATTTAGCAACATGTTTCTAGCTTCCACGTCTTTGTGTGTTTTTCAGTTTTTTTCTCATGATTGATTTCTTGTTATATATTATATAGTCAAAGAAGATGCTGATATAATTTCAATCTTCTTAAATTTATTGAGACTCATTTTTTGTCCTAACATGTAGTCTATCCTAGAAAATGTTCTATGTACACTCAAAAATATATATATTCTGCTGTTTTGGGGTAAATTCCCTGAAGATATCAATTAAATCCGTCTAATCTAATGTGTCCTTTAAGGCCACTGTTTCATTGTTGATTTTCTGTCTGGAAGATCTATATATTGATATCAATGTAGCATTAAAATCCCCTACTCTGACTGTATTACTGTCATCCCTTTATGTCCATCAAGATTTGCTTTATATATTTAGGTGCTCCTGTGTTGGGTGCATAAATGTTTACAAGGGTTATATCTTCTTCTTAGAGTGCTCTTTTTATCATTATGTAGTGTCTTTCTTTGTCTTTTATTATAGTCTTTGATTTAAAGTTTATATGATTAGAGTATTACTACCCCAACTGTTTTTGCATGAAATATCTTTTTCCTACCTTTTATTTTTAATCTGTGTGTATCTATATATCTATATCTATCTATATCATCTATATCTATACATCTATATCATCTATATCTATAATCTATCTATAACATCTACAGTATTTATATCATCATTTATATCTGTATTTATATATAAAATCAAAAACCAAACTACCAAAGTAATGTTTTTTTTTTTAAGAATCTTCTCAGAGCACATGAAATAAACTTTGTCTGTTAGCCCACTCTCTTGAATTTTATTTCAGCCACTCAATTCACTTTTCCTAAACTGTATCTACTCAATAGGAAAGAACCTATAGGCAAAACGAAAAAAAAAACAGAAAAGAAAACCTTAATTTTAAATTTATTAATAACGCTTCTTCTTCATAACATTAATCTAATTCTGGGTCTCATAATCTCTAACTTGGATTGATCAGAAAATCTTATTTCTATAGCTTCCAGGCTTAATCCCAGTTATATCCTTTCCACTATCACTATGGCCAAAGAATCTCTATCATGTGAAAATCTGACCTTGTCAATTGTTTCAGTTAGATTATTTATTTGTGAGTAACAAACTACCCTTAAATATAATGATTTAGAACAGCAGCCATTTTATAATATCTCATGATTTTATTGGTCCAGAATTCAGGCAGAAATGAAATGAATAATTCTCTTTCACATCTAACATTGGTGAAGTTCACTGTGAGCAGTTCAGTGGTGATGTTTTGGTCTGGAGGATCCAAGGTAGCTTCACTCACATGCCTGGTGTCTGGGTGGGAGGAGGCGAATGACTGGGCTCATCTCAGATAATTAGCCAGAGGGGTCTCTTCTGTATAGCCAGACTTCCCACAGGAAGTCTCAGGGCTCCCAGAGAGAGTGTTTCAAGGAATTTGAAGTGGATCCGGCAGTCTCTTAATGCATAGGTTCAGAAATTGACATATCATTGCTGCCATTCTTTCCACCATTAGGAAAACATTCAAAAGCAGTGAACTTAGTGGACTCCAGTTCTTAAACGGGACAAATGACAAAGAATTTGAATCATCTTTAATCTACTGCATCACCCCTCTGCTCAAAATATCTTTTAAAGCATTTAAAATGATTTTTATATGACAACTATCTCATCAAATTTTATTAAACTTTATATTTTAGAAAACTTGAAGTTTACTAATTTTATTTAGCAAACACTTAAACAGGCACTGTTCTAAGCACTTCACATATATTGACTCATGTGTCTTCATAGTAACCCTATGATGTAGTTTCTGTTTAACAAATGAAGAAACTGAGGCATGGATGGTTAACAGAACTTTTCCTAAGTCCTCATTTAGTGAGTCGTGAAGTTGTATGTGAATCTAGAAAATGTGGTCCCCAAATTTTTGCTATTAACCATTTACATAGGCTACTAGATTGCTTCTTTTCTTTGGGTGTACATATTTATTTCCTATTGTGAGACCCATGTGGCAAAAGTGGAAGTGCTTTTTCATCACCAGCTCAGTTAAAACCTCTGTGAAACTTATTCAGTACTTCGCACATGCCTTTACTGTAGTAATGACTATATCCTTTGCTTATTTGTTGTTGTTGTTTTTTAAATAAACTTGCAAGAACTTCTTTTATTCTGGTTATTCTTGGGGTGTGCTTACAACTCAGGGATTTGTTCATTCATGAGAAGATTAACTTTTATTTATTTATTATTTTTATTGTTGAGAGTATTACAGATGTCCCCTCTTCTTTTTCCTCCCCTTGGCCTGCACAATAGAGGACAGGTACATGTGTCTTCTAATTTTATAACTCAAGCCTCAGCACAGTTCCAGACACATAATTGATGCTCTAATTACTTTATTAAAAAAATAAGTGACTGGAAGTGTCTCAATGAACTAGAGATTCCTTCATTCTGTACCTCGCAGTGCTACACTGAAGCCTGAACTACTTTTATATCATTACGTTTATACTAGAACGTATTTTAAGAACACATGCACAGAGATGGGCAAATATTCTCTTTTGGTTTGAATTGTAATATATGCTTTTTATAAAATTTATAAATTTTTCCCATGCTAATAATACTTAAAGTAATACTTCTGTAATTTTTAAGGGAATGTTTTTATTTTAGGAGCTCTCACTTTGTGTGAAGAGATCATAAATGTAGGTTTCTAGTAGAGGTTTCACAGTGAAACAGTGACTCTATAAAAATTCAGTGGCATTGGAGAATACTAAGAATATTATTACAGTAAGTGTATCTATCTGGAGAATGAGCTAAGTGAAAAAATCCATATTTAATTAAAACTAAAATTGCAGGGCATATTATGTATAAGAAAGAAATGTTATACATGTATGATATTCATTTAATGCTTAATATGAACATCTGGTCATATTTCTAGATCTTAAATTTAGTCTGCAGAGTAGAAAAAGGCCTTATTTCCCACAGGCTACAATAGAAAGGCAAAGCTTAAATGATATAATGAGTAGATTTATGTTATTCAATTGTGGTTTCTATAAACCTTAACATAAAATTATACTGCAGAGGATGAGGTGTTCAGAGAAGACAGGAACCAGTATTTATCTGGTAATCAAGGAGCTGTGCAGAAAGAACAATGAATGCATAGCACACACTAACACTTGCCAGATACTTTATTTTGCTCAGTAATCCTTTGGAAAGAAATAGAGTATTTAAAAGAGTTTAGTGAGAACACAAAGGGGAGAGAATGCTCATAGAATTCTATTTTCAAAGTAGTGATTTTCAATGACTTGAACTTGGCTAAGTGGGTATCTGTGCAACAATATAAACATGTCTTCCCAGAATGAACTCAATAAAAATATTTAAAGGATATACAAATGGTACTTTAGAAATAGCATACCACAGAATTAGTAATTAGTGTTCAGTCATGGTGAAAATAACAATGAAAAATATATATTGTAAAACAATTTTTAAATATTATGAGATAAAAATATTTTAAAATATTTGTTTAAAACATCCAGTAGAAAGGTTAGAATAGGATTTTACACACATTAATGGTGGTGGTTTTTATATTGGTAATGGAAGTGATATGTTATACAGAAAACAAGGTTAATCAAAGTGCTTCTGTAAATATTTCTCTTAATGCAGAATGATTTTTCAAAGGAATCTAATCTGTCAATGAGTAAATTATAGAAACTATTTAAAATAATTAAATAATAATGATCTTAATAACCAAGAACTAGAATAATCAAGGGGAATGTGTTAATTATATTATTTATTGTTTTACCTACCATTTCTCTCTGAACTTTAGATTCAAAGATTATAAAGAATAATTTTATAAATATAAAATTTGTCTAGTTAAGTAGAGCTTATGGTTTGTGACACAAATGAAACAATTCCATTTTTCGTTAACATGAACTCACTTGGATCATTTATTACTTATGTTTTTCACTTCCCCATTCAGTGCAATTTAGGAAATATTTTTATGAAAGAAGGATTTTATAACATATCTTTCTAATTCTGTTTTAAGGATCCTGTGCTTTGACAATTGTTTATTCTGGACAAAGATAAATGGCCCTTGCATTTTGGAATGCACATAAAATTTGAACATTTAAAGCTATTATTTTGGTTCCTTTAATCAAATATATATTTGACTAGATATTATTCAATATTAACAAAATTCATAAAATAGTCTTTTTACTCCTACATATTAAAAATAATCAAGGCATAAAATGAAAATATAATCTTATATTTTCTCTTTTCTTTAACAGGCACAAAAAGAAATGGATAAGACTTGCCATCCTCATAGATCATATGTATTTTATTTAATCAATGCTCTATCTTCAACACCTGTTCACAGTGGTAGGTGCTCAATATATATTTGTTGGACACTCAAGTGGCACAAGCAAGTTTTTCTGACTAAATCATATGAAGTTACTTTAAAGATCTTAGTCTAGAGTAGAGTCTAACAATTAAAATGAGCTCCTAAAATATCAGGCTTTTGCCAAGGGTTGCTGACTCTTCTGGGTTATTGGAATGTGAATTTACCTTTGTAAATTTACACTAGGACTGACACTCAGCTTCTACAGGTTTAAGGAAATGCATATGGTTCAGAAGACTGATTATTGTAAGACTGATCATTGATGACTTTGTTTAGTAACAAAGACTATTTTTGGAAAATGATATTAGTTTCATGAATCAAGTGTTTAATTATAAAGTCTAGTCTATGGCTTCTGCTCACATCCATTTCTACATTACATCTAGGAGATGGAATTCTTCAGTTCAGGGTCTTGGGCACTTTCTTAGGCAGTGAATGGGTGAACATACTCAAGAATTTGTCTACTTGTCCAAGTCCCTATCAAAAGACATGATTTTCTACATCTGTAAAAGTTTCATTATGTTATATTCTGGCCTAGGAAATTTTTTATTTCTTTAACATTACACACCTCCAAGTGTATATTTTATGCTGTTTTTCAAACTTAAATTTCAATTTTGGATATAATTTCTTTCAACTATAAATTAGAGTGGTGTTTCTCATAATTTCTATAGTAATTATTATAAATTACATTCTAGTTTCTGAAACCATTTGAAAATCTGATGAAAAATATTGGCACAATTAATAAGAGAATTACATATACAAAAATTTATATATTTTTATATTACATATAGAGAGAATATATTATTAGAAAAAAATAGAGAGAGAGAAAGAGAGAGATTGTATTAGTACACAAACTGGCAGGAATATCATGAACATACCTGAAATGTATATAATATGCCACAAAAGTTTATGGAGCCACAATCTGCAGGAAGAAATTCAGTATCTAAGGAGGAAGATAAAAGTGCTGATAGGAAGGAGGAAGTATGTAAAAAAAACAGTCTTGGAACTCTCCTATAATTTTATAGGAACAACCTTGTCAAGTATTCTGTAGTCAAGCACTTTCCTTCTAAAAAATTACAATATCTTTTTTCTCCTCTTAACATTTCCTACTTTCAGGAAATCCCAAGGCATTCAGAAACAAAGAGCATATGTAGGTATATTTTTCGCCAACGTTTAAGATATACTATTTGTTCCTTGTTAGTCCCCAACTTAATCAAGAACAACGAATGAAAGTTTTAAAACTCCAGGAACTAAACATTAACTGAAAGATATTTTAACTAAAATCTCTTTATTCCTCACACATATTTAATTAAATAAAATTCAGACATTAACTTATAATAGTTTTCAAATCTCCAATGATGGGCTTTCTGTCCTTAAATAATTCTGGACTTCCATGCAGAATGGAAACAAACTTCCCATCCTTTGTATTACAATGAACTCCAACCATGAGGACTGAGTATTTAGGCCCTAAACACAGCCTCAACATACTGAGCTGTCAGTCCGGTAGGCAGAACTTCTGGCACTATGAACATGACAACGATGCTTGCCTTTTGTTTGTACCCTTCAGAAAGTCAATGGTAAATGTTGAACATATTTATGACTATTATATTTATAACTTTAAGAAGTAGAATCAGCATAGCCAATTTGATGTTACTAAATATTCCTCCTGAATATATTTTTAGGCTTTGACGATTTGGATGTCTTTTTTAATTTAAATTAAAATCATGTTGGAATGAGAATTTAAAAATAACACTATACTCATGAAAGTGAACCAGAAAAATAAAAATCTACTTTTAAATTTTAATTTAATTTAATTTATTGACTTTTTTTTAGAGAGAGTAAGTAATAGGGAGGGAGAGGGGAGTGAAGAGAGAGAAAAAAAAAATAGATTTGTTGTTCCACTTATTCACACACTCCTTGGTTAATTCTTGTATGTGCCCTGACCAGGAATCGAACACACAACGTTGGCCTATTTGGGCAACACTCTAACCAACTGAGCTACCTGCCCAAGGCTAGTGATTCATTTTTAAAGAAAAACACATAAATAATGATCTTGACAATTATTTAATGAACTTAATAATTCTTGAATTATTGAATACTATAAACAATCCATATATTGAACATATAGAATGCTTGGAAAAAATTTTAAAATGTCATTAACAATAGTAACTTCAATAGTTATACCTCTTTTATTGCCTATTGTTTCATCAGTTTTTTTCATTTGAAAATATAAAGCTTGATTTTTTTATTTTTTTTAACTAAGCACTTATTTACCCTTATGGCTTGCTGCACACAGTGAATCAAGGCCCAATTTACATTTGGGCAACCAATTTTCAGACCTATCATAGGGCAAAATACAAAAGTTTCATATCTCAGAAATGTTTGAGCTTCAAGGAGAAGGAGCAAAATTAAGAAAGAAAATGTTAATTTTTATGTTTGCTCCTGCAGCTTAGGCAGTCAATTTTTTTCCATTGGCAACTAGTTAAATCTACCCCAGAAGCTGGGTAATTATGCCGCTACACATACTACATGGAAGCTGAGCAGGCAAAAATAATAGTAAATGTCCTGCATCTTCCAATCCCCAATGGTTTTGACTGTGTCACTTTTCCCTTTCATCTTTATCACAATCTACAGGAAGTACATTGGATCCATAAGTGATAACTTTGGGAATCTGAGAGGTTGTTGATAATCTATCATATTAGTAGGCTGTCGACAATCTATCATGTCAATAGACCAAGAGTTAAGTAGGTAAACAATGAATGAAGTGTAGAGTGGGACAGAAATGAGCATCGGGGTTGGAATTTCAGGTAGAGGTTACTAATTTCATACTTCAGTTGCTAAACACTTGCTAACAACTATTTCTTGTATGATCAGATTTGCCAGATTTTATGAATTACCTTGAGAACTTCTTACAAAATAAAAGATTTTTAGGATCAATCCAGATCAAATGAAGCAGAGACTCTTGAGCTTTGACTTGTTTAAGATGTTCAAGATATAAAGATTCTTGTGCTCAGATCAGTTTGGGAAATTCTGGAAATATATAGATCGACCTTGTGGACAGTAGGACCTGGAGGACAGTCAGTTCACGTAAACCGGACAAGCCCTCAGTTTCAAGGTATGGCTATGATAACTAGGAAACTGCTGTTAAAGATACTAACACTTGCTCTTGGGGTAGCACCTAGAAATTCTTGATCTGAACTTTTTTTAGTGCCTAAACAACTCTCTTGGATGTCCATTAATTCTTCTGGCCTTTAAGATACAGCAAAAGAAATAACTAGCTATGTTAGAGTTATAGCTTGTAAATTCCCTTCTAACCTAACAGCTTTTTAAATCCCTCAACCATGAAAGCATGGTATATGATATTTATCTATTTAATAAGACTTTTTTTTCTGATTGACCTGCCTATATCATTTATTTTAAAGTGTCCTCTTTTTAATGATCCAAATCTTAGGGCAGATCTATTTTAAAAGTCACAATAAAAAAATAATAATAAAGTGGTCAAAACTTTAGATCTCTTTAATATATAGAAAGTAAAATCTATTTTTTATGAAAAACAATGTTCTTTGTGTTAAAGTTATCTACTTTACTTTCCATAACTATTGACATTTTATCCACAGCCAAGAGGAAATATATATTTTGAACATAGTTATATGACTTCTTTGGGATTAAGAGGCATGTGTGTGATGTGTGGTGTCTAATGCAAGTGTGTGTGTGTGTGTGTGTGTGTGTGTGTGTGTGTGATCTGTGCTGTTAGTGTAGGTGGGTGGGAGTCTATGTGTCTGTGTGTGTGTGTGTAGAGTCTAGTTAATGATAAAATTGTGTATGGGTGTTGTTTGCCTGTTATCTCCATATTTTTATTAAAAATTTTGGACAGTCTTTGCTTGCAGCACTTTCAAGAGGAATCCCATATTACACCTAGTATCCTTTTGGATATTAATAGATCCTACAGGTACTTACAAAATGTCCACCTATTTCTGGCACAAATAAGCATTTCTTATTTCTTTTTCTTTATTCTTCAATATCTGGATTCTTTTTGAGAATAAATTTAATCAAGGAAAATAATGTAATAATATTGAAATAAATCAAATAACCTTTACAAAACCAAATGCTTTTAAAAGTCCTCAAGTGTTTATGTCCAGCCTGTTCCCAGAGATTAAAGAAAGAAATACCTTGGAATGTTCTTTTAGCTGCTATTATTTTCTATTGTTTTGGCTACATTGGAAAATTTATTTAGTTGATTCTGGCTGTGGCACTTCCATTTTTTGACAGGCAGCTAGTTTCTCCCTTTATAAACATTTTTCTGACCTATAATCTCCACAATAACCAGCTAAATAAACACTTAAATGAATCTCAAAATGTTTTTGTGTATGACTAGCTGTTCCCATTTATCTAAATAAAACAACAAATTTCATAAAAGGAGAACTTTTTCATACCTTTTTTTTTTTAAAGTTCCCCAGGTTTAAAGGCTCAGTGCTTGACACAAAGTATGTATTCAATGAATAATTTCTGATTCCAGTTATAAGACTTGGGTCCTGAAATCTTTGATATATAGGTGCAATCCACCTTTGATCTGGATCAATAGAAATGTGGGTGAGTGTCATAAAAGAGTCGGGAAAAGAGATACTTACTTCTCATTCAAAATATATCCTTGTCTTAGGAGAAACATCACCTAAGGTATACATATATCTTTCCACAAAAAAAGTCTAAACCAGAGGAAGAAAAGGTGTTTTCATCAAATGGGTAGGTTATCGGTTATCAAAGGCAACAAGTTGAAGGAAAAAAATTGATAAGAAAGATGAATCGGGAGGAAAATGAATGAAAGTGAGAGAATTATTGAAGTCATAAAGAATGAACCAATGTATAACAAGGAGTAAAGTCATACTAAGGCAGATGATGGAAGATCTAGTGTTTAAAACCATGGGTTAGTTAAATGTACTATAAAGATATATACATACTATCATATAAATTCTTCAGTCTGGATAGTATCTAAACTGTGAATAGAAAATAAAAGGTGATAGCAATTGAAATCTTTCACTGAGTTCAAAGAAAGATAATGTTGAAACTTCTGATATAACATGTGGAGACATGGACTAATAGGAAACTGTTCTTGCCACGACACACCGGGAGACACAAGGTATCTCTTTTTAGAATCTCCAGTTAGAATTTTACCCTTTGGGACAGCATGGATGGACCTGGAGAGCATAATGCTAAGTGAAATAAGCCAGTCAGAGCAAGACAGGTACCATACGATCTCACTCATAGGTAGGATCTAATAAGCAAACTAAACTACCAAGCAAAATAGGGACAGACTCAGAGGTAGAGAGCAGACAGACAGTTCTGGTGGGTAGGGTGTGTATGTGAGGGGTGTGTGTGGAGAGGCTGAGCAAAAAAGAAAAAAAAAAAAATGAGAGCTCATGGGCCCAGACAATAGTATGGTGATTCCAGGTGGGGAATGGGAGGGAGGGTGTGGAAGTAAAAGAGGCCATAGAGGGGATAAATGGTGATGGAAAAAATAAATAGATAAAAAAGCTTCAGTAAGAATTACATTTACCATGTGGGGAAGATGTTATGAGACCACAAATACTCTGAGTATTCCTCTTCAAGTCTCCTACTGTATCCTGCTCTTCACACACATGATACAAATGAGCTGGGAAACCAAGAAGATCTTAAATTTCATGCCATTATCATTAAATTTGGCATATGACAAAGCATTCTTGAATGGTGAATATTTAAAAATAGAAATGAGTCACTCTAAAAATGGAAGTAGGAGAATGGAAAGATCAGAAATTGTCCAATTTTCTCTCTCCCCATCTTTAATGTCTGGTGTAAGAATAATCTTGAAATATATGTACTTTTGAGTCGAAACAGAATTCTGCAATAACACAGGACACCAATTTGATTTAAGCTAGTAGGCATAATTATAAATTTTAGAAACATTTAATTTTTTTAGTAGAATTTGCTATTCTATTTGCCACTTTTGCATTGATTATCCCTAACACACTGACTAAACTTTAGGTACTTTCTTATTTTAAATCCAACATTGGTTGCTAATGAAGTTTCACTCCCAGCCTTGTCCAAAAGAAGTCTAAGATTTAATAAACATGACAGAGGCATATATGGAGAAAGGGGAAAGGTGTAAGCTTATTCAGGACCAGTAGATAAACATAATTGGGTAGGCAGGTTTCTAAGATGACTCTTACGACCCCTGTCATCAGGTATACATATTTTATACCTATAATCCTCTCTACAGTAAAAATATAAATGGCTTAGCACTCCTGAGAGTAGATATGTTCATAGCAGAGATAAAGGGATTTTTAGATATAATTCAAGTCTAATCAGTTCACCTTAAGGTAATCAAAGAAGACTACTGGGTGTGCCTGATTTAATCAGGTGATCAGGTGAGAGCACTTTAAAAGATTGAGAAGTCAGAGACAGGATTTAGACAGAGTGATTTAAATAGTGGGGGTGGGGATTGATTGAAACCTTGATGGTCTTGAAGCAACAACCATGTTGTGAACTAACAGCCTATGGAGAGGACACGTGGAAAGAAACCTGGGGCAGCCTCTAGGAACAAGAGCAGCTATTGACCTGCAGCCAGCATGAAACTTGGAAAATTAGTCCTGCAACTGCAAGGAACCAGTTTCTGTCAAATATTAGTGCTCTTGGAAAAGGGTTTTGAGTACCCTTTTCATGATTACTGTTTGAATTATGCATGTCTTTTCATTCTTTTAAATTAAAACTATGCTTTTCTTTATATTTAATTGTATGAGTTAAATCTTACTTTTTAATTTAGTTTGTCAATCTTTGCCTTAAATCTGCATGTTTATATAGTTTATATTCAATATACATAACCAATATAGTTGGGTTCAAAACTGTCATCTTGCTAATATTTTCTATTTTTTCCATCTGTTCATTTTTACCCTCTTGTCCTTTTATGGTTTATTGTTGTTACTGCTAATTATGGTAAAATAAACATAGCATAAAATTTGCTTTCTTAACCATTTTTAATTTTGTATTGTTAAGCATATTCACTTTGTTGTGCAACTTACCTCTAGTTTGTTTTCATCTTGAAAAACTAAAATTCTATACCCATTAAATAATGGCTTCCTATTTCTCTTTCCCTGCAGCCTTTGTTTTACAAATTCTAGCTAATTCTCCCTGAATGCTGATTTCTATTTACTCAAGCCCATTTCCCCTTCTTCTACCACGAACCCAAAAGTGTTTCTAAGAATAAATTTAGTGCATTGTAGGATTTACCTTTTTTATTTTCTCTTCTCTTAGGAATCACAATGTTTTTGTGTGTTTGTTTTTTGTCTAATATCTGAAAACATTTGTTTCATACCTTTTAATTCACTTTTCCAGTTTTCTCCTAAGAGAAGCAAGCTCATTTCTACTAACTCCATCATGGTCAGAAACATGAGTTCACCTGGAGTTTGTTTTTAAGGTGTTGACCTGTACCATGCCCTAGAGCTAATGGCTTCCATAGACAAATAAATTGATAATTTATCTAAATTCTGGCAGGTACTAAGCATATTGCCTCTTACAAAACACATAGAAGCAGAAAGTCGAATAGTGGTTGTTAAAGGATAGAGAGAGAGGGAAATAAGAGCTGCTTTTCAATGTGTATAGTTTCATTTATGCACGATTAATCAGTTCTGAAGATCTGATGTATAACATTGTGACTATAGGTAATAATACTGTATTGTGCATTTAAAATATATTTAGGAGGATAAGACACATGTTAAGTGTTATTATCACAATAATAAAAAAAATTAAAAATAAATTAAGAAATGAGAAGATGGCTCTTGCCTTAACTTGAGAGTTTATAAAAAGCTTTCTAAAGAAATAAGGGTTTGAATTAACATTTAAATATGAGTACTAAGTAGGAAAAATAAGAAATATTAACAAATGTCCCACTTTCTAAGAGGGATGATCAAAATGAATAGTCATTAGGATATGTAGTGGATTAAGGACTCTATTAATAAAATTAGAATATATGGTTATAACAAATCAACCATGAGTTTTCAGTGATTTAACTCTATAAAGGTTATTGACTGGGTACATATAGTTTAATTTGAACTGGTGAGCCTCCTCAGTGTTGGGTCATGTCATATAAAGCAAGTAACTGCCATGGTCATCAGAGAATGAGAAGAAATAACAGAAATGCGCAATATTTTAAGGGTCCTGGAAGAGGTCTGAAATGTGTGTGTGTGTGTGTGTGTGTATGATATATATATATATATATACACACACACATATATATATACACACATACATATATATATAAATTTTAAGCATTATGTACACACATAGATCAATAGATCTATCATCTATCTATCTATCATCTATCTATCTATCTATCTATCTATCTGTCTATCTATCTATCTATCATCTATCTATCATCTATCTATCATCATCTATCTATCTATCATCTATCTATTGAGGTATTATTATAAGGCTGGGCACTTAGATATTGAGATACAAATGAGGATACAACAGTGAACAAACCAGAATAAAACTTTGACCTCATGGAACTGACAATAGAGTGGTGGTGGGGAATCACAAATAAAGACAAATAACACATAGAGTAACAACATAATTCCAGATTGTGACAAGTTTAATAAGGGAAACATGGAATGATGGAGAGAATAAAAATGTGCTTCTTTGTCCAGGTAACAACGGGGCATGGCTTGTGAAAGAGTTTCAGAATGACATAAGTTAAAGTGCTAAGTTGCAAAGAGAGGTCTGATTAGGTGAAGTTCACTAAGAAAAAGAGAGGACAGGGTAATAGGTTAAAGCCAGACCAAGCAGAGCCTGTGGAGCCTGTTAAAGAGTTAAGATTTCTTTTAAGAATAATAACACATGGAATAATTTTAAGCATGACAGTAATGTGACCTGAGGGGCATCAAATTTCCAAAACCACAAATGGCTTAGGCTAACATACAGGCAGTGGAGAACAAGAAAAGTACGTGAATTTTAGTTATATTTGAAGGCTAAACTAAATAGCTCTACTAATATATTTGGCGTGATTCCTGAATAAAAGTAGGAATCAAAAAGACTCAAAAGATTTTGGTTTGAAGAACTAATTAGTGGATAATACCATTTATTGAGATACTGCAGACTGAAAAGGAAGAATTTTACAAAGAAAACCCAGAGTTTTGTTTTGATGTGATACATTTAAACGTAGTGGACATTTCTGTCTGATAGGATTCTTAACTGCAAGTGACATCAAACTAACTACCTGCATTTGTTTTCTGTGTTAACATTTTTTGGATTGGCCAGACTCAAATGTTGCCAGTTCTATGGGTCAGTCTTCCTACTGACCTTACAGTCCTGCCCTAGAAGGGAAGATCTGGGTGAAAAGTAATGATAAATAAAAATAAGAGGAAGTGACTATTGATGGAAAGGAAGCCAATAAATGTATAGCATGGAAAGGATAAAGCCAACAATATTTTGAATCTTGTGAGATGATCTGGTATATATGCAGGTCCCAATAGGGCGGAGCTTTGCTCCTGCACAAATCTCCCTTGGTCTGAAGCTAAATGACCGTTGTGAATCCTAATGGATGTAAGAAACATGTAAATTAAAATCTGTGTGTTTTGTTTTGTTTTTGAGTGTGTGTTAATTGTATGTAATTTTATATAGATAAATAATTTGGAGTGATCTAATTATAGTCTTTATCAATTTTAATATCCTCTGGCCAAGTATATCTTACACAATAATCAATAATATATACTTGAATTGATCACAATGTTAAACTTGCCAGCCATAGAATTTTTGGTCTACCTCCTCCCTTAAAAGACAATGATTTCTCTATTATATTAATGAAGAGAAATTAAATTCTAATTTCTTTTTTTCTGTATATCATCCATGTAACATTTATAGTCAATTATTCACCAGTCTTTTTTCCATCCTATGAATAAATCCATGCAAATTAATCTAACATTGTCAAATTCTCAACACATTTTATTATTTCTCTTAAAAATCATTCTTCGCAGTTATTATGAACCAAGGCAAAGAAGGTTCATGACCTTTCAACCTGGAGTTATCTGTATGATGTATCTCAATGACATTAACATAACCTTGTGCATGGACACCTGGAATGACTTCACTGCAGCTTTTGTTTTGTTCTCATTTTACAGGCTTCATTTATTAAAAAGAAACCTTTCTGGAAGGTAATATGTAGTAACTGTTGTGTCTCAAATACTTGCAAAAGTCTTGGTTCATCACAAGGTAACAGGCCACCGTGTGACTATTGTTGCGGAACAATCTGTTGTGAAACACGCCCAGACATCTGTTGCGTGCCATACTTGAAATAATATCACATTCCGTAACACATATAGTACATGCTCTTGTGGATAAAGGGTAAGAAGGAAGGAAAAGAATACTTAGGAAATGGAAATTGATGTCAGCTTAGGTGTGACATGATGATCTTGTATATTCACCAATAGTCCTAGGCTCTGTATCCTATTCTCTACCTGACCTTTTTATTTGAATATTGTATCAGATATGCATTTCTTATTTTTATTTTTATATTCTGCCTGATTAGTATATCTTAGCCCTGAATCCTGGTGAGAGGATTCCTCCATTATTTTGGGACACCGTCCAATGATATAATAACCTAGATTTTCTATGACAAAGGAGAAAAAGTGATCCAAACAATGTCACAGTGAATACCAAGGGGTTTCTGGGAAACTTTTTGGCATATTCAAGGTCAAGTATATTTGTGGATGTCTACTACCCATATATCACTATCCTGGGAACTCAACATTACCCTATTCTTTTTTTGGATAATATCAAAACATGGAGATAGATACTTTTTCCTAAGATTGTCTTAAAAAACTTGAAAAACCAAGAGAGGTATTCAAGATCTTGGTTTGAGCTATGCCTGTAACCAGTAATCTCCCAGAATTTTACATTATTTACTTAGTGAACAATAATTGAAAAAAAAACATGTTTTACATATGCCAGGCTTTAATACCTATAAAGGGTATAGTATAGCAGAGGAAAAAGATAGCAACAAACTGTCAAACACTGTACACCAGAGTCCTTTCTCACCCTCACAGGATGCTCTTTGTCTTTGGATTATGAACCACTGAGATCAGTGAGACATATTTCAGTTCCAGACCAGCAGGCACCTTGGCACAAATTTACTGAGGAGTCTATTACATCTAACTGACCATGTAGCTAAAGCCAGCTGTGTAACCAGATAAACTGAGAGGAACAATTAATCTACAGCTCCCTAATTATTGCAAGCAAACTATCATACAGTGCCTCCAAGGGAATCTCTTATAAATGGCAAGTTTGTGGCAAAATTTATGCTCAAAATATACTCAATAAACATTCAGTGACAACAGCATATTTGTTGAATGAACCTACATTGGTCAAAATGCTCTAATAGTGATTTGGACAAAATTGGCATAGGTCTAGCTGTCTTATAAAAACCACATTTGGCTTTAATGAAAGGAGACATTCTAAGGGAAAAAAAAACTAATGACTCATAATGAATACTTGGAAGAGACTTTCAGGAGGAAGATACTGGATTACAAGCATTCTGGATGGATACTATGTGTTTGCGTGTGTGTTTGTGTGTCTGTGTGTGTTTTCAATTACAGTTTACACTCAAAATTATTTTGTATTTGTTTCAGGTGTATAGCAGAGTAGTTAGACAATCATATACTTTACAAAGTGTTCCCCTTAATATTTCCAGTACCCAACAGGCACCATACAAAGTTATTACAGTATTATTGATTGTATTTCCTGTGCTGTACTCTGTATCCTCATGACTATTTTGTAACTACCAATCTTTTCAACTTCTTCACCTTTTTCACCCAGTCCCCCCACCCTCAGCTGCTGGCAACCATCAGTCTGTTCTCTGTGTGTATGAGTCTGTTTCTGTTTTGTTTGTTTATATTGTTCTTTAGATCCCACATATAAGTGAAGTCATATGGTATCACTCTTTCTCTGACTTACTTATTTCGCTTAGCATAATACCCTCCAGGTCCAACCATGCAGTCACAAATGGTAAGATTGCTTTCTTTTTTATGGCTGAGTAGTATTCTATTGTATATTTCTACCACAGCTTTTTGACCCACTCATGTATTGATGGGCATTTGGGCTGTTTCCAAATCTTGGCTATTGTAAATAATGATGCAATGAATATAAGCATACATATATTCTTTCAAATTAGCGTTTTGGGTTTCTTCAGATAAATGACCCAGGGTCATAAGGCACTATATTTTAAAATAATGGATAAACAGCAGCTAAAGAAAAAATATGGAACAGAGAATGTGCACTGACCCATGATGGACTAATAAGTATGATCTTCCAGAAGGAAGTTAAGGTAGCTCAAGGACAATTGTGTAGGGTCTTGTGAAAGCAGAGCAATACATTTATGGCAAATTATGGTCCCCTTCATGAAATCTATGGGAATTTCTAAATAGTAATTTGCAGAGGTGCTTCCTAACTGCCCAAGCCCCACAGAAAAACACAACACAAGTCTATAAAATAGTGCAGTAAATTGATATTAGAGAGCTATTTAACTAACTAGGATTTTGTTGATGGGAGAAAGATGGACATCACTTAAAGAGAAAACACAATGGGAACGCTGGCAGTGGAGTTTTGCTGTATGAAACAATTGTTAGCCTTTGGATATCCCAACAAGAGACATGGAATCTACAATAAACTGAAGCTTGGCCCTTGATATATACTGCAATCCACAGCACATTTAATCTATAGGCAAGGACTCATTTTGTCAACAATGCTGAGAAAATACTACTAATTTTTTTTGCAATTGTTTTAACCTAAAGTAACCACTGTTTGTAACCACTATTTGGTTTAATACTGATACAACTGGTAAGACACGTTTGTTTGATTTTACCAAAAACTTGTGAAAATACTGATATCAATAATTATATAAAGAAAGAAACTATGATTAACCTTGCTAAGATCACCTTTTCTCCTTTGTGGTAGCAAATGCGTGTAACTAAATTGATTGTACCACCTTACTTACAGAGTTTCCAAAAGTAAAAGAAATATTTTACTAGAAACCAGAGGGAAGGGATTCTAGGCAGGCACAAAGTAAAAACAGGTATGCACTACAGCATTAAAATAAACAGGCCTTGTAGAGAATGAAATATAGAAGTCTAGAAACTAATGCTGAAATATATATATATTGTGTGTGTATAAAATGAGCCTAAAGTCAACAATAAATTTAAGAGACCACATGAGATCACAAGGAAAGGAGTACAGCTAAAGAGAGAAGAAGGGCCAGGATCTAGAATTTTCTGCAGCAGAATAATTTGTACTTGAAATCCAGCACTTTTATAAACCTTAGAGATTTGCAGACTCCCGGCTTCTTGTTAGATTATATATATACTGAAATCCCATGAAAAATGCTTAAGTGAATACAAAGCCAAGCAAACTGGTAAAATTGTACTAACTTATGATTTTTAATTTCTTTACTCAGCTCTATAGTAAAAATTTAATAGTTAACACCTAAGGTGTGTTTTGGGAAGATATTTTATTACTATGTTCTGCTATGTTGCCTAAAATGGTAAATAATTAAATTTTAGCTCTAATAAAGCATACCATGATAGTAGAGAGGAAGTTAACAGTTTCTTCCTTAAATTGCCAAATTCAAAATGGGTTATCAATGAGCACATAAAAGATTATAATACTATGTACATGATTTAGAATGTTTCTTTTTCTTTTGGCATTTTCAAAAGAAAAGTATGGGCTAAACAGACACACAGACAAGGGAATTACAAAGAAATATAGTTTTGTGCCTCATCTTTAGTAGTGACATAATTGGAAAATTTATAAATATACAGGTATTTAAGCATATATTCAAATGTTAATAGAGATCCAACAACTATATCTTTAATGTAATATATAGGGTTTTGTTTCTGATTTTTAGAAAATATTTATTAAAAGTTGTTGGCCGTTAAGACAAAACAAAAATGAATTAAACTAAAAATGAGTGGAATAAAGCTATACTATACAAAAGTTTTACAATATGTGGGCAAGGACACTAAAAACCTCGTAAGCAAAGCAGTGTTTTGATGACAGAAAAAAGTTAAGCAATATTCTACCACTTTATGGCAATAGTTAAGTAATCTTGTCTTTAATAATAAATATATAATTCATTAGGACTTTAGTTTACAAAAAGAAAATGGCTCTTAGCTAAAATCAGGTAATTTCTCTGTTAATTTGTTTTTCTTTAAATGTTATGTAACCTTGACTTTTGAAAGCATTGAATGCAGAATCTGCATTCACTTAGTAATTAAAAAGAGAGAGAACATTTAGCTTAATATTATTTTTATATTCAAAACAAGAAAGGGACTTGATGAAATAAAAGCAAAATATTTTGAAAACATTACTTTAGAATTCCAACAGGTCTAATAAGATATCTAAAAAAATTTTAAATCTTTAATGGTGGCCTGGGTACTAAACCAAATTATATATGTACCTAGCATCAGAATTTAAATCTCCAAGTTCACTGAGATAAATATTGTGGTGATAGTTTTTCTGTTTTTTAGACTTTTTTTTTTTTAAGTAAGGAAGCATAAATTAATTGAAGTAACAACATAATCCTTTGCAAAAAAAATTTTAATCACCTATAAAATTCTTTGTTTTCACCAATTATACATGTGTTTGATCATTCAAATGTCGATATTTTCCAAAGTTGTAACTTTTTATCTATATTGCAAAATATTATGTTACAGGGCCATCCTTTACCTCCAGATTAATAATTTTCAAATTATTAGATTTTGTTCATTAATTGTTGATATATGTATTAATCTCAAGTCATTAAATTAGGTGAGTGACTCTTCTGAACTAATGAATTCTCTTTGTTCAATATTGAGTCCCTACAGTGCCAGGGCAATAAATAAATTGTGAGATGCAGTAAATTATCCTCTAAAAAAAAATTATAAACATAAAATGTTTTAGAAGATCATCTCAGTAAGCTATGATGGACTATGTATGTGGCCCATTCTCAGCACCTTAGATGTGGGCATTAGAGCAAGATTCATGAGAGTCATACTTGTGCTGGTCTTGAATGGTGGATAGGATTTGGCACATAGAAGTGGTAGTATAATCAAGGTATTAACACAAATCCATGTTGGAAAAAAATACTTATTTTATTACTCTTGAAGCAAAAGTAAACTAAAGTATGTTGACCTTCAATTTATGGAAACTAAGCCTAGTAAAAGAAAGAATGTTGGATTGAGTCTGGGAACATCCATTTAAAAGCCAAGGTCCTGTAAGAAGAAACCATTCTACTCTTCTTATGGAAGTCTCCATTAGAAATCCAAGACAAGAGTGCCAGAATAGCACCTGTGTGCATGTGTGCATCTAGATGTATAAACGTTTGTGCATATTTTTTACTGTCTTTGCTTGTAAGTGCATATCAATCTATGTGCATGTACGTGTGTGTGTATGGCTTTGAGGATGAAGGAAATTCTTAATCTTTTTAAAGAAGACATTGAATGTTCATAATGCTGAAAGCGAAGATGAAATATTAACAATTTGGGAATACATGTGATAATGTTGTATATTTGAAGCCTTATTTTTAATGGTTTTTTTCATGGCGCTCAAAACCTTGAGTGGAACATTGTTGTGTATTTTGGTTAGGTGGGTATGGGACCTACCATTCAATTTACACATCTTGTAAAGACAATTCCTGCTTTCTGAATGTGAACACTTTGAGAGATATTTCCATGTCTTATTTTTTTAGAATGCTTCATTCCAGATAGTAGGCCTATGGTCTGTCAAAAGGGAGGCTTGTGTGATTCCAAATATTACCTGCGTTGCTTGGCCAAATACAGGAAACAAAAGTGACTACATCCCTAAGACTTCTAAAGCTGCATAGTACCTGAAATCAGCTTTACATTTATGACAGAAAAGAATACAAGCCCCACATTATGTAATTACCCCTTCAAGGTCTGTCTAATACTGAGGGTGTGTCTCCAATCATCTCTTAAATGATTTTTCTGATATACTCCTAATGGAGGCACTTATATCCAAAGTGTATTATTTAATAAGAGATGCAAAATTTCTCTTGTTCTTTTGGCCTTCACTCTCACCCAGCCACCATTTCAGAGCTCTTTAAAAGCATGCAGTAGGTGAATACAGAAGTATGTTTGTGGTTTACTCTTCTCTCTGCCAAGATTCTTACATCTCTACAAGGAGGGCCACTGAAACACAGATTGAGAATCAGACTGAAAGAGACATGTAATACTTCCTACTGCGAAAATTCCTACTCTTCTCATTAAAAAAATAAAAACAGACAACACTTACAATACTTAAGTTATACTTCATTGAAGACAATATGCCTGAGTTAAAATATACACGTTTTATTAAAGTTCTAAGAATTTGCAAATGCCATCCTGAGCACACACTGTATAAATTTTAACTCTCTTGTAGAATATTTATCTAACATGCACAATTAGGTCAGCATGCATGCATACACATCCCCACAGGTCTACACATTTAAAAATGTGTTAAGCAATACAAGCCAATCTTACGCAGGTTAACTTCGCACTTCAAAGAAAATGCAGTTAAACAGCTATCAAGGCCCAATTCTAAAGAACCGTCAAAGTATCTTTAGATGGATCCATCTCTTTGGTTTTTCATAACTTTGTCATCACAAATTTATTTTCACTTTATTGTATTTATTACATTTTAGTATAAGAATGTTAAATGTTTTAACTGATGATGAACACATGGCATGACATAACACAGCAATGTTTATGGATAGAATCAGTAGCCATGAGATGTCGGATGCTAGTGGATTGTAGGATGTCACCTTGCCTTGAAGATCTTTGATGTTTATTTATTATTTTATTAAATTTATTGGGGCGATATTGGTTAATACGATGATATAAGTTTCAAGCATACAATTCTGTAATGCATTATCTGTATATTGCATTGTGTACTCATTGCTCAAAGTCTCCTTTCATCTTTATATATTTGACCCATTCACCCTCTTCAACCTCCCTCCAATCCTCTTCCTCATACTATTGTCTGTTTTTTTAAAGAATATTTTATTGATTTTTGGAGAGAGAGGAGGGGAGAGAAACATTGATGTGAGAGAGCAACATAGATCTGCTGCCTCCCGCATGCCCCCGCTGTGGGTGGAGCCCACAGCCTGGCCATGTGCCCTGACTAGGAATCAGGCCAGCAACGCTTTAGTGCAAAGATGACAGCCGACCAACTGAGCCACGTGTTCCAGGGCAATGAGTTTTTGCTTGATTGCTTATCTTGTTTGTTCATTTGTTGCTTTCTGTTTTAAATTCCAGATACAAGTGAAATCATATGATTCTTGCCATTTTCTCTCTGACTTATTTTGCTTGGCATGGTACTCTCAAGTCCATCCATGTTGTCGCAAATGGCAGTATTTCATCTTTTCTTCTGGCTGAGTAGCATTCTATCGTATATGTGCACCAATCTTCTTTGTCCAATCATCCATCGAAGGACAGATGGGTTGTTTTCATGTCTTAGTTACAGTGAACAGTGCTGCAATAAACACAGGGGTGCATACCTATATCTTTACAAATAAATGTTTTCAAAATTTTGGGTAGATACCCAGAAGAGGGATTGCTAGGTCACATGGTAACTCTAATCTTAATTTTTTAAGGAACCACCATACTGTTTTCCATAGTGGCTGTAGCAGTTTACATCCTCACCAGCAGTGAATAATGATACTTTCCCCCCCACATTTTCTCTAACACTTATTAGAGTCAGACTTTTTATTTTAGTCAGGCCTGTCACTGGGGAGTGGTACCTCATTTTGGTATTTGCATATAACTGATGGCTTTGATCACATTTTCACATGCTTGTTGTCCATTTGTATTTTTCCTTTGAAGAGATGTCTATTTTTATTCATTGACTATTTTCTAAATGCCGTTGTCTTTTTATTTTTAGTTGGGACAGGTTGTTTTATTTTGTTTGTTTGTTTTTTTAAATAAATGTTTTATGCAAAACATCAATTTTTAAAACACATTATGTCTTTTTTCTGCTTTAAACTGTAACTGTCTAATGTCTTTCAATTATGCTTAGAAATATATACAAATTCCCTATTTAGTACTACAAGGTACTTAGTCTTACGTGATACTTTACAAGTATTCATCTCCTTTCACAATATTTAAGTTGTCTGCTGTTTTCTGTCCTAGAATGTTTATTTTGTGCCTGCTAATCCTTTTACTTTCAGAGCTTCCCCAAACTTAGCTTCCAGAAAAAACACATTTTGCTCTTTTTCCATGTCCAGTCTTCCTGTCACCAAGTTTATTAACTGAAAATGAAATTTAACCCAAAATATTATTCATTTGAGAAAAAATCTAAACATATTATAGCTGTATTAGTATAATTAGAAATAATAATATTCATAGGAAGAACATATAATGTATTCAAAGACAAAATATTTAAAAATTTAAATATATTCATAAAATAGTGTTTATGCTGTTTTTAATTCCAGACAAAAGGTTGTTATATAAAAGGCATTTCCAGAAAATTTCTATGACTAAATAATTGATTATAGTAATATACATATTATATATATATATGTATGTAATTAGTAAACTACCATTTACTTTTCCCTTTTGAGTGCAATTGAGAATGCTATTACCTTTGAAATCTTACTGAATAAAACATTTTTCTGAGAGATGTTTCCTACTTTGTTTCTTGGCAGAGTTTAAAGAATAACTTATTTTTATAATTACTGCCCAATTCTTATAAACTTTCATGACAAGTAGCTTAATATTTCAATAAAGACGAAGAACTTTTGAGTTAAAATGCTACCTTGGTTTTCGAATGTACTCTGTTCCGGAAGACCGTTCAAGTTCTGAAACATTGAAAAACCGAGGGATCCACAGCCGACAGCTGGGCCTCAGGGTCTTGCCCTCAGCGGAAGCTTGTGGCATGTTCCACTCCCGAGGTGTGTTCGAAAACCGAAGCATTTCCTTCCAGGTTCACAGCGTTCGTAACCGAAATGTTCCTCAATGGAGACATTCAAAAACCGAGCTACCACTATATTTAAGAAAATTATAATACTCAAATTGAATGATTTCAGAAAATGGAATAGTTATGATGGATTAATTAATATCCATATACATTTTTATCTATATGTAGCTCAGTTGCTAGCATAGACCCTCTAATCCAGTTCTTTCTTAGATTTTTGAATATTTTCCAGTGATGACTTGTGGTGATTTTGGACTCCATGTTCCAGCTTTCATAAGATATCCTTCTCAAACTTATTACACTCCCCCAAAATTACCTTCTTTGCACACCCTGTTAATCCAGATAGATTACTCCATCCTTTGTCTCTTGGTTTTATAAAGTGACATTTATATCAGGCATTGGATAGGTAAAAGGAGTTTACATTAGAACAATGAAAATAACTTAAAATGTAATAATTACCTGTGTTTTTTTTATGACTACAAACCATTTATTTTCACTTGTGCTCTGGGTACTGAAGCTCCTCCTCCTTGCCTCCCTTATTTCTTTGCCTCTCTTTTTCTTCTTTTTGCCTCTCTTTTTCTTGCCTATGCCCCCAGAACTGCAAAAAACAAACAAACAAACAAACAAAGATAAGCTTTGCTAAAGGACTAGATAAAGAAAATGTGGTACGTATACTATAAGATACTACTCAGCCATAAGAAAAGATGAAATATAACCCTTTGCAACAACATGGATGGACCTCGAGAATATTTTGCTAAGCAAAATAAGCCAGACAGGAAAAATTAAACCACATGATTTCACTCGTACATGGGATATAAAACTGAAAGCAGCATATGGGCACTGGAGTATGTTATCGGTGTGGATCTACAGAGCACGAAATAACCAAGCGCAGGGCTACAGTAGACCCAGCTCTTGGTGAATTTCCTTTTGCAAAATGTTTTGTTTGTGGGGGAATGGGGCACCTATCCAGACCCTGCCCTATAATCCCAAAGGAGTCTATGCTGATGGTGGCTGCTGGAGACTTTGAGGCTCTGCAGGACATTTTAAGAAAGATTGCCCTCCAAGTCAGAATTCACATCGAATGGTTACAGTTGATCGCTGAATGAGTGCAGACTATGAAGAAATTTTGGATGTGCCTAAACCACAGAAACCCAAAATGAAGATACCTAAAGTTGTTCATTTTTGATGATGAATAGTACTATCATAAGTTACCATCTCGTAGTTACATTCTGAACTGGGTCTTCATCTCAAGTTGGGGCTGGGCTCCCTGGGAGAGGCCTGTACTGTAGATGTCGGTATGATCTGGGTGTGGCCAAGTGTTTCCCTGAGTTCTGTCTATTGAGGAATAGTCTACGGCTTGGAGAAAATCACTGAAGAAAAGCATAAGATGTTTAAATTGGATTCTTTAAAAGAACTTTTTAAACAAAACTTAGGTATAGCTAGGTAGTTATATACCTAATTGTAACAGTCATCTTTTTCTTAAAAACAGTTATGCAGCCCTGGTCCAATGGCTCATTTGGACCCATACACCAAAAAGGTCTCGGGTTCAATTCTCAGCCAGGGTGTGTGAAGGAGGCAACTGATTCATGTTTCTGTCTAGCATTGATGTTTCTCTCTCTTTCTCCCCCTTCCTCTATCAAAAATTGGTGGAAGCATATCCTAGGGTGAGGATTAAAAAAATAAAATAAAATAAATTATGCATTCATCTGAAACACCTCTAAACAAAAGGAAATTAATTGCTTTGCATTTGGAAATGAATTTTTGGTTATATTGTTTTCTAGGTTCAAAATATCAATTTATTTATGAGATGCCACCAAATCTGTATTTTTAAAATATTTAATAAAAAAGTATTTGCTAAAAACAAAACAAGACTGAAGGCAACAAATAAACAAAAAAGAAAAACAGACAAAAACACATAGACACAGGCAACTGTATGGCGATTACCAGAGCGAAGGAAGGTAGAGGGGTAATAAAGGGTAAAGGGCATCAAATATATGGTGATGGAGGAAGATTTGACTTTGGGGGATGGGCACACAATGCAATTTACATATCATGTATCAGAGAATTGTATACTTGAAACCTATATAATTTTATTAACCAATGTCACCCCAATAACTTTAATTAAAAATAAGTAAATATAAAAGCATTGAAAACAAATTGAAAGAACTGAATAAATGAAATATATTATTATTGAAAAAATAATAAAAATTTAAATAAGGGCAGGGAGAAGCAACTCTTTCTACACCAATTGGGACTCTGATCCTGAGCATTGTTAACAAAGCACAACAAATCAAACAAAACACCTTATTGTGTGCTACCTAAGCAATGAAAGATGTTTCTCACTCTTTCCCCACAATTTCTGCAAGCAAAAGAGGCCTATGGAAATGATTGATGGCTTTTTTCTTTAAAAGGAATGTATGGTTACAGTTTGTTGTATTTAAAATTAAAAATTACTTCTCTTATTAAAATTTCTCTTCTGTTCTTATCTTACATTATTTTCTTAAACAGCAAGAAGCTTGTATTCAAATCTATGATCAGCTCTGTAATTATTGTCCAGAAAGTAAGATAGATTTCTACATTTATATCTGGATACTAGTACACATTGGCCTTATTTTTGCCCACCTTGAATTTTTGAATCTTCACCTTAGGCACAAGAGAAAAACTCTCATGCATGAATGAGTTTATTATAAAGTTCTCTAGAATGAGTAATAATACGGTACTCTCTCAAATGCTCATTTTGATAAAGACCATCACTATCTTGATAATGTATATTCATAGGAACAAAAAAATGATCTAAAAAGAGAAATTGGAAATGGTCTAGTAAACAGTGAAATCTGTATTTCTGTCTAAACTGATCCTGTGGGAAGATTTCAACTCTATGTACATTGAAAGGAGGATTCTTAACTTCACAAAGGAATTCAGTTAATTTGCTATCCTACTGACAGTATATGCAAATCTTAATCTTATGGCCATTTTTTTAGATAAAAGCCCATAACTTTCAACATTTTTCAAATTATGGAATTAACTTTACAATGATTCAAAAATATTAAAAAAGATTAAGAACCACTGTTCTGAGACAATAAGTCCTGTTATCAGGAGACAGGGTGGAGAAATTCTCTTTAGGAGCAAAATTCATTTAGAATGAAAGTAAGAAAACTCTAAATTTCAACTTTAAACTATTAGTAGAGTTTATTAATTTTATGTTTTACTCTTCAAATGCATTTTAGTGTGCTGGCAGATTTGTTTAGTAAAAAAAATGGAGTTGTTTTTAAATGATAGTTATTCATAAAATAAAGGAATAAATTGCATCGATATAATTATGTGAAAGTGATTACTAATTTCAGTTGAGTTAATCACACTATTCAAGCAGAGGATGGATAAACACATGGGAGGAGTACAGGTGCTATTCCGATTTTGGAAGACAGTTACACTAAATGACCTTCAAAGCCTATCTAACTCCAAGATGCTCAGTAACTTCAGGAGTGTAGATGAGCATTACAGGAACTGTTACAAGGAATACGTCTCATATTATGTTCCTTGAAAGTTTTCCACAAAGCGAACAGTCTTGGTTCAAGGTAAATTAATAGAAACATAACTAACAAAATTGATCTTACACCATTTTAATCTTACGATACCTTCATGTGATGTCTGGCTAATGTTCTAAAGTGGCAAACATAAATGTTTACTCTTAGGACATTTCTCAATATTAAATATGCATTTAAGGATGTATATGTTCACAATGAGTATTTGAAAATAAAATAAACAAATACTCTGAATTTTTGAAGGCTTTTGACGTCCTGAGCTGTTGCAACCCTTGTTCCTGTCAGAGTCCATGCCCCAGCCTTGCCTGAGCCCACCCATTATGCAATGTGGGCACTCTTGCTGCCTCTCAGCACAGAGTCGTATCATTTCTTCCAGTTCCAGACCTTCGTTCTCTTCACTAACATTCTCTGAGGAGTGTTTATCTTTACTTCTCAAACACTACACTCCATTTTCTTTTTTAATATATATTTTTTATTGATTTCAGAGAAAAAGGGAGAAAGAGAGAGAGAGAGAGAAACATCAATGATGAGAGTCATTGATCGGCTGCCTCCTGCACGCCCCCTGCTGGGGATCAAGCCCGAAACCCAGGCATGTGGCCTGCCTGGGAATCGAACCTCGATCTCCTAGATCATAGATCCATGCTCAACTGCTGAGCCACACCAGCTGGGCACTCCATTCCATTTTCTAATTAATATACAGTTTTTTCCCTTTAAGTCAACACACTGTCCTTTCCACCCTTCCTTTCCTATGTTTTCCGATTCCACCTTTTGTACAGTTGGTATTCCTCTTAGATCTATAGTTAAGATGACTTCTGAAATCACATCACCCATAAAAGGCTTCTCATCAAATTGAATAAATGTTGACTATTCCCCACTAATATGTTTCTCTTTGGATTTAACACCCCATTAAACTTATCTCTTATCATTCCACATAATTAAACTTTGTGCTAAATAAGCAAGCTGTAGCTTGCTACCCTATTGCTACACACAAAAATTCTCATTCACCTTCCTCATGAAAACCTTCTTTATACATTTTCCCAGTAGTTTTTTCCTACTATAAGCAAAAGGTTTCTAGTTATCAGTGACAATATTCATATATTTGGGTTTAAAGCCATTTCACTAATGATAGATGCAACCACACTCTCTTAGGGTTAAGTAGGGATTTTCAAAGCAATACAGACATCCTGTTGTCCTAAATGTAATATGTCCTTGAATATAGTTTGTCAAGTACAGTCAACTCTCAAACAGAGTAAAAATTTAACCATCTTGTTCGTCATCTCTGATGTGTATATTTTTAATGATATATTGTGTGACACGGTTGTGTCTTTTTATTGGTCATATTGAGTTATTGACCTATATAGTCAGTTTACTATGAAATAGATATTTTTTACTTAGGGGTCAAAGAAGTTTTTTTGGAAACTTTAATCTTTCATCTAAACTCTTATTATTTCTTGCATCCAGGTTTCAGTGATTCACAAATTCGAGGAGCATTTATTTTATATCTTACTTGAGTTGTTGAAATGTTTGCTATGCAGGGTTAATAACTGAGTAGTGTGGCACACTTCAGGAATTTCATTCAGGTCAGCAATTTGCAATTTTCTAAAAATCATGAAACACAATAAGAATTACATTTATATGTGACCCAGAATGCATGTGTATATTTAAAGACTGTAATTACTCTTAAAATTACTAATATACTTGATCGGGTTTGTATTTAGATTATAATATTCCATTGGTTTAAAGAAGCATGTTATGTGATTTTTTTGAAGTCCAGATTTTCTAAATTTATATTTCATTGAGAGCAAATACCACCAATACTTAGGATTAGGTCATTTTAACATATAATTATGTAAATATAATTTAATAATTAATGTATCCTTATCTAGTTATTTATAAGCTCTTACTTGAATGATCCATTCTATAATTTTATTCAATAATATTAGAATTTGAGACTATAAATTGACCTTTATACTAACTGTGATATTTAGATTAAATATCACTTTTTTTCAAAAATATAATTGCTGAGTGCCCAAACAAAAATCCTAGTGTTAAACTTTCTCTGTAAAGACAATGTTGTCCCTTTATAACATATTAGAATTTAGAGTTTTATTCATTCAGCCACTTTATGTTTTTTGATTGGAGAGTTTAATCCATATGTACTTAAAATAACTACCAGTAGAGGAGAAATTATGTTGCCATTTTGTTTCCTGTATGTCTTATAGCTTTTTATCTCTTTTTTTTTTCTTAGTGACTTCATTGTGTCTTTCGATATTTTGTAGTGACATGCTTTCATTCCCTTCTCATTTCCCTGGCAATTATGAGGGCCCAAAACAGTATTAGTCTTGAGAAGTATCTTTTCTGAATTCCTCTAAGAGATCAGGAAATCATGTGTGCAATTTGTTCAGTTATCCGCATTAAATGAAAGTATTTCTTCATTCTCATTTTTAAGAATCTAAACTCTCTCAATAAAATTGTAATAACTATGTATGTTGCCAGGCGGGTAAATATCAGTGGGAATACTTTGTAAAGTATATGATTGCTTAACCGCTATTCTGTACAGCTGAAATTAATACAAAATACTATAGAATGTAAATTGTAATTGAAAACATAAAATAAAAATTAAAAAAAGATTCCGAACTCTTTTCTTGATACCAATCTAAGAACAATATTTCAACATTCTTCCTGTAAATTCTAATTTTTAGGACTTGAGCTCCTCATGAAAAATAATAAATTTTAAGAAATGAAAGAGAGGAGGAAAAGTAGTCAAGTCTGGAAGAGTTTCAGTTAGAAAGCCTTAAGATGGTTATGAAACTTCTGAAGAACAAAAAGAGGGCAAATGGGACTAGAGTTTAGAAAAATTAAGGTGGAAGCATGGGAAGGGACCAGAGTATATAAGGCCCAATAAATGTGTTGTTATTAATTTCATTCTGGTTTGTCCAGGTCAATTTCCTGGCTTACCCCTGCTGTCTTACCATAATTATTTAAAAGTGTCTCAGTTTATAAAACAGTTTCATACTTTTCTGAAATTCACAAATTTATTCTGATAATTTTTAATATATGAGGAGCAGTAATGATGAATGATTTTATTATTTCACACAAGGGTAATAAGACTTAAGGTTTTCAGAATCCTATCAATGTCAAACTGCTAATTGGTAGAGTTTAATATTCAATGTCTCTTTTTTTTTTATGCTCAGTAGCATCTTGCTTCTGACCCTGATACTCTACTGAAACTCCAATTTTACAGTGACCTTCTTGTTACTAATTCCACTGATCTTTTTTATACTCTTATTAAAATGTGGGTAGCATGTGACACTACGGCTCACTCTTGACTTGATAATCATCTGACATTGACTTCCATGTTCTGCGTTGTTGGGTTCCAGGTTTTTAGCCAGTGAAGAGGGCAACAGTAACCACTGCAGGACACAAATGGAAGCCCATGAGATGAGAGAAAAGGAATGATAAAGTGTGTGGTTAAGAATGTTAACTGAAGTCAGAAGGAAGTTAAAAATGGTCCAGAGACAGGGGGTTTTAGATGTTGATTTAAGTTCTATCTGACAGCTTTTATTTTCTCTGTGAAAGAGATACCGCTTCTGAAAGTGAGATGAGCAAGAGCAGAAGGGGAAGGACTTCAGAGGTGGTTTGAAATACTGATTGCAGAAGGTAAGAATGGCAAGAAAAAATTTATTAGAAATACCAGTTGATGCTATTGATCATGAATTTACAGTGTTCCATAGACATCTATTCAGTGTTGCCCTGAACTCTAGCAGTTTTTAGAACAGGTATAAAGATGACACATAGTGGGAAAGCAATCCAGAGTTCGTATTTTGCCAGTCAGGTATTATGGGAGAAAATAAAAGTCAAGGAAGTTTAGCATACTGGTTTATATTTCATTTATTTATTATGATTGAAAGAATATGCTGTACTAATAATCTCTATTTGGTTTAGCTAACCTTATACCATAATTTCATGAGCATTTTCTTATATAGTTTCATGCAAAGAGTATCCTCAAATTTATATTATTAGCTTCCTGGGTTGAAGTTAGTCTACCGTGGTAGGGACTCTGTTACGAGAAAGACATTCATTTTAATGCCACACTCTTAGGCTTCCTCACTTATACTCTTCCTGGCTACACTCTCTTGAGTTAGGCTGTAGGTTAACTCTTTGTCATTCTAGAGAGGAAACAGCAAGTCTCTGAAGGGATTAGGCATTGCACGGATGAGTTTGATGATGTAGGATAAAAGATGAAGACATTTATCAGCACTAGTCACAACCTAGAGATAACTGGACAGTGCAAAGGCATTAGAGGAGATATGTATGTGGCTGAAAACAAAATTTTGTCATCCCTGGGGGGAAAAAAAACATATTCATTCAAGGGATGTAATCATCTAAACATCTGAAAGGTGTATAAATAACATTGAGAGATTAGTTTACACATGATAAGTGTTTCTTAGTTTTATTCTAATGTCATGTATTCAAAATAAATCTATTGCCATAATTCATCTTATCTGCAAATAGTACAGAACAGAATTAGTTAAATATGCATTTACTTTTTTTAATGACATTTAGTCTTCTAAATGACTCTGAAACATGTTGTGAATGTTATTGAGACACTGCTATTTTTTCTTGGTGATATGCATATTTTAAGTGCATCATTAATATATTGTAAGTGTTTTAGAATTTTGAAAGAGCATTTCAAACAGTATACATATATTGTTATTTCCTTTTTACATTTTTAATAATAGCAAGTAATTTCAAAGGAGAAATTCTTTTGACCATGTTGCTCTCTTGCATATGTTTTATCTGGTATATCAGATTGCCAAGTACTCCCATATTATTGTCCTTTATTGAGGAGAATCATAGAGAAAATAAAATATGTATTATTAGTAAAAAAAAAAAAAAAAAAAAAGGAATAGAGCTGAAACTTGAGCTTGAGTCTGAAAGAATTTGTGTTGCTTTTAAGTTGATTGAATCCTGAAAAATTATTTTAGTTTGCACTCTGCATTCTAAACTATTTAAAACATGGCTTCTCATTTAAAAAAAAAACAAAAAACACAACTATTTTTTTAAAATTTATAATTAATTTGGTTGAAAATATTTTGGGAAAAATTACAAATCAACTTTTAATATCTTTATCATAAAACTTGATGTTAGAAAGAAAAGAAATTTTAAAGTCTTTGTTCTAAACTCTTCTATGACTGACTTAACGTCTCTGATCCCTAGAACCTATAGCATATAGTGACTCATCAATTCAAATTGTGTATTATGATCTCATTTCATTTTTACAAAATTAAAAAACTTATAAGTGAGAAATTGTCAGTTTGTGTGTGTATGTGTGTGATGATTTCAGCAACATATTTCTCAATTTTTAAGATGAGAGCCTTTGGATAATATATTATGTTTTGTTTTTGTCTAAGTTTCAAGAGTAAATAGTTTTAAAAATGTTTAATTTTTAATAAAATCATATAGGTTTCAAATGTACAATTCTATAATACATCATCTGTATATTGTACTGTGTGTTCACCATCCAAAGACAAATCTCCTTCCATCACCATATATTGACCCCCTTTACTACCCCCCTCACCTCCCTTTCCCTCTGGGAACACTATACTGTGGTCTCTATCTATGAGTTTTTGTTTGTTTTGTTTGTTCATTTTTTGCTTTCTGTTTAATATCCCTCATATGAGTGAAATTGTATGGTTCTTGACTTTTTCCATCTGATTTATTTTGCTTAGCATACTATTCTCAAAATCCATTCATGTTGTCACAAACTCCAGTATTTCATCTTTTCTCATGGCTGAGTAAGTAGTATTCCATCATACACATGCACCACATCTTCTTTAGACCAAGTGAACATAGTCATTATCCACAGAGCCTTTCATCTCAGAACTTCGGGTTATTCACTCTCCTGCAATACACATGGGCCCTTCTCAAGGACAGACCATGGTTGGGACACAAACTAACCTCAACAATTTTAAGAAGATCAAAATCATGCCAAACATATTATTCAAACCACAGTATTTTGAAATTGGAAATTAATTGCAAGAAGAAGGCTGCAAACCCCACAAAAATGTGAAAATTGAAAAACATGCTACTTAAGAATGAGTGAGTCAAGAAATAAAAGAGAAATCAAAAGATACATAGAGGAAAATGAGAATGACAACACTACATATCAAAACTTTTGAAATACAGCATAAGTTGCAATAAGAGAGAAGTTTCTATCATCATAGGCCCATCTCAAAAAAAAAAAAAAAATCAAATAAATAACCTAAAATTTCACCTTAACAAACTAAAAAAAGAATAACAAGTGAAGCCAAAAGTCAGCAGAAGGAAGAAGAAGAAAAAAATTAGGACAGAATTAAATAAAGACAAAAAGGCAGTAGAAAAAATTAATGCAGCCAAGAACTGGTTCTTTGAAAAGATTAATAAAATCCACAAACCTCTGTCTTTACTCACTAAAGAAAAAAGAGAAAAGACTAAAAAAAACCAAACACTCAAGAAAAAAAACCTCAAGAGTAATTTTGTAGGCAATTGATACCAGGCTTTTATCATTCAATTTAAAAAAATCCGTCAGCAGTAATTTTTTTTCATTTATTTGACTGGGAAAATATCTGTCAGTATGCAATCATATTTTATGTGTTAACATGTGGCGATGAGATTAGGTGGCTGAACAGGAAAGGAAGACAAGTGTGTTGACTGAACCAAGAGCACACTATTAGCCAGCTAATCCCCTCCAGGGAAAGACTGAGCAAGGGGAGGAGGAGGGGTGCAAATCATGAGTCAAAACATCTCAGAAGTGGAGGAGTAGCTAGAGGTCAACCAATTAAAGCAAGAAAGAAACTAATGATCGTGGAGGTAAAGGGGGGGGGTTTGTTTGTTTTTTGGTCTTGTTTGTTGTTCTATGAGAAGAAATGGTTTGCAGGTCTCAAGAGGGAATTAGGGGGAAATACCAAACCTCTTCTCCGAGACAGGGACGCCTGAGGTGAAGAGAAGCCTCCCCTTGAAGGGGCTGCGAGGGGGGCGGTTTCCCTGGTGACAGTCAGGTTCATTTTAGGGAGGTGAAGAGAATGATTAAACGGGAAGTTAGATAGAGAGGACTTTGAAGATTACAGAGCACGAATATCAAGACATTTACAAGGAAGAAAGGAGATAGAGAATTCTAAGGTGAGAGGACCCAGGGCTACAGAGGAAAGAGCACACAGTGTTACAAACTTGCAAGGCCAGGAGCGGCGTCTGCTGAATGCTCAGTGCCCAGAGCAGTGCCCGGGATTAAAGTGGTGCTAAATGTTTGGTGATTAAAATTAAATACATAAACAGTGCAATTTGGCTCCATATCCTTACCTCTTTTACTTTCTTATGCAAAAAGGTTATGCTATATACACTATTCTGCTCAATAACTACTTAATTTCTCAATATGCATTCCTATAAGTATAGAGAAATCTTTTTTGTTTTTTTTAATTTATTTTTTATAGCACTGTGTGTCATTGTATTGCTTATTTAACCAGTCCATTATATATATATATATATATATATATATATATATATATATATATATATATATACATGGACTTTTTTTTTTTCCAGTTTCTAGTATTACTAATCATGTTGAAAGGAATAAACTTTGTACACACCACACTTCCTTTAAATAATACATTTTTGGGTAAACACTTTGAAAAGTTTTAGTATTTGCTCTAGTATTTATCTAAATAATTTTGGTGGAATCATTGTTTAGCAAATAATGGAATTTTAACAAACTTTTTCTGGAAAAATATATTTTTTCTTTTTTTCTCTACCCACTTCCTTTCCTTCTTCTGTCTCCACTCTTTCCTCTCCCCCACCACACCAAGTCCCCAGGTGCAAATGCTGCTCTGGCCCCTTCCTGATTAAAAGAAATTCTCCCCTTTTTCTTTTCTTTTTTAAAATTTATTTTTATTGTTGAAAGCATTACAGATGTCCCTCTTTTTCCACCATTGCTCCCCTCCACCCGGCACCCACCACCTCCAGGCCTTCATCACACTATTGTCTGTGTCCATGGGTTATGCATGTATGCATATAAGCTCTTTGATTAATGTTTTGTTTTCTATGGAATTTCTATATGTTATTTGGATTAAAATTTAAAATATATTTCCTTTTTATATTTTTAATTAAATTTATTGAGGTGACATTGGTTTAAAACATTATATCGGTTGCAAGTGTACAAATCTATAATAGATAATCTGTATGTCATATTCAGTGTTCATCCCCCCAACTCAAGTCTCCTTCCATCACCATTTTTCTCCCCTTTACCCTCTTCTACCTCTTCTAGCCCCCTTTCCCTCTGGAAATCACCATACTGTTTATAGGTGTTTTCTATGCCTATAGGTGTTTTCTTGTTGTGGTGGTGGTTGTTTTACCCTTAATTCCTTTCACCCAGACCTGCAACACCCCTTCCCTCTGATAGCTGTCAATTTGTTCACTGTATTTATGAATCTGTTTCTATTTTGTCTATTACTTTATTTTGTTCACTAGATTCCAAATATAAGTGAAATTATATGGTACTTTTCTTTCTCTGACTGGTTTATTTCATTTAGCATAATACTCTCCTGGTCCATCCATGCTGTCACAAAAGGTAAAATTTCCTTCTTTATGGCCAAGTAGTATTCCATGTGTAAATGTATGTTTATTTTTTAATCTACTCATCTACTGCTACCAAATCTTGGGTATTGTAAATAAGGCTGCAATGAATGTAAGGGGATACATATTCTTTCGAATTAGTGTTTTGTCTTTCTTCATATATATTCCCAGAAATAGAATTACTGGGCCATAAAATATATTTTCTAACATCACCTCCTCATGTGGCCTAAACAACTTGATCTCTCTGCATCTCAGGTTTCTCATCTTCTAAATGGAAGTGCTAATAGTCACTATCATGCAGGTTAATGAGATGAAACACAAACACCTACTTGCACACACATGCACACACACATATGTATATATATATATATGTATTCTCTATATTTCTACCTACATTCCACCCATTCATCTATGTGCCTATCTATTAGATAATTTTCAAATGTCTGGAATTTTAGCATTCACTTACTAAATGGCCCCAATTACTGTTACTACCATAATCACCGTAAACAACATTATTACTATGCCTATATGTTGATTAAAATACTTTGGCTAATGCTTAGTTTTCTATGCTTTGTCCCCTCAATTATTAAGAAAATGATCAAATTACTTCAGTTAATTTTTACTATGATTCATTTTTTTTAAGAACTGAGTTTTCACATTTTCAAAAATTCTCTAGTCATCTGAGGATTTGAGTTTCACATTTTAATTTTTTAAGGACTTTTCAATTTTATATTCTTATTCTTACAAAACAATGTTGTAAAGAAATACAAATTATACTTTCTTTTTCTGAAATTGATGTTTTTAAGATGAATAACTTAGTTGCTGTAATCTCCTTTTGCTAAAATTGTCACAGCACATGAAATATAGTGTTATAAAATTAACATTTTTTCCCAAAATGTAAATTAATTGTTTCAAAAAAACTATTTGCCCTTCATAATTGTTTCTTGGGTTTAAAACTTAATTTCAGATTTACTATGTGACTCAGATAGATAGCAGCATATCAAATATTTCTTCAAAGCTTCAGGAAGCTTCCTTATTACAGATGTTTTTCTAGGGGTTGGTTTTATAAAGCACTGAATAATCTTAAGAGTATGGCAAAACCACCAACAAATGTTGAGAAGAAGAAAACTTGGCTAAGAAAAATAACCAAAAATTTTAAGAAAGTAAGAAATTCAGAGGAAGAATACATAATTCAAATGCTTGACAGACGGAATGTTCAGTTCTTGTTGGACTGTCTAACTCAGAAATCTCTTAAAGGACAATAAAACTTACCAAAGTCTAACAAAAGAATGATTCATGTTTTTAAATTTTCAGATGTATTTATGTTTGGGGAATAATTTGGAAATTAATATTCATATCAAAATATTATATGGTGTGAATAAAATAGAATAAGTCTTGTGATTTTGTTGTAAATTTTGAAATTGCTTTATTAGAATCTAAAGTCTACCTTTTGTGAATGTCATATATTCATAATGTGAATATAGATGTTTAAGTGAAAATATGGAATTTGTAATAAAGGTAAAGATGAAAAAGTATGGAGTTCCCTCAAAAAATTAAAAATGGAATTGCCATTTGACCCAGTGATCTCACTTGTTGGAATATATCCTAAGAAATCCAAACACCAATCAAAAAGAATATATGCACCCCTATGTACAACAGCTAAAATCTGGAAACAGTCCAAGTGCCCATTGGTAGATGAGTGGATAAAAATATATGGTACATTTACACCAGGAAATACTATGCAGCTATAAAAAAGAACTTCTTACCCTTTGAGGCAGCATGGAGGGACCTGGAGCATATTATGCTGAGTGAAATAAGCCAGTAAGAGAAAGACAAGTACCACATGATCTCACTCATATGTGGAATCTAATGAACAAAATAAACTGATGAACAAAATAGATCCAGAGACATATAAGCATGGAAAAGACTGAGGAATCTCAGAGGGAAGGTTGGGGGGGGGCGGAATTAACCAAAGAATTTATATACATATGTACATAACCCATAGAAACAGACAATAGTGTGGTGAAGGCCTGGGGTGAGGAGTGGGTGGAGGGTGGAGGGGATCAATGGGGAAAAAAAGTATCTGTAATACTTTCAACAAAAAAGATAAATTTTAAAATAAATAAATAAAAATGGTAAAGATAACAAAAAAGTATTTTAATAAATATTTTAATGGACTTGTGAAAAAAAGGAATGGAAGAAAAATTGCATCATAGTAATAAAATGTTATATTGATATTGGGCTAAATTACACAAACTGTCAGGAAAATTAGACTTAAAAACACAGGAAAATTGATTAGCCTTCCACTTTTTTATGTATCTTGAGCCATAATGAGATTAAAAAAAAAAAGAACATTGAAATAATCTGTGTATTTTTTAATTTATTGATTTTGGAGAGAGGAGAGAGAGAGAAACATTGATTTGTTGCTCCACTTATTTATGCATTAATTGGGTGATTCTTGTATGCGCCCTACAGGGGACTGAACCTGCAACCTTGGTGTATTAGGACTATGCTCTAACAGAGCTACCCAGTCAGGGCCTTGTGCATATTTAAGGTAAACTTGGAAATAAGTGATGAGAATCCCACACACACAAATCTAACTTGAAAATATCAGCTTATAAAATAAAAATACATTTGCACATCCATTTAAATTCTATGACAAAAAAATGCTCTAAATGACTAAAACTAGCACTCCCAACCAGGTGATTGCAATTTTTCAATAGTATGTTGCTTCTGTGTAACTATCACCCACATCCAGAAATAGAACATTATCAGGTCTCTAGAAGCTCTTCAAATGTAACTACGAAAGTGACTCCTGTTACCTTAGGTTAGATTTTACTCTTTCTGAACTCAATTGACCAGTATGAGCTCTTCTTTCATTAGGTTTATTGCATTTAAAATTGCATTTGTGACACTAATTAATATTAATCTTTGTGCCAGTTGTTTGTTCATTCTCAATGCTGAATAGTGGTGAACTTTATACTTATTCTACAATTTATTTATCCATTTTGATGTTGATGAAACTTGTATTATTTCCAGTTTGGCTCACTGAATGAATAGTGCTACTAATGAAATTCTTGTGTTTGTCCATATAGAAGGACCATATCTGTAAGGATTTCTGTTTCACAGTCATATATACATTCAGATTTAAAAGACCATAGCAAACTCTTCCAAAGTAGTTGTCATAGGGCATGAGAGTCCTAGTTCCAATTCTCACCAGTACTTGATATATTTCATGTCACTCTTGAATGTCTCCATTTATAAAATACTTCCTGAGACTTTGCCTCATGAAATACTGGAACTTGAAATAATATTATCATCTTCTTTTAGATGCTTATAGCACAGCTGTTAGTTTCTCAGAACATAGCCATAATTTTAAACAAGGCCTATCATGACTTGTAAGGTTGCTGATTATTTTGGAGATACCTTCTTAAATCAACTCCTTCATATATAAGCATATCAATCAATCACATTATGCTCTACTTCAGATTGGAAAAAATTGTAGTTTCTAATAATTTGAAACACTGAGAGAAATATAATTCCTAAGCCCCCAGAAGTGATTTAGCTGAACCTGAATTTAAAATGACAAGCACATCAGTGAATAATAAAACTAGCTGCCAGACCTCTTGATATGCAAGTCATTCACTGAGATATCAAAACGTGGAAAATATAATGCTCTTACCAACATTTCTTGTTGAATTAATGCCCAGGTGAGTTCTTCGGAAATAGTGCAGTTGTATCTTAGCAAAAACAAGAAGCAGTAAAGCATCATACTTATTAGGATCCAATTTGCCACAGCAGCAGCCAAGTGCTTCAATTTCTCCCAGTGGTGATGGGAAGGGAAAAGTAGGGATAGAGAAATTTAAATTAAATTTATAGTGCAGTGCACATTTGGAATTCAATATTGACAGCTCTAATTACACCTACCTTGCCATCACAAGTTCATTAAATGAGAGTAAAAGATTAAAAACTACTCTACACACTTATGAAAAATAAATATGCCATTCTTTTCCTGCTGCAGGTCTCACTCCAGTTTAATGCACTCATGATGGTTTTGGGGAGAAGAGGATTTTTTATTTAACACATGCAGAAACATACACACATGCAAACACACAATTAGGAAGTCATGGTACATTTAGATATACTATTTGACATGTGATCAGCATAAAATGTCAAGTTCAGTATATCTACCAATGCCTATTTAAATTTCCATGAGCTCTTCAGTATATATATATAAAATTAGTCTCATAGGTGCTAAACATGTCTAAATCATAAGTGATAAAATTATTAATTACACAGAATCACCTTTTGTCATTTTGCTTTTCTCATGAATGGAAAAATCCATCACCACTTCTACCTATAAGACTTCAGATTCAAAGTTGGCATATATCTTCTGGTAATACGGTCAGCCCTCTATATTGTGGGTTCTGTATCCACAAATTCAACCAATTGATCAAAAGTATAATTTTAGCCCAAGATGGGGTGGCTCAGTGGTGGGAGAATGTTCCCATACACCAAAAAGGTTGTAGGTTTGATCCCAGTTGGGGCCTATACGGGAGGCAACTGATCTACGTTTCTCACATTGATGCCTGTCTCTGCCTCTGCCTCCCTCTCTTCTTCTTCTTCTTCTTCCTCCTCCTCCTCCTCCTCCTCCTCCTCCTCCTCCTCCTCCTCCTCCTCCTCTTCTTCTTCTTCTTCTTCTTCTTCTTCTTCTTCTTCTTCTTCTTCTTCTTTTCTTCTTCTTCTTCTTCTTTCCTTCTTTCTCTGAAAAAAGTAAACATATCCTTGGGTGAGGGTATATATGTATATATATGTGTGTGTGTGTGTGTGTGTGTGTATAATTTTAAAGGGACATTGTCGTTGCCATGTACTACTATGTACTATGTAGTTAGGCCTATGATGGTTAATTCTACACTGACTACGTGCAGACATTTTTTTGTTGTAATAATTCCCTAAACAGTAAAGTACAACGATTTACATAGCATTTCCATTGTATTAGGTATTATAAGTAAACTAGAGATGATTTAAAGTATCCGAGAGGATGTGAGTGGGCTATGTGCAAATAGTATGCCATTTTATATCAGGAGCTTGAGCACCCACTGCTTTTAGTGTCCCCTGGGGGTTCCAGGAACCAGGCCCTGCAGACAGCTAGGGCCAGCTGTGCTTATTTATTTACCAATAAATCACAATAAGGTTTCTGCCTAATATGAGGTGTCCTGGTGAGCTAATTTCAAAGCAGAAAGGTAGATCCTACTTACTATGACCACAAATGTGGTTTTGGAAACATTAGGAAAACACATTAAGCAACTTTTATAGTAACAAAAAGAGTGAAGGACTTGTTTACTCCTTAGCACTTACTGCATATCATTTGTCAGGCTTAAAATAATTGAGGGGCATGTGAAATGGCACCATGCTTCCACAAAAGAGTTCAGCATTTGAAGTTAGAAAAAATGTTCAAAACTTTAATTAACATAGAAAATGTCTTATCAAGTTCTGTGGTTTTGTTCTTAAAGAAGAAAGTAAGTGTGTATGGCAAATATCTTTTTTCCTCATGTGATGAACCCAATTAAACAATTTGGTATTTAAGACACTCAGAGAGACTAACACTTTCAGATAAGTTTCACACATGATCAGTACCGAAAACTTTATAACTCCTTCAGTTTCCTCAAAGTATAAATTTATTCCCCTCAATATTTAATGGAAAGTCAAGGGAATAATTTAGCATTATAGGAAATTGACCATTTCTATATGACTTTGAAAGCTGTCCAAATTTTACTATCTTAATTTTTTTCTCTAAATTGAAGCACAGTGAAATGGTAGAAGGATGTTTGTGCATGAGTATGCTTGTACACACACATGTTTATGGGGTGTAGAAGGAAAAAAAACTAGATTTTTCAAAGTTGTTTTGCTTATACCAATTACATAAGGATATAGAAAATCTCCACAAACTTTTAAAATCTAAGAACCTTCTAGAAGAGTTTCTACAATGATTTTTGTCTTTAATATGAATCATTATTTCTGATGTCCAAAGATATAAAAATTTGCAAATAATATTTGCTTATGATAGTCATGGTAACATTTTGGTGGCTACACAAAAGTTTAATTATGAAATTTGACCATCAATATGGCAACATGGTATGTTACTAAAATCCTCAGTAGAGGATTAGAAGATCTGGGTCTCACCATGTTCTGTTAAACCAACAGGCTTTTCGCCTTTAATCTTTTGCTTCTGCAATTTATAATAAATTGAAGGTTTTATGTGTGACTGTTTGTAAAATGCTTTCTAGCTCTAGAATCCTTGGGATGCACTTAATAAATACTGAGGACTTTCTATGCACCCCAGAACTTTCTATACCCTCTGCAATGCCATGCAGAAGGTAGAGAGGAAGTGGGGTCTGCAGTCTCTGTCCTGAGTGAGTTAAAAATCTTCTTCTTACTACAATAAGTATTTATTATCTCTTTGCCAGACACAGGACTAAGTAGCAAATTTGAGCAGTAAATAGCATAGATCTAGTGTCTGCCTCCAGGGACTTCAGGGAAATATAAATGATTACATTCTTACTCATGACCAATTTTGATTAGTGTTATAATAGAGAAAGTGCATAGACTTCTGGAGACGCTATTTCAGGAGACCTAAGTAGTGTAGAAAGTAGGAGAAAAGTTCTGGAAGTTGTAACCTTTTGACTGAAACCTGAATACCGAATAGGTATTTGCCCTGCCAAGAGAAAGAAAAACCAATCCAGGCAGGAAGGAACTATGTAAACAAATACTAGTTGTTAAGAAAAACATTGATAATTTGAGGAAATAAGGTTAGCAGAAAGGTGCACAGAGTCTGAGATGAAAAGAGACAAAAATAATGCCTTCAAAACATCAACGAAAAATCTAAGGTACTAATTTGGTGAGTACAAGTCCAAATATCAGAGACAAGTTTCATGCTTTTGTACACATATTAAATATGTTTATAGTATCATTTATTAAATAATTTAAAATTTTGCTCAGTCAAATTTACCGAATTTTTTTTTTTTAAATATATCTTTATTGATTTCAGAGAGAGGAAAGGAGAGGGAGAGAGAGAGACAGAAACATCAATGATGAGAGAGTCATTGATCGAGCCCACAACCCAGGCATGTGCCCTGACCGGGAATCAAACCCCGATCGCCTGGATCCCAGGTGAGGCTCAACCGCTGAGCCACGCCCAGCCGGGCTACTGAATTATTTTTTATGATTTGTTAAACACACCTTTCAATATTCTAAATACATGAACAAATTCTTTTATAATTACTCTAATATTTTTTGTTTTATCTTTGTGCATTTAAGTTTTTCACTAATTTGAATTTCTTTTTTGTATGTGTATGTGAGTGATTTGATTTTGGAATTTCAAAACCATTTATTAAAGACATCACCTTTTTCAAATTCAAATTCAAGTATATATATATGGCTCTGTTTCAGAAATATCTGTCTTATTGTTCTATATGTCTAGTTACATTAATACAAACATTACACGATTTTTAAATTATATTTTTATCCCATATTGAATTATCTGGTTAGATGAGCTTATCCTTTCTCCATAATTATGTTTCTATATTTTATTGACTATTCTTGTTCAAGTAAAATTCTATTAAAATTTTAGAAAGTTTAGAATGAGGCTGTCAAGTTCCAGTATTGGAATATTATATTAAATTTGTAGATTTGTTGGGAGAGGAGAATTGTTAGTTTTACAAAACTGACTGTTGCCACCCATATACCTGTGTGGCCATCTATTTATTCAGATTTTTTTAATGTTCGTGAATAAATTTGAATACTTCTGCATATTTCTTATTTAGTGTGCAGCTTGTTACATATAGGTATGCTGTTTTCATAAATGTGATCCACTGTATTTAATATTATATTTTTAAATTTGTATTTCTGCTGAATAGGAAAAACATTGGTTGTTTTATGTGAGAACAAATATATATTGTATGATAACTCTACTGAAAAATATTTCTTTAATCTTTGACCATAATCATTAGTACACAGATTTTTCACAAATAATTTGCTTTAGATTAACATTTAAAAATCAACATTGAGTATCTGCTCTCACACAAATACATCTTTTTTAATTTAAAAAACAAATGTGCAAATATGATCATCTCCATTTTTTATTTTTATTTTTTTAAATATGTTTTTACTGATTTCAGAGAGAGGAAAGGAGAGGGAGAGAGAGAGAGAAACATCAATGATGAGAGAGTCATTGATCGGCTGCCTCTTGCACACCCCTCACTGGGGATGGAGCCCACAACCCGGGCATGTGCCCTGACGGGGAATCGATCCTCAGTCTCCTGGATCCTAGGTCCATGCTCAACTGCTGAGCTACACCGGCCAGACAAACACCTCCATTATTTAGAAAAAGGTTACTGAGCCACTGAAAATGTAAAGCAAGTGCCCAGGATCACAGAGTTCATAAGGATCCCTTTTTATAATTTGTTTCCACATTTTTCTAAGTCCCTAAACCTGCATCTACAAATTCTAAAGGAGCATTAAAGAAAATAGCAATCTTGTTTGCAGAGTAACAATGATTACTCTACTGAGAACTGGAAAAGGCCAAAGGAAGCAGAAGACAGACACATACAGTCCTTCCTTTGTTCCCATCTTCCTTCTTCCAGGCTCCACTGCTGAGAAGTCTAGAGCCAAGTGACCAGACGACAGAAGCTACGTGATCTCAAAGGAGCAATCAGTGATTGTTCTATTGAAGTTTTGTAAAATATTTGACCATGAAAATACTTGGACTTCTTTCTCAGCAATTTTGGATTTGTTTCTGATCCATAATTCTTGGCTTTATTTCAACTGCTTATTGAATCTTAATCAGCAATGTGGACCATGGTAAATCATTTTTAATTTAATCGCCAGCATATCTTGCAAATTAAAATATGTTGGTGAGACTGATGCCAATTGAATGGTCTTCATCTATTCAGTGCTAAATATCCTGTATCAATTTTCACTACTGCATTTTTGGTGGAATTATTGCAGAATATTGACTCTTTATCAGATTATAGTCTTAGGGATGATGTAGTTATATAGATGAAAGCTGATGAAAGCTTTCAAATTTTTACCATATGCTGGAATACTAAAACATCACCTTAAGATACACAGGACTACTTTCAATTTTTCTTGCACCTCTCTGAGCTGCAGTGTTTTCAAAAGATTTAAACTTAATGGAGCATTTCTTCAAAAGTTCATGACCACAAGGAAAAACTCATTCATCATTACTTATTGTGTGTCGCTCTCATAAAACTAGTTTAGAATAGACTTCAGATTTCAGAAGACACCTTCAGATTTCCCCGAAGTCTGAAAAGCAAGGATGAAAAGTCAGCTGGATCACCTCTCACCTTCTACTAAAACAATACAGCAGTTATAGCCAGGTAAGAGAGAAGTGGTTCATCTGCTCCAATACAAAGTATATTTATAACACTCATTGCATTTATAAATGTATTCTGTAGCTGCAGAAAAAAACCAAAAAGCTTTGTCCAGTTTACAAGAAACTGCATATATTTATTAAGATAGCAGTATTTTATTTTCAAAATGTTTTGATTTTTGTTCTGTTATCATTTTCCTCTAATAAACTAAGAAATATAACCTGAATACAATTAGAAATGAATAAATTAATTCATTTTGTTAATTCATCTTTTCGTGCCATTAGATCAATTTACTGTTTTCAGTGCTACAGTATATTATGAAAGTTTATATTGTGGAAGTTGGCTAATATCAAATACTCTATGTCAAAGTACTTAATTAAAATTTCCTTTAGATTAGACTTCAAATATTTATGCATCTGCTAAAATTGTTGGAATTTATACAACTGAGAAAAGCCAAGAATACCTGATATTTTGCTGATTTAACAAAATAAAATATTTTCAAAAATTTAGCCCTCCTATCAAATAACTGAAAAGCAGTTCTTTAAAGTAAAAAATAAACTCATCAGGCTAATGCTTTACCTGATGACACTATGGGCACAGTTTCTATTTTATGTCTTTTCTCCAATGTAACTGCTCTTTTTACTTATTGGTTGTCTTTTAGAAAGTTATCTATGTATATATCTATGCACAGACATTTGTAAATATACCACAAATATCTGTGCATACATATATCTTCCCTTAAACACAAATACAGACATAATGTGTCTACTACTTGGCACCGTACATTTCATACTAAAATTTTGTTAATTATTAAATATACAACACATAAAGTATATAAAACAATAATGTAGAGATAATAAATTACATAACACAAACTACAATGTAACCACCACAAAATTTCATTAATAAGTATATTACACACACACACACACAAACACACACACATGCATGGTCTTTGCAAATGTAAAAGGTTGCCCTATTTTTTCTATTGGTAACAGAGCTGAATTTTATGATATTCATTTATTTATTTTCTCCTTTATTTTATCTCCAATATATGATGATTAAATTCTAAAGCTTAGTTTTACCTGTTTTCAAATTATATTAAAAGTATTCTTTGGTCTCTAACATTTTTCAGGTTCAACATTATATATTTCAGATTCAAGCATATTGCGTATAGCTATAGTTCATTTATTTTCTTTCTTGTGTGGTGTTCTATCATAAAAACAGAACACAATATGTTTACCCATTTCTTGGTTGATAGAAACTTGAATGGTTTCTAGGACTGACATGTATAGCATATAATACAGCTCTGTAAGTTGCATTTTAAAATATACATATCTTGAAGATATTTTCATATTTGTATGTGTCATATATAAGTACCACATATGTGATAAATACATATATATGGTATTTATACCTATTATATACACATATATAAATGTGATATATACATACACAACATTTTTTTTAAATGGCTTCATGGTTTCTATTTTGTGAATGTAACATTCTTTTTAATTTAAAATGTTTAATGTTGACATCATTGCAGGTGTCCCCTTTTCTCCCCATTTGCTCACCTCCACTCCCACCTCCCCCTCCCTTTGCCTTCACCAAACTGTTGTACATGTCCCTGGGGTATGTATATATGTCCTTTAGCTAATCCTTTCATCTTTATCCAGTCACACCCAACACCCTCCCTTCAGGCACCAGCCAGTTTGTTCCATGCATCCATGCTTCTGGTTCCATTTGTTATTTCTCTTTATTGTTGAAAGTATTACAGATGTCCCCTTTTCCCCTCATTGACCCCTTCCCCCTGCTCCCCTTCCTCCCCCAGGCCTTCACCGCATTATTGTCTGTGTCCAGGCTTATGCATATATGCATATAAGTTCTCTGGTTAATCTCTTCCCACATGCCCCGCCCCAGATGTAACATGCTTTTTAACCTGTCTTTATAGAAGGACATTGTGCTTAGTCTTTTGGTATTACAGGCAATTCCATTGCTCACCCTGCTACATTTGTCTTTGCTCACAGGGACAAGTCTATTTGGGAAACAAATATTTAATAATAGAAGTCCTGGGACAGTTAAGTGATATCTAGATGACATAAATTAATATTGTTACATTTAAAAAAAGAAATTACATGAACTAGCACATAATATTTTTTGTCATTATTTCACAAAATCATTTTAATACCTACTAGGTGCAGTGTGCTAAGTGAGAACTTAGAAAAGGTACTTGTGGGGGTGAAGATGTTGACAGAGCACCTTCTAGTAATTAGATGTTATTGGAGTAAATTAATAAATTTCAAGGCTACCTACTGTAGTCAAGCAGAAGCAATTTGTTCATTGCTGTCAAGGTTTAAAATTGATGAACCTGGAGAGAAATGTCAATTACTGGTCACCAGACTACAGATAAATGGAGCCTCTGGGGCTGTGTAGTGGTGATGATTTAAAATTAATGAGAAGAGGCAAGGAGGTCATTATTTCAAAGGAAAGGTTCTAATAATGTTTGCCCCTTTCCATTTTTCTTCAATCAAATCTTTTGACATTTACGTTTAAGAATAAAAGCATCAGCAAAAACTGCACTTGCACTTCTGGCTGAACCACACAAATTGAACTTGATCCAGACCAAACTTTGAAAGAGGCGAGGCCTGTCTTCATAGCTTATCATTTCCCAGGCATGGTGTTTATAGGTAGACTTTTTGTATTAACTTCAGATTTTCAGAGAATCATGTTGCCCTCTGGTGATAAAATAATTTCTTCCCTCTCTTCCTATAGAAATTCACCTGTCAAATTGTCAATTCATTCAGACTCTAAGGGGTACTGATAAGTAAACTGATCTGAACTATAACATAAATTCATGGTTATAAATTATTGCACTACGTCTCCCAAATATTAACCCTCAGATTATTAAACTCATGGAGTGCTATTCTTTGTGTGCCTTGAAGATGAGCATGCCCTACTCTTGCATTATATCTATATTAACAAACCCTTTGTGCCCTGCCGGTGTGGCTCAGTGGTTGAGCATCAACCTATAATCCAGGAGATCACAGTTTGATTCCCGGTCAGGACATACGCCCGGGTTTTGGGCTCAGTCTCCAGTAGGGTGCATGCAGGAGGCAGCCGACCAATGACTCTTCCACCATTGATGTTTCTTTCTCTCTCTCTCCCTCTCTCTGAAATCAATAAAAATATATTACAAAAAAAGAAAAGAAAAGTAAAGAAATCCTTTGCAAACTAATAGGCTTGACTGGTTGGGAAAATATATCTCAAATGGGCCTACAAGAAGCATAAGTAATGATAAAATGACTAAAGAGAGAGATGAATGTCAAGCAGGGAAATACATATCTAACAAATATTTTCACATCTCTCCATAATTTACCTGCCATGTACTGGACCTGAATATATTTTTGCATTTATTTATAGTAAAACTTAAACTTTCCTAGAAATATTTTGTCATCAGAAAAGAGAAATAATTGTGCTTTATTATATAATTGCCTTTTCCTCTTTTTCTTTTGTTTTGAAATTGGCAGTAAAATAAGCAAATACAGTTTTTTCTTTAGAAAGTAGAAAACTTGACACTAATTATAATAACAAACAGCAGAAAAAAATAGGATACCATGCAGGAGTATAATGCATGGTGAAAACGGTTTAACCATGACCAGTAAAGTATATTAAATTAAGAGCTAAGCAATCAGAAAGCAGGACATTTTTTAAAAAACTTGGTTGACTGTGATAAAAAACATCAGTCAATGAACAGTGGTAACTGTGAAATGTTTTCTTTTCCAAAGACTGAATTTATTTCCCTGAATATAACTAAAATCAAGCACAATTAACATAATTCCATTGGAAGATACTAAAAAGTAAATCTGAATCTTGGTTTAGATTTCCATTTTAGCAGCTAAAGAAAATAAATATTAGGAATTAATTACAACTACATTTGAATATGAACTGTTGCTCCCTAGTTCTTCATTTTATTAGAGATTTTAATTTTTTAACTATTTTTTGAATTTCCAGAAGGAATGATATTTGAGAAAACAAATGCTGTTGCTTGGCTTGCTTCAATTATACTGCTTATATAAATGTACATTATCAATTGATATACTGAAATATATTGTTTGTTCTTGTGAATATCTAAAATATAAATACCATTGCTAGATAACTAATAAAATCTTAATTTCATCACTTGAACACATATTATCTAATTTAAAAGAAAACTGTCTATATCTTGATTATGACTTACTTGAATATAATCTTCATGAGGGTAGGTATCTGTGTCAGTTTTGTTCATTTGATATATTGCAAGTGCCTAGAACAGCACTAGCACCTAGAATGAACTTAATAAATATCTGTTGGATGAACAAAACCCCTCATTTTCATTCTTACATTTATCTGGGATTTCCAAAACATGGTTTACTAACTTATACATATATTTCTCCATTTTTAAAATCAGAAAAATATCTGTGGGAAGATATTCCATTTGTAACCAAAATAATAAACAGTAAGAGTGTAATTAGCAGGACTAAGAACTGTTCCTAATGGAAAAGTGGTTAACTCTCAGTCAGTAAGAAAGTCATTATTATGATTAACATAATATTTCTGATGCTAGTTAAGATGAGTACCAGTAATGAATAATACTCAAGTTAGGTTACATACTCTAATTATGTAGAACACTCTTCAAATTGAACTTGCACTATGGTTTTCTCCTTGGTTCTTTAGACTACACTTTTACCATAGGAGGTACAGTTATTAAGGAAAATTGCCATTGTCTGAGACATTAATTCTTTCCTCCTTGTCAAAATATTTGCGGGGCTAACTTCCCATTCCAAACACTTATCTTCACTATTGCTAATCTCATAAACATAGCTGAGTCAGCCCTGAAATATCTTTTGTAAAGCGGAAGTCATGGAACAACAGCATTAAAGTAAAATGAGAAGATTGATACCATGGCCTTGCCTGACAGCTCTGCTCCTATTAGCAGAAGGTTCTCGAGATGGCAGGACAAGGCCCTGGGCAACCTGTGCTGTGACAGTCACGGTCATGACCTGCTTCTGTTATTTCCTTTTTAAGTTGGCTTCCATTGTTACAATTTTCTATCCACCTATGAGGTATCCTAAGGCATTGCTAGGGTTAGATTAATATATACATTATGAAACAAAAATACTAAAAAAAGAGAAAGAAATAAAGAAAAAGTGGAAACAATTAATGAATTATGGAAACAAAGGATGCATTAAAATAAAACATTTTTACTGCATCTACTTATAAGTTTTAATTGCATATTCTTTCATCATGTGTCTCAACACTCTGACACATCATTTTAGATGCCGTCACCTGTCCAGGAATGTCATTTGTGCTCATCTACGCATTTAATGAAGGGAGCCAATCATCTCCTGCCCCTGTCCGTTGTCCTCTTTCCACGTCGATGTAAAATTCCATATATAGTATTTTGAAAAAACAAAACAAAACACAGAAAATGGATTTCTCAGCTGGTTTGTATATGACATTAGCAATGCTGAAATTGATATGCTAACTTGGGGAAAAACATATTTTTTATTGAAACTGTATTGCCTAACTTTTAAGAATGTTTCTGATTATAAAATGCAATCACTATAAGAATAATGTTTCGTGAGTTACTATGAAGTTCAGTTTCCTGTGGCAAGAATGTAAGTGTCCTGAAATGTTACCTACTTGTATCTTTATCATTCAGAGATGATTGTTTTACACTTACTATATTTACAGCCCTTTGGAACATAGGCCGTTTTAAGTATATGGTGCCTGCACCCAAAGAATTTAAGTCATAATGGTCAGGATTTGACAGAAGGAGGTTTCCAGTGCGACACAGCATGTGCTGCTGGCATGAGTTTTGCCTTTTAAAATCTAAAGATACTTTCTGGAAGTGATGAAGTACAAACAGTAAGCGATGACAACGTGGACACACAATCGCATGATTTATTCTCACACAGACTGTCACTGGGGCCACTGGGTATCCAGCACCAGCAAGAAGGTCTATATGTGTAAGGGGTAATGTTAGACTCCTTTGTATAAAGATTCCATTTCTTTTTCTCAAGACATTATTTGTCTTCTATAGCACAAACCCCTCCTGATTTCCTCTCCAAACCCTCTCTAAATGCACAGCCACCCACACTAAATGAGTGTCCCTGTAATTAATGCATTTTTTCACATGGCACATGGTTTTTCTCATTATAATGCTCTTCCACAAGGGGGGAGTTACTGCTGAGGAAACAGAATGCACAAGTGCAGTTTTAGCCTTTACTGAGGTCTTCACTCTGCTTAGATAAACTCTGTCTAGACTCTTGGATTGCTTCATTCTTTATAACTTTGAAATTTTCTCATCCTTACATTTTCTATCTTTTTGCACACCTGAGGTTTGTCCTTCTGTATGTACTAACTTGACACCCTCTACAGTATAGCGTGGGTGCTTTCTCTTCTAGGACACTTTTCTTCTGAACATTTCAAACCAGTTAACATTCTAGAAACATTTACATGTGTCCTCTCAAGTATTCAACTGAACTATAACAAAGAAAACTAATGTGAAGTTTATAAGTAGATTAACCCCAAGATAAGAATCACAAAGCTTGGGCTGATCAATCTATAGAATTATAGATGGATGATTTTTTAAAATCTTGGGTATTTTTTTTTTTTACATGTATGTATGTTTTACAACTACTCTTTAGCACTCTTTTTATATTTCCCTTTTCACTGTCATTATCAAAGATGCATGATTCCTTTAAATTAATTCATAAACTAAAGTAAACTACCTATGAAAAACTAAAAAACAAACAAACAAAAACCCCACCAATGATGGATTATATTACAACATGCATGGAATTATTCCAAGTATGAAGTATGCTAGGTAGGTTTTAAATTAAGTACCAAAAAAAAAAAAAAAAAAAAAAAAAAAAATTCTAATGCAGATTAGCATGTTAGCTTAGTTTTAAAAATCAAGAAAGATGATCACCTCATTAGATGCAGAAAATGACAATTAAATTTAGCATTATTTGAATAGTAAAAATACCTCTTAGCAAGTTATAAAGAGAAAAAATTACTTACATTGTATGTACGCACCAAGAATCATATTTAGTTATAAAATGCTAAAAGTACTTTGAAGTCCAGAAAATGACAAGATGCGTGTGCTCGTCACTTCTGTTGTACATTACTTGGGACACCGCGGAGAGTGCTGTAAGATGGGCCCTTGCATCATGTGCAGCGTGAAAAAGCTGAGTAGAACATGTGCTCCCTGAAAGAAGCTGATTCCAAAGAGGAATGAACATGGCAAGAGTTCAGCTTTGATTTTAAGTTATTCTTTCCCAAAATTGCTAGTGAGAGAAATCAGCCTTCCTCATCATGGGCCCTGTGAGAAAGAGAGTGAAAAGAATGGCTTTAAGGGGCTGAAGGATACATCCGACCACATAGAAACCAGAAGTAAGAGAAAGTGTGTTCCTATTCAAAAACCATTCATTAAGAAGAGAGTAGGCTGATTTTGTATTATAGAATTGTACCCAAATAAGTTTAATTTTAAAAAAAGAAAAAGAAAAAAGTAGAATAGTGATTAGATCCTTAGTGTCAACCTCACATTCTTAAAAAGACTATCTTTTCCTTATATTCGTTTGGAGCAAAATTAAATCTCCATTTGAGAAACTAATTCAATAAATCTTGAAAAAGCACATTTGACAATGATTTATCAAACCACACTAAAATGTATTGACATGATGATTTTTGGATAGTTCAGTTCAATAGAAAGAAGATATACCAATGAGCAACTGATTCACAAAAGAATATAAACCCAAATGGAAAGGCGAAGAAATGAAATGTGAAATCATACAAGCTTAGATTATTACTGTGCTACAATACTTGCCTGACCCGTAGGACCTCAGCTGTCTTTATGGTATCTGTGTAGGACTGATCCAGTCTGCTTTCTTTTTCCTTTTTTTTTTAAACATAAATTGAAATGCTCTGTTGCTCTGTGGCCTCTTAGATCCTGATGTCAGGATCGAAATCTCTGTTATCGTGAGGACCAGATACTACGCACAGTTCACACAGAATCCAACATCTTCTCTTTTTGAAGAGCTATTTATTTCAGAAAACGGTTAATGAACTCCAATACTATTAGGCTTAGCACCCTATGTATTTGCAAGACTAAGAAAGATATGAAATGGCATATATGTGAATGTTTTTAAGTAGTAAAAGCATAGACCTTAATTTTTTTGTTACCATGAATGTATTCGGATTGTGAAATTAATCAAACCTCAATATTCTTAATTTTTTTAACAGTGTATAACTAGATCACCTTCTACATTAATAAATTAATGAATTTTCTTAACCCATGGACAGAGACATCAGCTGAGATTTCACCTTCCTCATCAAGTTGAAGGGGTGACTAATTAAGTAAGTGGAACATACTAGCTCATTAGTTGAGTCAAGCAAAAAAAAAAAAACAACAAAAAAACACCCACAATTGTTAAAGTCTCCACCCAGTCTTAACGAAGAATTTAAACAATAAAAAATAACATATTTTGGATACTGTTTAGGCAGTACCACCATGCTGCATGACTTTACAGAGACTGATTCCTATGGTGCATTCGTGCCAGGAAGTTATGCCACATGGCAACCTCAGCCAAGGTTTTATATGATTTGTGCATTTTTAATATGACATTTAGTAATTACTAAAAGTATATCTCAGCAATACCCAGGGCGTGAGTCAATGTCTTACCAAACACAGGGCATCCAGAACCTGTGAACATGACCTGGGAGTGAAGACTGAAGACAAGTTGCCTTGGGCCAACATTGCTCCTTGGGAAAGAGTTCAAGAAGACCAGGGGCACTCATCCACTCAATGAGGTCTGTGATGGTTAAAAAAGTTATATAAAGCCCAGCCAGCATGGCTCAGTGGTTGAGCACAGACCTATGATCCAAGACATTGTGGTTCAATTCCTGGTCAGGGCACATGCTTGGGTTGTGGGCTCTGTTCCCAGTGCGGGGCATGCAGGAGGCAGTCGATCAATGACTCTCATCATTGATGTTTCTGTTTCTCTCTCTCTGCCTCTCCCTTCTTCTCTCTGAAATCAATAAAGACATATTAAAAAATGTATTTTAAAAGAAAAGCTATATAGAGCAAGATACCAAGGTGTGTGTGTCTTTAACTCAGTCAGTCTGATAGTACATAAGTACATAAGTTCATGTTCATTTGTCATCATAGAATAAAAATACAGCAAAGGGCACTGATGAGCTTGATTTTTTAGTGAGCTATGGATGTGATAATTGCCTGTGGTCTGCAAATACGTAGAGTTGGAGCCATTTCTCCTGCAAGTTCTCCCCCAAGCTAAAATAATAAGATTTAATAAGATTTAAATTATATAATTAGATACAGAAAGACTAGTCTTTGGGAAAGAAAAATCTGTCTGTAATAACCATCTTGTGTTAAATAGAGAGTCTCCAACCAAAGATGAATCCCACAATGGACATTTTATAATCATTAGGGAAAAATCACCTGGCTGTTATCTTAGAAAATCAAAGAGAAGAAAAAAATGATATAACGAACTAGAATCAGCTTTTAAAATCAGAAAATGAATGTTTCAGTTATATTTAATCAGTGCTTAGAGAGCCTAGGCAGGTAGGAAAAAAGAGGAGAATGTTACTGGAGGTGAGGGTGAAGTTAGTACCAGGTAGTTGAAGACCCAAGAGAGCACACTGTGAATAAAGACAAGAAAGGACTTCTATTTTCAGAAGGTAGGATGAGTGGGTTTTTCAGAACAAAGTGCAAGGTTGCTTGGAGGCATAGAATTTGGCCTGAAGTTATATAGCCAGGAAGAGACTAGTAAGCAATCCTTGCTGTGTGATCTTCATAACAATGAAAGGAATACTGACACACTTTGTTCTAAATGTCAAAATAATATTTTTTAGTAATCAGAAAAATTCAGAAAATAATAGTGTTTTGTTTGTGTTTAAAGCCAGAGTATATCAAGTGGTTTTCCAGCCATCTGTGGTTTACTTGAAGAGCAGGGACGACTTTCTTTAAGTATGACATCCCTTGGTGTCGGGAGCAGTGGCAGGAATAAAACTTAGAACCTCAAATTATTTAGAAAGCCAATATTACCAGTAAAAAAAAAAAAAAAAAAAAAAGGGAGTGAGGGAAACCCAGGGGTTTGGGGCAAATTCTTAGTACTAATGCCTTTTCTAAGAGCTATTTTTTCTAATGATCAAATTTAAAGACTTATTCATTCCTCAGTTACTAAAGTGAAGGCAAAACTCAGTAGACTAAAATGTAGTTAGAGGCTGCACTACAATGAAAGGATGGTTAAAGAGTGTCTGATCATCAACTTTAAGAGACTGATTCAGGTCTAAGGACTATGTTGGGTAACTGGGTCCCCTGACCTCTTACTTATCACAACTGTATGTAGCTGTTAAGAACTTGAAATCAAATAGATATTTCTGTTTTGAATTGACACTGTGTTCTTAGTCCCAGTAAAAAAGGCAGGAGACTCAAAGACGATGGAGTATAATAGTTATCGAGGAAAGTAGAAAATTTTGGTGTATAGATTTTGTTAAAGGAACCTCTTAAGTGAAAGTTTCAACAATTCTGTGGTTGTAGTTAAAAATTTACAAATATCTGAGATTAAAGATTGCAGCAGACTGAATGGAAGCTACACTGACACTCTCCCAGGACCAAACTGGAATTACAACTAAAATATAGAAAAACCATCCTGAATAATCAACTATAACTGAAAACGAGCTGGAGAGAATCCTCATAACCAAGGAGGAAAAGTGAGGACTACATAGAGATTGGGAGAGACTGCTAGAAATGCAGGCACCCTGTTAAAGAACCAACCCACAAAGTTTTGTACAGAGGGAGTGCAGAGTGCACTGGAGCTGTTTGAGGAGAATCTGGGTTTGCGGGCTCTGGAGGTTGAGATCAGAAGACACCCCTCTGGATTCTTGTGCCAAGTCATTCTCCCTTACTACAGAGGACAACTTTCTCAGGCAGCCAATTTGCTGCTAAGCAATTGCCCCACCCTGCTGGAAAACCTCTCCCCTTCCAGAGAGGAGTTTCCACAGCCTGGGGCTCATTAAGAGACTGATAACAACCAGCCACACAACCCTGTGGAGTTTCTATTAAGGCTTATTATAAGAATCAGATTAATCAGCCTGCATGTAGAGGCAGACCTCAGAGCACTTTGAGTCTTTGCCTGATCTGCTTTTGGACCTGGGTCTTGGAAAAGCAGACTTTGGTGTACATCTTAGTCTTGTCCAACTGCACCCAGCCTCAGCAGAGGAGACCCCAAGCTAAGGTTTGTTGATAGCTCCAAACAAGGTACTCAGGGCCAGTCACAAACTGCATCTGACATTAGCCTGCACCAAAGACCCTTCAAAAGGACTGAGCATCCTAGCAGATCTACCTAATACATAGAAACAAACCCAAATAGGCAGCCAAAATGGGGAGGCAAAAAAACAAGCCCAAATGAAAAAAAAAGAAAAGTCTCCAGGAAAAGAGTTAAATGAAATGGAGATAAGCAATCTATCAGATATAGAGTTCAGAATACTGATTGTAAGGATACTCAACAGCATGAAAAAAGATATGGGAACTATGAAAGAGATGAAGAATGAAATAGCAGAAATAAAGAATACACTGAAGGAATAAATAGCAGATTAGAAGAAGCTGAGGATGGGGTCAGCGAATTAGAAACAGGGTAGAAAAAAATCACTCAGTCAGAGTTCAAAAAAGAAATAACAATTAAAAAACAGGAGGACAGTTTAAGGGAGCTGTGGGACAACATGAAACGTAACAATATTTGTACTATAGGAGTGCCAGAGGAGGTTGAAAGTAAGCAAGGGTTAGAGAACCTGTTTGAAGAAATAATGGCAGAAAACTTCCCTAATCTGGTGAAGGAAAAAGTCACCCAAGTTCAGGAAGCACAGAGAGTCCCAAGCAAGAAGAATCCAAAGAGGCCCACGCCCAGGCACATCATAATTAAAATGCCAAAAAGTCAAGACAAAGAGAGAATATTAAAGGCAGCAAGAGAAAAGCAATCTGTTACTTACAAAGGAGCTCCCATAAGGCTGTGAGCTGACTTATCAGAAACTCTACAGGCCAGAAGGGAATGGCATGAAGTATTCAAGGTAATGAAAAGCAAGGATCTGAAACCAAGACTACTCTAACCAGCAAGGCTATCATTCAAAATAGATGGTGAAATAAACAGCTTCCCAGACAAAAAAAGGCTAAAGGAGCTTATTACCCCTGAGTCAGCATTGCAGGAAATGTTAAAGGTACCTGTTGTAATAGTAAGAAGAAATAGAAAGAGAAACATAGGCATAAAGAATTAAAATGGCAATCAATAAGCACCTATCAATAATTACCTTAAGGACTTAAGATAGAGATCAACAGCAATACAGTCATAGTCGTGGACTTTAACACGCTGCTGACTTCACAGGATAGATCTTCCAAAAAGTCAACACAGAAACAGTGACTCTAAATGACACACTAGATCAGATGGATTTAATTGATATTTATAGAACATTTCACCCCAAAGCTGCAGAATACACATTCCTCTCAAGTGCACATGGGTTATTCTTGAAGAATAACCCACGTGCACTTGACACAAAACCAGTCTCTACAAGTTCAAGAAGATTGAAATCATATCAAGCATCTCAAATCACAAAGGCATGAAATGAGAAATCAACTACAGTAAAAACACTCAAAAACATTCAAACACTTGGAGGCTAAATAGCATGTTATTAAACAATGAATGGGTTACCAGTAAGATCAAGAAAGAAATAAAAATCTTCCTGGAAACAAATGAAAATGAACACACAACAACCCAAATCCATGGGAAACAGCAAAAGCAGTCCTAAGAGGGAAGTTCATAGCACTACAGGCCTATGTCAAAAAGCAAGAAAAATTTTTATTAAACTATCCAACCCTACAACTCAAAGAATTAGAAGGCTCCCCTGTGAAGCTGTTGGGACTAGGGCTTTTGTTTGGTGGGATTTTTTTTTTATTACTGCTTTGATTTCATCAATTGCTATTAGCCTATTCAGGTTTTCTGATTCTTCCTGATTCAGTTTTACATGATCTCACTCATATGTGGAATCTAATAAACAAAATAGACTGAGGAACAAAATAGATCTAGAGACACAGAAGCATGGAACAGACTGATGAATCTCAGAGGGAAGGTGGGGCTGGGAGAGTGGGTGGGGAGAGATTAATCAAAGAACTTCCATGCATATATGCATAACCCATGGATACAGACAATAGTGATTAATGAAGGTGGGGGGTGTAGATGTGGGTGGAGGGGACAATGGGGAAAAAAAAAGGGGGATATCTGTAATACTTTCAACAATAAAGATAATTTTTAAAAAATTACAAATATTTGTTTGCCAGAACAGAGGAAATAAAATTTCATGGTAAAAAGTTGACAAGACTGAACAGTTTTTGGGTGTTCCTCTCCCCTTAAATGAGGGAGGACCTATGACTTGAACTTAACTAATACAATACAGCAGGGGTGACGGACCATCCTTCCAGCGATTATTTTATATGACTCTGTCTTGCTATCCCACTTGCTCCAGTGACTCTCCCTGCAGACTTGAAGTTTGTGGTCAGGTCTGGGAATCCCACGTGGCACAGAACTGAAAGTGCCCTCTAGAAACTCTAGACAGCCTCTAGGACCTGAGGGAGGTCTTCAGCCTCCAGCCAGCTGCAAGAAAATGAATTCTGCCCAACAACTGGAAGGAGCTTAGAAGTAGATCCTTTGCTACCGGGCCCTCCAAGTGAGAACCCAGCGTTGGCTGACTCTGCTTGCTACCTGTGAGATCCTAGTGTGGAATCAGCTAAGCATTTCCCAGACTCCTGACTGGAAGAAACTGGTAATAAATGTGTGTTGTTTTAACTTGCTAAATTTGTGGTAATTTGCTGCAAAGTAATTGAAACACATAAAGTGTCTATAAAAACAACTACTCAGAGAAGCTCAGTAGTATAAAAAGTAACTACTCAAAAAAGCTCAATAGTATAAAAAGTAACTACGCAGAAAAGCCCTAGTAATCAGAAAGATTGTCTTTATCCCCCGTGGTAACTTATTTGCAATTTACCATGAAGTAGAATTATTTCCACTTAGGAAGAATGACCACCTTGAATATGTCTCAAGATTTATAGCATTAATAATATGGGCAAGGACTAGCTATTCTGCAGTAACCAAGGAGAGAACATGCCTTGCCTTTCTCTCTTCACATTTTATAGGAGATGGTTCAAACTGATTTGGAGCCTTTCACTGTGGCAGTGGGGGAGACACGGGCACTTTTATTTTCCTTTCTGTCTGTAAAGGCTCACCCTCTAGGAACTCATTTGAGTGGTTGTCAGCTTGGTTAATCTATTCTGTCCACAACCCATTTCTGAGAAGACATTATCTAACTGTGAAGAGATTTCCAAGTTCTTTCTGGATAAAAATCTCAAAGTTTAGAGTTAATAGTTGCCATTTGCTACGGCAGAAAAATGCCTGACATATAGAGACTCACTGTCCGTTCAAACTGCATTTTATCTAGCTTTACAGGAAGTGTCTTATGTTTAGCTCTAAAATAATTCTTTGTAACTTGCAATGGAAAGTTTTCCAAAACTCTGTTAATTATTTTATCAATTCATTAAAAAAAAATTAAATGATCAAATACAGTTAGAAATTGTAATGATTTGTCATAAATTACCTTGCCTACCTCACCCAGCCTGCTCAGTTCCCTCCACTGCAGAGTATTGTTTTTAAAATGGACTGTGCTCTGTGTGCTTTACTCACAATGGCAATTCCAGGTGCATATGAAGATAAAGGTGACTAATTAGGTTGCTGCTCATTCTCAAGGAAGTAATTAGGCATCATTAGGGTATTATTTTTAAAATTAGGGCTTGCTTTCATGTGGAATTTATATAGTGCTCTGTCTTTGTAGAAACATTCTTGAAACTCATTCATTTGTTCAAAAAAGAAAAATTAAATGTCATTATTAAGATCTACCTTTCTGAAAACATAGCCAACAGCAATTTGATCTAAAATTTGTCAGCTTTGCACAAAAGGCAATTTGAACATTAGCAATCAGTCTTTCCAGGTGATTGCTATCTGCACATAGAGATGTGAATTTAAAAGGCTATGAAATCATTGTCCTTAAAATCAGTACCAACAAGAAGCTCCTATTATTTGCAGTTTGCTGGAGATATAAAGGTTCTTTAAGGGGCACAACCTAACCTCAAGGAACATGCCTAAGGTTATGTTGTGGGACCTGGACTGGGACCAAAGCAGGTGTGCTGGACTAGTCTGGAAATAGGTTCTTGTGGTGTCACAAGAAAAGAATTTTGGGGATTGACGCATAGAATTTGAGGTATCATGGCAAGATTTACTGAAGCAAAAACAAAGGAAAGTTTTAGGTGATGTCCCATCAACAGCCAGCTCTGTCTTGCTGAAGAATTCCAGCTTCTGGTGCCACAGGTGAGCACTTGTCCCCACCAAACACAGGCTGAGGGCCAGACACCCGAAGCTCCAGTAGTCCGGCTGTGTCTCTGTTCCCCTCTGGCCCACTTTGACCCTGCCCTTCAACCTGCACGGTCGCCACACCCAGGCCCAGGCTGCTATGGAGAGAGAGCGCCTGGGGCTTTTGTTAAGTTTTGCTTAAATCCCCTTGGCTTTGGGAAGGGGTAAGCTTTCTTTCACACTATCCAATCTTCATCCCAATTCCTCACGGGCTTGTGCTGAGCCCTCCCCCTAACCAACCCTTTTCCTGGATCCATGGGGCTCTGTGCCCTTACCCTATTGGATCTTTTCCCCAGGTTTTCCCAGGCTAGACTCCCCTTTATGGTTGTCATTTTGGCCCCCACTGTGCATGCCCCAGCAGAGGAGTCTCCCCCAGGCTGTTGATCTACACCTCACCCCGTTAACCTGGAGGAAGGGGCTGGCTGTTCCCTGGGGAGGTTGGAAAGCAGCTCTTTCCTGTTCACAAGTGATTGTGAAGCTGCCCCTTCCTAGTGAGTCCCACTTAATGTTTGATTCCATTGGCTCCTGCCCATTGTTACTAACTAACTAACTAACTAACTAACTAACTAACTAACTAACTAACTAACAACTACTTGTGGGGAACGAGAAAACACTTAGGCTTTCTCGCCCCCTTCTCCCAGTCATGTGAACATGATACAGCACAGTCATAACAGACACCGTGTTGGCTATTGCCTGACCCACCCTTGGCCGAGAGCCACTGTTGTCCTGGCCCCTATGAGACTGGCCGGGGGCTTCCAGAGGTGCAGTGTGTCCCCCGGGTGTGGTCTGTCCCCCGTGTATCTCATTCTCCTTCAGCTTCAGGCTTTTTCTTCAGTCGGCCTGGGCCCGGCACAGGCCTCCCTGCCTCGATCACTTTCCTTGCACTACTGTAGCAGTTTCAGGCAGCATTTGAAGCCTCTGTTATGAGGGGCATCTGACCACACTGACTCGGTGCTTCTTTACAGATACAGAAATAGCCTTAAGAGGAGCTTTAAAAAGTAGCCACTTACAGGGCATTGTCCTCAGATGCTGTTTGAAATGATCATACCCTGATCTCCTGAGTCTACTGAGTGTCTGGTCCATCGACATTGGCTTCTCAAGTCTCCCAGTCTTCTTGGAGCCCTGATAAAACACCTTTTTTTTCCTACTTAATTTCCTATCTCATTTAACCGGTTTCTTTAAATGTGTAATCCTGGGTAAAACCTCATTTTAATATCTTAATTTCTTCATCTGTATAATGGAGATATTATGCTGACTAACTCTTAGATTTTCTGTGAAGATTAAATTAGCTAATCTGTACACAGCACTTAGAATGGTGCCTGGCAAATAATAAGTACCCAAGAAATATAAGCAGTCATTGTTTTTGCTGCTGTCATTAGCCCAATATGTCTTAGGTGTGCTGAAAATATAAAATTAGTAGACACATAATCTGTGATCAAAATATTCATGAGTTAAAAACTTTAAAAATTGACTTGTTTCATATTATAACCTCACTCATAAATTTGCATTCTCTCGTCAGCTCCACTTCTTACCTTAATTTCAACCAATAACATTACTTTTTATTTCATTGAGAAATATATATATATAAAGTATATAAATCAAAAAGGAACATCCATAAATTCCCCCACCCCAACTACTGGCCTACGCTATCTGCAGATGCTTTCTGCCTTTTTTTTCTGTCTTTCACCATTTATGACATTTTCAAGCTTCTGTGTAAAGTCTATATTCTCATTGAGGTACAAGATTCTAGATAATCTTACCTACCCAAAGACATCACTTATCTTCTAGCCACTACTTCTTTCACATTATCAATTTTTCTGTTTTAAAAGAGTTGTTACCATCAATAGGAAGCTTCCATTTTTAATACATTTCTCCTTTCTTAAAAAGAATGCTTGACCTGCCTATCCCCGTAAACCATCACACGGTTTCTTTGTTTTCTTGTTCCACCTCAGAATGGTTGGTTATACTCACTGTCTCCAATTCCTCTCCTGCAATTATCTCTTATACCCAGTTCAGCCAAGCTTTGGTTTGCCAAATCCCTACTCCAGGCACTTTATAAATTCAAGCTTCAATTCTAAGTGAGCATATTGCTTCACCTACCAGCAGCATTTGAAGCAATCAGTCATGCGCCCCTCTCTGACACACTTTTTCACTGGGCTTCCAGGAGGCCTTTCTCTCCTGGTGTTCTTACTCCACCAGTCATTCTTTCTCAGTGCTCATTCCCTGGCTGATATAATTTTGTTTATATAGATTTCAATAAAATCTATATCATAATGATTTGAAGTTTACATATCCAAATGCCGATTTGACAGCTCTGTTTCGATGTCTAATGCACATGGTATATGTCCTGAAGTGGACGTTCCTCATGAAGCCTCTTCAAACACACCTTCCTCAGCTCATTTGAGGGCAACTATACAATCCTTTTAATTCAACTGAAGTTTAGGGTTTATTTTGTATCAAAAGAGAGCAAGGTACTATCGCTGTCAGTTTTACAGAGGAAAATAGGATGGCGGATCTTTACTTTAAATTAATAAATTTCAGGAAAACATTAGATGGATGGGATTTGGAAGGGACTTGAAGCAGGTAAACCAGTGAAACATCTGTGCCATACTCCAAGAGAAACAGGAAATAAGGGTCTAAAAGAGAAAAGACAAAGGCAAGATAGAGACTGCAGGGTGGGTCCAGATTCAGGGGTTATTTTGGTACTGTGACCAACTGGAGAAGAGAGATTTTGAAAAAGAAAGAACAATTTTGACATTTACCGATTCTGTGGATGGTGTTAGTAACTTGACCAGAGGATACGAAGGGAGCAGAAGATTTTAGGCAGGAGAACATACTTTCTGATTTCAGTTTGAGAAATGCTAAGGTAGAGGGGTTGGGATAGAGGATCCGAAACATCTGCATACTGAGATTTCAATTCTCTTTGACACTTAGCTGGAACTGAGAGTTGTCATCGGTAAAATGAGAAATAAAAAACACCTAAGGCCACAGTTGTATGGATTAAATAGTATGTTACAATTATGAGCAAGTACCCTAGAGAGTCCTTCTTTATAGGTTGTGTGACTTTGAACTAGTAATTTAGCAGCATTGTGCCTCAGGATTCTCATCTGTAAACTGGGATAACAGTCGCAGCTATTATGATGGGAGTCATGGTGCTCACTGAATATTTCATCCGTGGATGCAGAAAGATGCAGAAGAAGAAGAGAAACGAGATAATGATAAATAAAACCCAGGAGGTTTGACTAGCCCGTCAGGCAACCGAAAGAGTTGCTCTAAACCTCAGCATACTCTAGACCCATCAGATGTCTCAAACTGCACTCCAAACATTTTGCATTTTAGTTTGTATTGTATATTATTTTATTTTGTACTTTATTTTGTATTAAACTTTATTTCATTAAAAAAATCAAGGAGGTTACCAGCGTTTCAGTAGTGGTCAAAGAAAGGTGCCAGACCAGGAGACTAAAAGAATCTTGTCTGACTGGTAGAAGATCATAGCAGCTGAAACACCATGTGTGTTACCATTACTACCAAAATCGTTGCTACAACTGTATTATTTCCTGAAGAGAGAAACATACATTGTCGTGTTGGCTTAGTAGCTGGGGGCAGACAGCAAACAAAACAAAACAAAACAAAACAAAACAAAACAAAAAACTAATGTTGGAGTCTGGAAACGTGGTAGTCATCGTCAGGCAGTGCCAAATTATTTGGTTGAGCTGTCATTTGAATTATAGGAGAGATAGATTTTGTGACTAAAGAACTTGTTGCTGTAGGAGAGCAGATTGGAATACAAAACATTGTTAGTTTGTGTTAGCTCTAATTGCCTGTGTTTGGCAAGGCTTTATAAAAAGAAATGGGTTGGTTGTCAGCATGATAAAAGGTAAAGGGCTCGATCCAGGCACGTGCAGGCTCACAGTGTCGGAGCGTCTCACTGCTCAAGAACCTACACATTAAGAGTTCAAGTGAAATGCTTCTTTAAATAATAGCAACAAGTTAAAACTAACTCTTATGGCACAGATCAGATGACAGTTCTGGCTTTAACAATTTCTGTTTTTAAAAAAGTCTATTGATAAAGTACCATCAGGACAAAGATCCAGTTACATAGAGTCTCCCATTGTAGTTTTGAATTGGAAAACGGACTCCATGCAGAGATCTGCATTCACTGGACTGTGAGAGAAACCACAGTCCTGGCTGAAACAATCCTTTGTCTCTTTATACTCCAAGCAGGAAATGTGGTAATAAATGTGCATTATCTCTACGAGAGGCATGCTTTGGAAGATGGAACTAAGTAAGATAAAACAGTTTGCACATTAGAAGGACACTGTAGCAGAGGGAGTGGTGTCCATCAAACATCCTGTACATGCCCCTTATTTCCATCCCCCTTGTTTTGTTGGTCTGTGAGACTAGTTTTGGCCAAAGGGATGTGGGAACAAATAATATGTGAGGCCAATGGATAGATGGTAGCAGCTATGACAGACCTGGTTTTGAATGACTGTAGAACAGGGCCTTTTCCACACATCCCAGCCTCAAATTTACTTGGATGTGGATTCTAAAACTTAAACACTTTATTTATTATGAACCTGAGATTTGGTGATTAATTTGACATAAGATTATCTAATACACCTAAATAAAAATACACCTGTGTCAGAGGGTTATTGCAAGAAGTGAGTGAGCGAGTAACATAAAGCCCTTACTTGGAGAATTGAAATAAGTATGTAAATGTTAGGTGTGAATGCTGCTACTTTTGCTAAAATTTCCAGCTAGCACAGTGTCTAGAATATATGGTACACATAGCAGATCATGTTTTCTTTTTCTTCTCTGGTCTACATATTTGAACTGCCATCCTACTCTTAACATTCATATTTGCCACCAGAAGAATCTACCAAGAGAATGATAACCTAATTATTTTAAGGTTTAAGAAGATGACAGTGTTTTATTTTTAGAATCTCAGACACCTATTTTCTGCTTGTTGCTTTGCCCATGGGAAAACATATTCCTTGTTACAAAGTGAAATCCATGGAAATAGAAGTGAGCAAATTACACAAATGGTGAAATGATTAAGTGATACAAATGACACAGTGCAAAGCTTAAGTATTTTCCTTACACGGAACCAGTTTACTTAATGTTTAACACATTTATTGGGAGTATAACATATCAAAATTAATTCATTATTTTTGCCATAGATAAGTTATTCAGTTTCGTTTTCAAATGAACATATTACTATGAGCATGTAAATTTAATAGTTTTATGGAGAATATTCAACTGTGATAGTCTGAAATAGGATGCTTTTAACAAAACTTTTTCTCAAAGTTTCATAATAAACAATATAATTTTCTATGCATAAAAGTATATATAAAGTAAATGTTTGAGTAAGAAGAAGAGCTAACTAAATATTTTCAGGAGAGAAGAAAATAGAGATGATGTTATAAGTGAAGCTTGGCAACTGTCTTTGATTATGTATTTCAATTTAAATACTAATCTCAAGCCATGAAAATGCTGACACAACTTTTGCATTTGTCTAAAGTTTATTAAGTGTATAAATTAAACAAACAAATATCTCATTTGAGATGAAAAGCTGTGTATTTCCTTAAGAAAAATTGAGTTAAAAATGAAAAGCTGTAGCCTGGGCCAGTGTTCTCAGTGGTTATAATATTGTCCCAGGCACCAAAGGGTCAGGTCAATGTTTCTCTGTCACATCAATCTCTCTGTCTCTGTCTCTGTCTCTGTCTCTGTCTCTGTCTCTGTCTCTGTCTCTGTCTCTCTCTCTCCTTTCCCCTCTCTCTCTAAAAAAGTCAATAAAAACATATCCTTAGTTGAGGATTAAACAAACAAAAACAAAAAGCAAGAAAAGCTTTAGACAAATGCATAATGTATACACCAGAAAAGATAGAGTTTTATAGATAATGATAAACAATAGTAAAAACAGTAAAGATACTTTTAGCTAAAATGGGCCACTCATCCTTTTTACCCTTGATTGTACTCTTTTTGGAACAAAATAGCACACTTTCTGCAATATCTTTTCCCAAGCAGCAATACAGACCACACAGAAAACTGTGACTGGTTGTTCACTGAGTGGATTTAAGCCTAATTCAGACAGACGCTTCCTCGGCAGAAGCTTTTGTCTTATGTGTCACACAGGCTCCAACACCTGGCTTTGCCATTCAAGCCACGTAGAAGTGCGCAGAGGTAGGTTCAGAGTCAGTGACATGGCTCAGTTATGAGGATGCTGATAGCCAGCTACAGGTGCTTCTTCTAAATCAATAAGAAACAAAAGTAAATAAAATAAAAATCAGCATATACATGTGTATGTGCATTTTTGGTGCTTAATGATGATTGTTTATATACAAAATCATTGGAATTATCCTTTAGAAAATATCTGTGTTTATAAAATTTAACACCCATTACAGGCATTTAAGCATGTTATAAATATTAATTGATAATAATGAAGTTTAGGCATCAAGTAATTCAGCAAAGGATGTTGGAATGTCATATATTAAGTACACCAATTATAAACACACACCCACACCAACTATCTGAGTGCATGCACTTGATTAAACATGGGTAATTTATTATTTGTTGAATGAACATTTGAAATAAACTTAGAGACTTGTATAATGCTAACAAGGGGAAAAAGGGACTTTAATGAAAATAAATGTCTCTCTGAAAAGGTCACATCAAAATATAAGCTCGAATTCTGTCCAAGAAATCTTATTAAAAAGAGCTAATGGTAATCAAAGAATAAACATATTAGTGATTCAGTTATAACTAAAGAGCTGTCCAAATGATTTCATTATACCCAAGTATAATGTATTTGAGTATATGCAATTTGAGGTATGTCACAATGTATTTGTACACTTCTGTATGTTATAAATTAAATAAAGCCTTTGGAACGTAAGTCCTGAGATCACAATAGTTGTGTTGCCCAAGAAGAGTTACCAACTCTTCAAGTTTTTCTTCAATATTTGTAAAGTGGTGTGGGGGAAATGTCTGCTTGTCATATCTTGCAAGGTATTAGAAAAACGTAAGTGAAATGCTAAGTGCTTTAGATCACAATGTACATATTACTAATCTTAGAATTATTATGATTCTCTGTGTGATTATTGCTGAGTGTCTTTTATATTATCATTATCCTTGTCTATAAATACGACATAAAAGATCCTCGTATAACATCTTTTTTGTCTATTGTATGTACAATTGAAGCTTGTACTTCTGCATATTTAGGATCTATTGTTTTGTGAAATTAATCTTGTTCTGTTTCATGGTTGCACCTATATACCTTTTGCTGTGAAAATGTCTTGCTTCTGCCTGAGATGTTAATTTGTTTCACCATAGTTTCTCTGCCTTCTACAGTAAAAACTCAAAGGTAGATATTGTTATTTTATATAAAATAACACTTAAAATTTCATTTGGATCCACTAGTCAGCTGATTCCCAAATGAGTTTTGTGATCCCAAACTCACATTATAATCATCACACCAAAGTTAAGTTTTAGCAAGTTTCAGTTCTGAAATGTTTACGATGGTCTTGTCTTGTTTTTAATATTTGATGCAGTTTACTAAGATAATGACCATGGACTTTGAGTCATAGATCAGGAGGCAGTATATCTCAATCCTTTAATGCTGTATCATTTTAAATCTTAGTCCAGTAAAAAAACAAATAAACCAAGAAACAAACATCTTCTCTGAGCCTCATCCTCTCATGTGTAAAGTAATAAATATACTACACAATTTTTGCTAACATTGTTAATGCCTACCCCAATTTCAACTTATTATAATCTCATATCTATAGTCATCAATGATTAACCCTGATGTCTATTTTCAGTTCTAAGGACCTAGGACTTAGATCCTGAATATTCATATTTCTCACTGCTGTCTACTTCTTGAAATTTCTCATATAGTAGCTTTTTATATATGTCAGTTTGTCTTCTATAATTTTATTGAGTCTACCTCACAAATCTTAAAAATTATATGTTTTTTATATAATCTTTATTATATCACAAATACATGATTATAATGATCTTGTAATAGATTTTTTAATGCTTAGTTTCTACTCTTTCTATTTATTCTAATAATCAAAGACAATCCTTGTATTAGGACCTCCAGAGAAACACAGCCAATAGGATACTTTTATACAGATGTGTGTACACATATATACATATATGAATTAAGGAACTGTTATATCATATTATTGTGATATATTATAAGAGATTGGCTTACACAATTGTGATAACTGAGATGTCCCACAATGTGTTGTCTGTAAACTGGAGACACAGGAAAGCAAATGTGTAATTCTGAGAATTGGAAGGCTGAGGGTGTGACTCCCAGATGAGGGCAGGAGTAGATCAGTGTTCTAGCTGAATGATTCTTTTATTTATTCAGGTCAAAAATGGATAGGATGATACTCACCCACTTTGGGAAGGACAAACCTCTTTGCTCAGTCCTCTGATTCAAATGCTAGTCTGGTTCAGAGACACCTTTACAGCCATACCTAGAAATCGTGTTTAACCTGAGCACCTTGTGTCCCGGTCCAGCTGACGCATGGCATTAGCTACCACAAGCATCTTGCCTCCCTATTTAAATGCTTCTGTTGTTTTAAATACGAAGTCAATCATTTTCATTTGAGAGTAAACTGCTAGTCCTTTCTTAGAATATCAGGTATGTGGGAACTCCACACTTGAGCTTTGTTTTTCCTGAAGAACTATGAAAATTAAAATTTCAATATTAAGGCAATGACACACATTTTTAGTGCATAATGAATAATTCTCACAATCTAGTTTATATTCTAGAATTCAGGTGGCCTCCGCAGCACTTACCGTTACCAAGGATGTGTGTGCAATAGTCATAGGCACCAGCTACTTCAGACCGTTTCTACTTGTATACAGTGAAGAAGTTTGAGAAAGAAGAGGGGAAGGGAGAGAAGGGAGAGGGGAAGAGAGGAAAGGAAAGCAAAGAAAAGAAAGGAAGGAAGGAAGGAAGGAAGGAAGGAAGGAAGGAAGGAAGGAAGGAAGGAAGGAAGGAAGGAAGGAAGGAAGGAAGAAAAAATGGAGAAAGAGAAAGAAAAAGTGTTGTCTAAGTCTGAGCCCAAGTACCCTCCTGATCGTCTCTTTATTACAGTGGCTGATAAAATCCCACTCAATCCTGCCTTGAGGTTATCAGCATATTGAGAAATTACTGTTAAATAACATTTATTATATATCATGGAGCATCAAAAATCGGTCATACTGATATTCATGTTTTGAAACCACATATGTGATATTCAAGTCACATATTAAATAAAGAACAAAGATCTGGGCAAATAAACATGTTAAATTTATTAAAATAAGAGAAGTAAACCTGTGTGAAAAAAAGGTAGACAACTTAAAACACTGTAGCAATGTGGGTTAATTAGTAAAATACTTTAAAAGACAGATTACTTGTCACTGTTATTGGGACTAATTATACTAACACTGCAACATGCATGGGATCCTGAAAAATGGTGTAATGCACCATTCGGATAAGGTCTAGTCTGAAAACATTAAATCAGTTTTACTGAGTTTTCAAAAGCAAGACTTTTCCTTGAAGGGTGAATGAAAACAGCTTTCTAACTTAAGATCTTAGATAGCATTAGTCCCAATAAAGTTGATGATTTCTTCTGGGAGAATTTAATCAGTTTGTTGTGACATGGTACCAGCAACTCAATTCTGTAAAACAATTGTGATTGATCACTGTTGTTCCATGAATTGGCCAGAGGGAACCTGAGAAAATCACTTCCACAGCCTACCTTTCAAAGTGCAACTTTAGAAAATTATAATCTTCTGGATTTAAACTGTGTTTTTTTTCTCATGAACATTCATAAAAATATCTTTCATTAGCCATTTTATTTTCTAAACAGAAAATATCAATGATGGTTACCATCTATGTAAGAAGTCAGAGCAATTACCTAACTGTAATGACATGTGGTAAGTCCTTTCTCTCAATCCCTGAACTACTTAGGTACTGACATTTCCTGACCAGAAATCAGGCAAACTTAGAAGGCCACCACAGGAAAAGGGGGGCGAGGGGAGGTGGGATAGGGTAAAGGGGGAATAAATGGAGATGGACTTGGGGTGGTGAGCACACAATGCAACATACAGATGATGTATTATAGAACTGTACACCTGAAACCTAGATAACTTTATTAGCCAATGCCACCCAAAAAATTCAATTAAAAACAGAAGGCCACTTCCATGTTTATGAAAGTACCATGGAAATCCAGGGATCTTCCAAGACACGGAGTTTATCTTTCTATTATTATTTAACCATTTTATTATTTTCCATGCAAACAACTGTAAACCTACTTCTGTCCCACCCTGTATGTTCTCAGGGAATTTTTTTTTAAACAAGCCAGCCTATCAGAGGTGTATTCATTGTTACTCAGGAGGAAAGGACCACTTTATAACTCTTTAGATAAGGTTGAACAGCCGCAGCATTTGTGCCTCTTGTGTTGATAGCCCATCTTGTTCTGCATATCCACTGGAATAGAAGAGTTACATGGGATCACTTCAGACAGCATGGCTATAGTGATGACCTTCAAAAAGCTTCCTTGCTAGAAGTAGCTTTGGCTATACTTTCTACATACTGCATCACTTAAAAAGTCAGATATTGTGCATATTGCTTTTACCAACTTATAAATTTTCAAGTCAAGTCTTCAGTGTAATCTTCCTCACTTTATTTTCTATAAAGTTAGACAATGTGGCATAATTCTTTCATCATTAGCCACAAAATAGGAAATCACAGCATTTCAGGGGGGGAAAAATGTTCTGTATGTTAGGGTTTTAACTGATTAACTTTGAAAATGTAGTTTCCAAAGTTTTTGCTAGATCAGCTTAAGACTCAAATGAAGTAGGCTTGTTCCTCTGTAGTTTAAGCTAAGTGTGGCTGCAATAGGTTTTTTTTTTTGCTCCCATATGTCTTTTTTGTCTATGCCTTGTGTAGGGCTTCCCATTAAGTGATAAATTTCCCAGAATCAAAGTAAATGTCTCAAACCCGTATAACTTATTAAACTTTTTATTCATTTATTAGTTAGCTAATTATAGTAAAGATCTCTGGTGATTATATACAGAAATTGGAGAAAAGGTAAGATGTGGGTTAAGAAAAAGCGTGGAACCCAGGTGGGCAGCCACTGGGAAGAAGCTGGAGAACCAATGCGAGGCGATGCCGGGGTGCTGACAGGGAGGGGGGAACAGAAGATAGGCACATGCACACGTAAGGAAGAGTGGGTATTAGACACACTTTTCCCTTAGGGCTCTGGTGAGCCATACATTATGGACTCACTAATTCTTGGGAGAGAGCACTGAAGCAAAGAAATTTGATGATGGCTTGATCATTTCTGCTCTGCAGAATCTTTCTTTTCTTATTAAATCCACCAAAGTTAATATGTGAAGGAGATAGTACTACCTGAAATATAATAATTAAGCTCTGACAGCTGTTCCATTATGAAGTACATTTGACAATTAATGTCATGGTTTAGATTAATTACAGACTACTTAAATAATACTGTTTTGAACTTGAGCAAAATCATTTATTATTGTACTTCATCGCACTTCAAAATGTTTGCTAAATGCCTAGTTAAAATCTTTTCCTCCTGATTCTTTCAATAGCAAGACATGGGAAAAAATCATATTTTTTACTTTGTTGACTCTTAATGATTACTTCTTTGTTTTCTAATGTGTTTGATAAATATTAAAACATAACAAATATTAAGATTATATTCAAAATTTAAATCAGTAGGTAATAAATTTATATTATAAAACTTTAAGAAAATTCAAATGTATCTCTTCTTAATGTCCATGTCCTTTGCACCATTGATGTAATTCATAAATGTTTCAAAAACATAGATTCTCAAGGGAAGTAGTAGAATTATTTTCACTGGGATTTATTTTGGAAACAAATTTAAAATTTTCTTCTAAATAAATTTATAACAGAATGCAATATTTGTTGCAAAACTTTAACCATGTGCAAAAGTCTACTGAATTCTAGTCAGTTATGTCTTTATAAGATCCAAAATCCTAAGAATTTATTGAGTGACAGCTTCAACTTAAGCAGAATATATTTTCCATTTTAGTTGACATTCTTGTTTATCTGTGTTTTATTTGCTTGTTTTCAGTAGAAGTTGATGTCTGAATTCTAGGGCCTGAATTAATGTGTAGGACTAGTTTCAACATTCTTTTAGAAACAGTTCCTAAGTGTACAACAAGTCATTGGAGATATAAGCTAATGTGTCTACTGCATGTCTCAGAACTTTTATTTACATTTCATTAATTCAAAATCACAACAGATTTGAATTTGCCCAAATATAAAAAGGCTGAGACCTTAGGTAGTTTTATGCACCATTAAATTCAACATGAAATTATATAGATATAGCTCACTAGCTCTCTAGATTTTCACTATTAATGTACACATAAGATCCTATGGTGTTTAGAAATATAGCATTGTTAGATCACCTATTAAAAGCAAACTATACTCTATTGAAGAAAATATAAACCTAAAGGGTGGCTATTGTTAAATACTCAGATCATTTTGAATGACCCATACAATCACAAAATAAAAGATTTCTTGACTACTTTGGAAACTTGTTCATATAATTCTCAAACTGGGAAAAATATCTTTGGTTCTTTTCCCTTCCTCCTGCCTGGAACTTAGATATAACAACTGAAGTTCCAGAAGAATCTTGGACCATCTAGGATGAAGGTATCAACTGAAAAATGATGGAACAAACATAGCGGGAGCTTGGGTTACAGGCATAATGTATCTGTTTACTAACCCTAATTGTCTGTCTTCAGACTTTCTTTGAGAGAGAGAAATTCATTTCTATGTTGTTGAAGTCACAATATATTATTTCCATATGCAACTAAATTTATTTTTACATAATTTAGACATTTAGTACTATTTGGTCTTAATCTCTACTTGCTTTTCTAATCGATTGAAAACTCCATCCCTATATTAAAAATCCTTAACTACAAGTATTTGTTATTGTGGTAGCAGCAACATTTGTCAGACTTTCTTCCCTTCCAACAACCAAACCAATGACTCTTTTACTCCTGTTGTCTATTTGCTAGAGAATGAAAGAGAAGTGTTACCAACACCCCAGCCTGGGCCAGGGAGGGGAATGGAGAGTGTGGGAGCAAGGGGATAAATGGTGACCATTTTGAGGGCAGTTGTCATTCAGAAGAAATGTCCACATGGTGGAATTGCCAGGGTGAAAAGATATACATCACTTCACAGCAGACCATTAGCCTATAACTTCCTTCAGTTGTCAGGAAAATCAGTGGGTCCAATTTCCTCGACATTACTGTAAGTGAGGTTCTTGGGGTGCCGCTGGAGTGAGCACTTCCAGAGGCCCCCACAGGAGGATGAATGGTTTTTATTGGCATGGAGTTACATTTCTCAGGATGCAAAGTCCAGTGCCCCTTAATCCATCCTGGAAAAGGTGTAGCTGGGGTTCCAGCAGAGCCAAAAGCAGGGCCAGTGTCCAGAGCTTCAGTTCCATGGTGGCATTCGGTCCAGTGCAGCATCAGGTTAGCTACCAGTGCCCTGAGTGAGTCTCACATGGCCGTGAGTCCCACATGGCCGTGAGTCCCACATGGCCGTGAGTCCTGCCAGTGCAGGGGAGCTCGCCCTCTGCAAACGGAGCCAGGCACAAGCAGCGAGACAGAGAGAGGCGAGAGCCAAGAGAGCCAGAGGGGCTCCTTTGTTCAGGAGCTTAAATATTCAGGTTGTGCAACTTGAATAGGTGTGGCCACCTCTTCTGGCCACTGAATTGTTTTCAGGTGTGACCGACAGATCAGCATCTTCCCAGGTCACACAGACCTTGCTGGGCATGTGACTTGTCCAGTGCCTTCCTCCAGTGATCTTCGGGTAACGGACTTGGAGAATGTTAATTGCAGCTTCCTGTGGAAGCTGCATGAATGACAGGCCTATACTACCTCGTCTTTCCTTATTCCTCTCCTGTTATTTAATAGCCAGGTTATTATAACAGCATCGCTGTCCTGCCATCACCTGAAGTTTGGCTGCTGAACTAAGATGACAATGAGACAGCAATGAAAGAGCATTTCCAAAGCCCTAAAGAATCAAATTAGCAACTGTTGCTAGTCCTATTGTACCAAATACATTTGGTTAAAAATAACCACATCATCTTTATTTTAATCTATATGGGTTTAAAAATGTACTTTTGTTTTGTTTTGTTTTTTTACAAAAAGAGAAAAATTATTTCTCCTGATTTATAGTGTAGGGGAAAGGTGATACTTTCAGGCTGCTGCCCAGTCAGAGGTAAGGAGTAAAACACACAAATTTTTATGAAAATCATGATGTCACCCCTAAATAAATATGCCATATGTTTAATTCACTGACCACTATAACATGCTCAGCAAGAATTATTTTTTATGTTGTTATTTTTGAAGAAAATCTCTACCTCTATATTTTGTAGGTTAAAACATTGCCAAATATATTCTATTATAAGGAATCATTTTTATAAGCAGTAACTTAAGCATAAAGGATGGACAGGGGATTTGTGTGGTTGGGAGCCAATTTCAGCTTTCCTTGAGGTATAGAAAATTATTCATTATTTTTTCTTATGCTATATATAGTTTTAAGAAAGTATTCCAACAACATACCTGGAAAATGGCACTCGGATTGAGCAAAGCATTTCTTTGAGGTTTTCCATGGCGTGTTCTAAGAAGTCATATACAAAGGCACAATTCCTATCATTGCAATCCCTTTTATAAAGCAGAAATGTTATGCAGATCAATGAGTGAGATTGTAACTGAGCTATTCATGTACATGATCATGGCTGTAGAGCTTGCTCATTGCATTTTGTCTAGATCCTAGAGTATATAATTTCTACATGATGGCACAAGTTTTTACTCAGGAGTTATATGTACCAGGAACTATTTAAGAACTGGGACAAAACGTTAGAAATGGTAGGCATAGAACTTAATGAATCATGGAGCTTAATGAAGTAATTAGCCACAAAACAAGTAAACAAGTAATATATTAATGTATTATATAATTTTTTACAATATCCAGGAAAAACATTTCTGTAAATGTAACACTTAAGCAGAGATCTAAAGTTAAATATAATGAAATATGTGACTATTTGGAGCAAGGACATTCATGACAGAGGCTATAGCAAATGTAAAGCCCAGGGACTGGAATACTTAGTGTGTTAGAAAAACAGACGAGAGTCTGATGAGGGCAGAACATAAACAGTTGGTCCAGCATTGGGGACTGGCAAGAATAACTCCTACTCAGCTTAGGATGCATCAATTTGACTCCAACAAAAAGGCACAGTGATGCACAGGAGATACATGATCTCAAGGATACCTGATACTGCAGCTGGACACAGTTCCCTGCTCCTCACAGCCTTCTTCACTGATATATGCCTAAAGTCCTACATTTTCAGTGATCTATACAGATAGAGGAATCTCCCAAATCAGAAAAGTCCATAGCTTTGGCTTCGCTGCTTTTTATAGAAGCTTAGAATAAGCAAGTAAAGAGAAAAGAAGGGGATGGGACACATGAATTAGCTCAAATAACCTAGCCCTAAGGTTCACATTCTAGGGTCCAAATTTCTTGATATACCACAGTTATTTAATGTAGTTAATTTTTCCATTGTATTTCCTGTTGCAATCATTGGGCTTACTGACAATTTCAGTGCAGCAGACATAACCCCTAGAAAGTGGTTAGAAATTGATTTAGATCGATAGACTTAATCATATTAAACCTTATAGATAATGGTAAGAGTTTTCATTGTAAATATTAAGGTAAACCATTGGAGTGTTGAGGATGAGGGAGGGAGAGTAAAATTTATGATATAACTGGATAGAGTAGAGAAGAGAAGGCAGAATGTAGAGACACTGAGTAGGAGAGTATTATAAAATCTCATGTAAGAAGGGATTTTTGACTTAAGTAATTAGAATAAGTGAGATGGGATAAGATTTTTATAGTAATTTTAAATTTAAAAGTGAACAGATCATACAAAATATGCTCATGAATAGAAAGTGAATCATGTAAAACAGGAGTCAAAGATTACTCAAGAAATTCTTGTTTAACCAGCTATGAGTTGTGGAACTATTTATTCAAATAAAATAAAAAGCACATTTTTAAAGGGTGGAAAGTACAGGGTTTTATTTTAGTCATGCTATTTTCGAGATGATTATTAAGCACCAAAGTGAAGCTATAAGGACATATGAGTTTATGCTAGAAAAAAGCACCACTGTTGTTAACTCAAATTCTACGTTTTGGCATGGTAGCAAATGATTGAGGTGGGGAGGAAAGGAAATCTGTTGAAAGTAAAAGGCCATGAATCTTCTCTATGGAACTAGGTTAAATATAAATGGATGGCAAGAGTAGTAGAAGAGAGATTAAAAAAAGAGAGAGAAAGTAAGAAAACCTCATGCTAAAATGAATGAAGGAGTGATTGGAAGTATGGCCAGTTACTGCAACATGAAATCTAGTGGCTTGTAAGATATTAAGATTTCAAAGAAACTGATTTATGTTTGCTATTGTTTTTGTTTTAATATACAGGTCGAAAACCCACCTTACCCTCATGTCTTTGTGCCAGCAGGTGTGAGAAAAAAATCCATTATTTAATAGGGCTGCGTGAAATCACTATCTCCACAGTACTCAGAAAAGCAGTTCAGAGTATAGGGTATTTTGTCAATGACACAGAGTAAATTCTAGAGACACATGGGTGATGGATAATAGATACTCAACCATATAGGTATTATGATCTGGGTGGTGAGGGATGACATGGGAGCTGTGAACTCTTCCTGTTGACTTATATACCAAAAACTATGACATGATGGAATTAATTTTACTATTCTATCAGGGTAAGAAAATAATTCTAACTATAGCCAGATCTTGCAATAATGAAGCAAGTATTCTGTATGTATGGGCCAGATGAGATGGTAAGATAGGTGGTCTACTCCATGGTAAAAAAATGCTTTAAGCTTTCCTTTCCCCTAATCCAATGTTGGAAGGTGATCAGGCTGGGGGGTAATTAGTTTGTTTTGCAAAAACAAAGTCCATGGACCTTCAGTATTCTGCTGAGGATATTGTGGAAGGCAGGGGAAGTGCTTCTGCATAAGGATCCAGAGCTCTGTGAGGGCCTTCTACCTGGCCATAGGCAGTGCTGGGCTAGGCTTACCTTTTCCCAGTGCTACCACGAGGTGTGGCAGTGTGAGTTTAACAGAAGATGAGAAGGACGATTACCAGGGTAAAAGTGGAGATAATCATAATAAAACTCATAGAACACATAAGTGACTGACTGGAGATAAGTTAGTAACAAGAAAAAACCCCACATTAGCACTATTGTAATGTTATTAGATGAAATTAACTTCAAAGGGGTGGTGTATTTTTCCATGAAGCTAAAAAAATATTTTTTTAAGAGACAGTGGATAAAAAGAAAATGACACCACTTCGTATTTTTTAAGTGAAAGGTAAACAGTCCCCATATAAGGTGTATCTCAAAGGAAAGCTAACATTAGTGAATGTAAAAGGATGCAGAGAGCAATCTCTGAAGATGTTAAATTAAAAAAAATTAATCGAAGTAGAAATTTCAGTTATTTTTGTCAACAGGTTTGAGAGGGAGGTCAATAATAGTGGGTTGATGTGTTTGGAGAGCATTTAGAAAATAAAAGAGTAAGGTTACAGGTTAAAATAAAATTATGTCCTTAAATTTACTTGATTACTCACTCCAATTTTAATATTATTACTAAAATATACTCTTAATTAGGTCATTAAACATTCTCATAATTAGTATATTTGAGCTGAAATAAATGCCTTTAAAACATTATTAACTGAAACAGCAAATGTAAAATACACGTCATTTTGGAAAGTTCTATTTCAGCAATATCTGGAAATAGGTTAGCATATGAATGCGTGTGTGTGCATGTGTGTGTATTTAGATACATATTTATTAAAAATTTATTTGAATACATATTTACTTAGAAATATATGTGAACATTAACACTATTAATTTATCTAGTGTTTATTGAAGTATATATATTGTGTACCCCCAAATAGCTGAATAAAACTAGGATTTCCTCAAGAAGTTTAATGTTTATATTAGGAATTTATGAACAGATAAATACACAACTTATATTAAACCATATAAGAAAGTGGTTTAGAAAAATAATTCTGTATATCTGCAGATAAAAAAAAGACAAAACGTGTGTATAACTATGTGTTTATGTGCATAGAATCTAATTTTTAGTCTCCTTCGACAAGTGAGTGGTATTGTTATGTAATTAATATATGTTTGCAGCCGTGTTTAACACCACTCTCCTCTTGTATTTGTTGCATTTCTATACAATCTCCTTTCTAGTAAAATAGCCTCATTTCTCATTTGTATGATCTGCATGGAGATTGGCCTCCATCTCTATATCATAGATGTGGACTTTTGACCCAGGCTAGATAATCACTAGTTTCAGTAGTTGATCAATGGATATTCACATAAACAAAGCAAAAACAAATATCTTCAATATGACTAAACTGCATGATCCACTATAGAAAAAATTATATTTTTTCTTAATGTTACTAGACATTAGGGTGTGAGTCTTAGGCTACTATGACTATACTTGCTTTTCTTAGATCCACTGCAGTTGATTATTCATCTGAAAGATTCCTACTAGTACTTCATACCGAACACTCTCTCTTCTTAAGAGAACGTCATAATTAAAGAATTTGTTCTGAGAATTTGTTCTGAGTTTCATTGCCTATATCTCCACTTGACTTGGACTTTGCTTCCAGTATAATATAAACAATGAATAATTATCTTACTGGCATACTTATACTGTTGATTTTTATAAATGTGATTGTAAAATGCTGTAAGGGATAAATTAGGATCCAGATGATGTTCTGATTAAATTGTTTGAGGACCACATATTTTGCTTTTGTTCAGATGCAAACCACTAGAATACAAAGAGAGAATGTTTAAATGATGTAATTATGTTTAACACAGTTAATATTTCTAATGACCAAAAATGAAACAGAAATACACTAGGCAGCGTAGTTGATGGGAAAAGTTTACTGATTTCCAAGTTGGAAGAAGGCCAGGACAGCCTGGAAGGTTTACTGTTTGCTGGCTCAGTGGGTTGGAGCGTTGTCCCAGGCACCAAAGGGCCTTGGTTCCATTCCAGGTCAGGGCACATACCCAGGGTGAAGGTTGGATCCCCGGCTGGGGCATCCCAGCCAATCAATGTTTCTCTCTCCCTCTCCCTTCCTATCTAAAATCAATTTTTGATATGGTTTTTTTTTTTTTTTTTTTTTTAATTTGAGAGAGGAAGGGAAAAGGAGAAAAATATTGAAGAGAGAGAAACATCGATCCACTGTTTCCAGCGTGCTTACTACAGGGAATTGGGCCAGCAACCTGAGAATGTGCCCTGACCGAGAATCGAACCTGTGACCTCTGGGTTCATAGGTCCATGCTCAACCAGTGGGCCACAAGGCCGAGCTCTAAAATCAATTTTTCCTCCACAGTTTTAACTTTTTAAATTAAATTTATTGGGATGACATTAGCATAATGTTCTCAAGGTCCATCCATGTTGTCATAAATGGCAGTATTTCATTTTTTCTTATGACTGAGTAGTATTCTATAGTATATAAAGGGTGTCCCAAAAAAATGTATACACATACTTTGAATAATTACAAAGGCAGGGTTTATTAAAATACACTTCATTTTCAAAACTGAGCTATCAGCTGTTAAAGTCTGTATAATTTTTACGGGACACTCTGTATGTACCACATCTTTTTTATCCAAGGTGTCTTATCAAAAGACACCTTCCTTGTCTCCATGTCTTGGCTTCAATGAACATAGAGGTGCATATGTATTTGCAAATACATGGTGGGTTTTTTTGTGTTTTTTTTTTTTCAGGTAGATATTAAGAAGAGGGATTGCTGGGTGAAATGGTAGCTCTATTTTGAGTTTTTGAGGAACTGTCATACTGTTTTCCATAGTGACTGTACCAGTTTACATTCCCACCAGCAGTGAATGAGGGTTCCTTTTATCTACACCCTCTCCAACACTTGTTACCACTTGTCTTGTTGATAGTAGCCATTCTATGAGGTCTGAAGTGGCACCTCATTGTAGTTTTGATTTGCATTTCCCTAAATGCTAGTGAAGAGGAGCATCTTTTCATACATCTGATGGCCGTTCGTATGTCTTCTTGGGAGAGGGGCATGTTCAGGTCCTCTGCCCATTTTGATTGGATTATTTATTTGGGGGTGAGTTGTATGAGTTCTTATCATATTTTGGATATTAACCCCTGTCAGAGCTGTTGTTTGCAAATAACATCTTCTATTTAGCTGGCTGCCTTTTTGTTTTGTTTGCAGTTTCTTTAGCTGTGCAAAAGCTTTTTATTTTGATATAGTTCATTTATTTTTTTTCTCTTCTCTTGCCTTTGGGATCAAATTCATAAAATGTTCTCTAAAACCAAGGTTTATAAGCTTAGTTCCTATGTTTTTATTATGTAATTTATTGTTTCAAGTCTTATATTTAGGTCTTTAATCAAGTCTGAGTTAATTTTTGTACATATGGACAAACTGTAGTGTAGTTTCATTCTTTTGCATGTAACTTTCCAATTTTGCCAGCACCATTTATCAAAGAGACTTTCTTTTCTGCATTGTATGTATTTGGCTTCTTTGTAAAAAAAAAAAAAAAATCATATTCTTCATTTTCTATTTCATTTTGTTTCTCTTAGTTAGTTGAGATGCATGTTTAGAAAAAAAAAACACAAGAAAACCCCTCAAATCTCAGCCCACTTGTTAGTATTTATCTTTAAAGTCCCTTCCATCCTCAACAGTCTATAATTAACAGTCTGATTACCTGGACTACATTTTCTTCCTGGCTTTGTTTTTCAATTAGTTTAAGAGAAAATAATTGCTATTTGCTTTCTCAGCAACACCATTTCACAACTTTTGAAGTTTTAAATGTATTGCACTAGCATTGCAATTACTTGGGGTAAATTCTAGCAATCAGCATAAGACGCCTTCTGAGATATGTATTTTATTGTTTTCTCCTGCTTTTAAATTCTCTCAATTCTAGTCTCCTTTCCACATTTTACAATTGTTTGCACATTCTATAGACTTGTGATGCCTAAATGCTCCTGGGAACTCACATTTCTGATTACTTTTTTACTGCATGAATAAAGCTCTTGTGCTTTCTGGTCAAATGCTGAATTGATTTCTCATTCTGCTTGGTATGAATAAAGCACAGTCAGTCCCTTCTGGTCATTAGTGATATTTGTCCACTCTCTGCTAGACTCTTTATCTGTGGTTTCTCTTGTCCTCAGATACAAATTCCTCTCTATCTAATTCAGAAAATTGTTTTGGATTAGCTGAGGATTACACTAGTTAAAATGTTTTCTTTCTCCTGCTGTTGCAGTGCTACATTTAAACTGTTTGCAAAATTTAAATAGCTTTTTAAAAAGCAAGACACCGTTTTAAGTTTTTAAAGATTTTTTTCACCAATTAATGCCTCATGTGAATACTGTATTTCTTTACAGCCTGTGATAATGAAAGAAAAAACAGCTCTTCCAAGCATTTGCTCAGGACTCTAAAAACCTGCTTCTTTTGCTCTACATTTTTCTCCGTCCCAGATCGATATCTCTTTTCTTTTCCTTCTCACTGTGAGTAATGACAGATGTTCCTTGGTGAAAGCTGGGCAGACATGTGAACAAGTTTACTCTCCTCCTTTCAGGTAATTGTCATCTCAGCGCATGATTACTCTTCCTGTTGCCTTGTGCTTCAGGCTTTCATCCCCTCATTTGTTTTATAATTCTCTATTTTTTTTTAATGTGGTTTCTTTTCTAACTCAAGATACAGGTCAAGAGATTGACTGATGGGGGAGCAGGATGAAAAAAGGTGAAGAAATTAAGAAAGAAAAAAAAAAGATTGACCTGGCCGAAGCTGGGGAGTTGAAATACCCTAGAGAAAATACCTTCTATCTTTGAAAAGAGACCAGCATGCCAGAGACTGGGATACATTATCTTCGCAGGAAAGGTATTTGTTAGAACTGATTTGTTTATTTTGTTTCTTATTGGTGAGTAGGTTTTCTTTCGTTTGTTTTTTTTTAACTTTGTTTTTTAAAATTAATTTGAGAGAGAGAGAGAGAGAGGCAGGGAGAGAGAGAGAAAGATCGATTGGTTTTTTCACTGATCCATTGGTTGATTCTTGTATGTGCTCTGACTGGAGATCGAATCCACAAACCAGCTGCTTTTGGGAATTTATAGAAAAAACATATACTCTTGGCCACATATTATAGCTATATGAAGGTATTTTAATATTTAAATGACCTACAATGAACATTTAGATAATATTTACTGAAAAATTGATAGAAGGGTAAACAAATACCCACAAGATTTCTTTTGCTTTCGTTGCACAACTTGGTCTCTAAAGTACAAGATGCTTAGCTCATATTTTGTAGCTTGGAAACCATTAAGTCTGAAATTACGTACAAGCTGCTAAAAGGGCCCAGTTCAGACCTTCCCACACTACGTAAATCCCTGATGATAGATTAAAATTGTATTTTAATTTTATTAAAACTTGATTTTTAAAAATATATTTATCTGATAGATGGAAATCTAATAAAAATTTCAACTACATATAAGTTTTCTAGTAACAACCTTGCAGGATTGAAGAACGGAAGTGAGTCATTTTGAATACCTGTGTGAATAATTTGTTAGGCAGCAATTTCAAAGCTTTCACAGCTTCAGTATAAATTTAAAATGAATTTTGGTAAACATATTGAGGTTATGTGAAAGTTAATGCATTTTTAAACAGATAATCCTACCTTCCTGAATAGAACATCAATTGCTTGGAAGCAGATGAGAAATAAGTTTTAGATGTTACTCCCTGATAGTTCAAATAATATCACAAATGACCATATTTTAAGAGATACAAAAAAAGACCACAGGTTATCATTTTCTTTGAACTTATACATTATCTAAGAATTTAAAATTTAACACTCACTTATTTGGATACATATATAAGAGTTGATTTTGAAGGTGGTTCTATTGTTATTTAATTTATAACCTGGATTCTCAATGTAGGAAATAAAATAGCATATCCTATTTGTTATATGTTACTTACATATAACAAATGTAATATTGACTTTAGTGTAATCATCTTTGAATATGTCAACAACTTACCATTCTCAGTTGTCAAAGAAAAATTACAACAGATGAAATTAAACAGGCAAAAAAGACTTTATCCAAGACTATTGCAACAGAGGAGAGAGACTGGCTTCACCTCCTTGAAACAAAAGGTGGTGGGGCTGGGGAGGGGAGATTTTTAGCACTGGGGTGAGCTAGTGAAAAAGTATTAGAGGGTGAGGTTAAGGGAGGTTGATAAATGTGATTAGGTCATCCGTGTTTGCTAACTGTGGCTTATTAAGTTAGAGGCCTACTCTCCCAGAGAGACGAGGTGACAGGAGCACTACTATCTCCTTAAATGATTACATTTAAAAGCAATGGTTCCCAGGTCCTTGACAAAGACAGTCATGGATTGCAAACTGGCAAAAGGTTGGGAGAAGATTTATATCCAAAAGGGTCAGTAAAAGAATTTGTAATTACAATTTTCTAAAGTAAATACTCTAAGGTTGTCAAGGGTTGAAGTCAGGAAGAAACCTGAGTAAAGTTTAATCAAGATGAGGAGAAGGTTAAGCCATCTTCATCACGTTAAAAAATGGAATTCATAACAACCCACTCCTGGAAACCCTCAGTTGGTGTACTACATCACAGATATGAATTTCGCCTGTATATGTGAGACATGAAAAATATATTAGATATAGGATGAGCCGAACGTGACTGTTTAACAAAAGATCTTCCGTTTTTGATAATCAAGCACTAACATTTTTATTATTATACTTTCATGGCCAATAGAACATTTATTTCATTAAGATAGCTCCAAAAAGTATAAGCATTCTTAATAGCTTGTGACATATTTAATAGTGTTAAATAGTAGTCTCATAAGACTACTATGATATTCTTGAAATATATAGACTCTTCATATTGTCCTGTGCTGTAAGATTGCTACAACCTTTTTTGGCTACTCAGATATTAGATTTCCAAGTTCTAGCAGTTTTTATTTCAGCTATGTATGAAGGTAATATAAGTATTAACTGCCAGAAAAGAGAATTAGCATATTTTTTAATTTGATGAGGGTATCATTATAATTCTGGACATTACTATGGATTATTTTCATATCATATTTCACATTGATAAGGGTTGAGTACTTCATTAGTTGAATAATAATATCCAAAACTTAATGTTAGTGCTTAATACCGACATTATCTCTTTGACATAAGTTTATCCACATTTATAGATGAGGAAACTTAAGCAGAGAGTGATTAATAATAATTATAACTTGACCAAGGTCACACACTCTACCATGCTGCATAAGAGACTGAAGGAGAATTGGTGCTAAGTTGTCTATTAAATATCCGTCGGCATCACTGAAAGAGACTGAGGGCCACAGTTAAAAACGTCTCACTGCCCTTCCATGAAGAATTTCTCTGCTATTATTTCTGATTATCTTGATCATGACCTTTCTTTATTTTTAGTTCCTTTGAAAATGTCCCTATTTTCTAAATTATGCACTCGGTTGTTTCTGTTAAGTTGAGGATCCAGATCTGACTTCCTGGCCATGTCCTTGTGATATTATTCAAGTTTGTGTTCTTGTTTCTTCTGCATTTCCTGTTTTATTGCTGTTTCTTACCCTTCTCTTTTATTTTTACTTTATTTTTTTATTTGGATAATTATCACTTAATAATCATGCTCAAACTATTGTTCTTTCACATCTGAAAGGGTTCCCTTGACCCCTGCTATCTCTCCTTTCCAACCCACCTCCCAAATCCCTCAGCTGCAGTGGTGGAGACTTTTATGGATCTATACTCTCCCCCGCAGCACTTTCACATTCCACGAATATCATTGATTTTTCTATCTTCCCCCACCAACGGAGGCTTCATTGCACTGCCAGCGCTTCGCACAGCATACCTCACTGTATGTGCTAAATGAGTGCTCCCTGAATGAATTAGCACAACAATTATTCTGAAAAATCGGGAAAAGGGGAAAATAAAATAAATATAGGAAGCAATGTTGGGGTTTGTGTTCAAGTTACTTTGTGCCCAGCTGAAGACACAGTTTCGGTGAAGTGTAATATGTTGTTGTCTACAGTGTTTCAAGAAATTGTTAAGGATGGGTGTCTCACAAAAGCCGAAAGACTAAGAGGTTTCTTGAATAAGCATTCTGATAGCTTAGAACTGATCAGGAAGTGCAGTTAAAGCTGCTACGAGTCATGAAATATGAGTGTTACAAGAAGAAAAAAATTAGTATATGCAAGTGTCCAGAACAGGATGTAATGATACTTTCTAGGAAATTGGAAGTCATTCAGTATGGGCAAGAATGGCAAGACAAGGCATGGAGAAGTACATCAGGAGTCAGATTGTTAAGAAGTATGTGGCATTTAAAAACCTCAGTAATTTGTTTGTGGTATTTTTTTCCCTAATTATAATAAGTAACCATAGATGTTTTAAGCAGAGGGGCTCCAAGATTGGGTTTCATTTTAGAAAGGGTATTCTCTCGATAGTGTGATAAATACACTGGAAAGATCCAAATTTGGAATCACAACCCCTCTCCTGCAAAAAAAAAAAAAAAAAATTGCAATAATATATATAAGAAATGGTGACCTCCTGAAACGGGAGATTGATGTGCAAATGAAATGCCTTGTTTTGAGGTTCTGTTGATTCGATGTTTGGTAACTGGGCGAGAGGGGAGTTGAGGATGACTCCCATATTTCTGCCTTGGCAATCGGATAGGCAGTTATTTCACTCTAAGAAGATGGGAATATTCAGGTTGGGGCAGGTGGATGTGGAAAAAGATGCATTCAGGTTCCTCAGTTCTGAGTTTGAGGTGTTGGTGAGATGTCCTGTGGTCGTGTAGAAAGAATGCATAGCACTCAAGGAGCCTTCTGACACGTACACACCAGCAAGCCACAGGCAGAGAGGTGATATGTGAAGTTATCAGAGTGTTAGGGCACAACCTAAGGAACGCCTACCTTTTACCGACAAGTGGGGGGAAAATGAGAATAGGGGTCGCTGTAGACCAGTAGCTCTCAACCTGGGCGATGCTGACACTGTCGCTCTCCAAGGGATATTTGTCAGGGTCCGGAGTTAGGTTTTATTGTCATGACTGAGGCCGGGGCAGGGGTGCAGTGGCCACTGGCATCTAGTGGGCTGAGTTCAGGGAGGTGCCAGAGTTGCTGAAGTTGAGGAATCCTGCCACAGGAAAAGAAAAAATAATAATAACTATGTAACATTTGAAAGCAAAGTAAAGACACCATTTGCAGGAAGAAAGAGGCCAGATGTAGACAGGATTGCTCTTGAAAAGGATCCTTTGGGAAAGTGAGTTGAGTGAGTGCGTATCGGATGGCAGGAGGCTGAGAGTAAGGGGACAGCTGGGAGGGGAGACGCAGCTTTCCTGCAAGTTTGCCTCTGAAAGATTAAGTGAACGGAGTGAGGGCGGAGAAAACAATGTTACAATATTGCAGTAAAGGAGGTAAATAGCAAAGATTGTCAAAAGGAAAATCTGGGAGACTTGAAAAGCTTCAGTAATAATAGATATAAGGCAAGGGCTAGGAAAAAATAGAAACTGGGTGCATAGTCAAAGGAGCCGAAAAATAGGAGCCAAAAGATAAAAAAAATAGAAATGAATAATGAATAAAGTAACAAAATGAGGTGGGACCGAAGTTACGAAACTAGAGAAATACAATTCCCATTGAGGAAAGAAGGAGGGAAATGACGATTATGAATTCGGCTATTGTATAAAATCGTGATAATTAATACAGATTTTCGTCTTTGTGAATTTGGCGATAAAGCTGTCTACTGAAAGTGGGAGAGGGTAGTGAAATAGATTTAATAATAGTGGAATGGATTTACAATATCTATCCTGGGCAATGGGAAAGGAATATGACCAAGGAAACACAAAAAAATTATGAAGATGAAATTGCAAACAAAAAATAAAATGCTGAGGGTTGATTCTGTCTCACATCTTTAACTTGTAACATCTACTGAAATCGTCTATGTTTTATATCTATTGTTTCTTTATACATCCTTCTACCTCCCACATACTTCACTTCTCTCATACATATTTTTTTTTTTTGTTATGAAAGCTAATCTTTTTTACCTGACACTGTTGAATATTAGTATTTGGGAGGGAAGAACTAGAACAGTGTAATAAACTATTTCCATGAGTATGTGATTAATAAATCATAGTTCAAGGCTGAATCTCTGAAAGCAGCTGAATGTTCGCCATCCTCATAGACGTTCATTAATATTTCTGCTGAATATCAATATAAAGCAATCATCCTATTTCATTTGGACAATCCCCATTTTGAATGAGCCTAAAGATTTGAAGCTTCTGAGCAGAGTTTAACAGGCATTCTCCTTATCTGAAAATACTGTTAGAAATGTTATTTGGATTATAAGCAGAGCTTTCATTTGTGGAGCCCATCACAGTCTGTGTCATAAATATGCACATATCTTCGCCTCGGCAAGGCTCTTCTAAGTACATTTCATGGTACTTTTCATATGTACTGGATTTGATTTGTTTTAGGGCATAATATAAATTCTAGGCTGTGATACACGATAAAGGAAACACTTTTTAAGAAATCTGTGTTGGTTATGCTGCTATGTGCATCGCCAAGCCTCATGATTTATTAACTGCCTAAATAATCCCTTATCATTATTGTTTGTTTTTATATAATACCACTCATCAGGTACTCAGCACTGTATCTACCTTTCTTTGCAGTGTCTCTTAGTTTGTGCATTTGCCCTCGGTTACTTCTGTGAATCCTTCTGGAAGATAATGATAGCATTTCACATTCCATACCGCTAGCCACACTACATGCCACAGAATACAAATGCGTATAAGGTGGTGGTTTCATTATCTTGGGGTCAGTAGAATTTCAAGAGCTTTAAAATTACCTCTATCAATGATGCAAGTGTCAGCTTAGTTTTAATAAATCTTTAAGAACAACTACAAGTTACTTCTAGGACATCTTATTTCTAGAAATACATCACTTGGCTGCCAAATCTACTATCAATGTCAAGCTAAAGAATAGACACTATTAATGCAGTGCTATATTTCTAGTATATTGCTTTTTGATAACTTAAAATATCATTAACTCAAAGTTTCCCTTGAGTCAGTCCATAGTTAGCTACTCATACAAAATTAGACAAAGAAAATATAGTACAAACAAAACAGAAAGAATATACAAATGTATCTGTCATAATGACACATCTATGAGATGGTAGAATTGCAGTGCCTGTTGTTAAAATTACTTTACTAAATGTGGGCACATTAAAAATCCAGGCATTTGGCAAGGTGACTTTTTTAGAATAAATTAGACTTGACAACTAGTGAATTCAGCCAACCAACACGTACAGTGTACAATTTCTTATAATATGGGACCAAATTCAGATGTTTCCCTTTTAATTTCCAATGAATTTGACCATATGTTCCACTTGCAGAAAAGCTAAATTATGGGTGTTTGCTTTTACTATTCTTTTTTTGTAAACTACTGCCATTATTTAAAGTTGATAACATTTTTTTAGAATAAACTGTACCCCATTCTCAAAAGATAATGTGGTCTCTCAAAGACAAAATAGCTATGTATTAGAAAGTAAACAGCTTTTGAAAAAGTCATAAGCACCACAGGATCCCCATCTCAACCCATATATATCTATCATGTGACCTCTCTCAATTGCATAGTAGTTTATATTAAGTTTGTCCTAATATTCTTAGTCCAAAAAAAAAGCTCAGCATGGAATTGGCAAAATACATTCAAAGGAAAGGTGAAGTGAATAAAATTTGCTTAAATGTGAAGAGGATTTTTCTAATAGCAAAAATTTATATACTATAATACCAATTTGATACTAAATATTAAAATATTAAGATATTAAGCTTATTATTCATATAATTTTTGAATTTCAAATAGCCTAGGATATAAAAATTATATTAATTGAGACAAAAAGATATCAATGATGTTGGATACAAAAATATTAAAAGGTAAATAAACACAAAAATATTTTTTGTAATGCTGATATTGGCAATGTGTTCACTAATAATGAGCTTCATATTATGGAATCTCAATGTTGAACAGTCATATCTATGCAATAATAGGTAGTACTGGACCATCCATCATAGGACTTCCTGTGTTAGTTCTGTTTAATTAATTGAACAGGGAGCCCAGTGACTGAGGTGGCTCTAATACCTTAGCAGCTTAGTAAGAAAACAAAACTTAAACCTATAATACCTCAGGGTTAACAAATCAAAACTTGAGGACAACCAATCACAAACAGCCAAAACTAGGCTTTTCCAAATATGGCAAATACTTAAGCTATAGCCAATCAAATAATGTCCTTGCTTTGCTTCCACTTTTCTCTATTATAGTCTTTCCCCTCCTTGATCCTGTTGGTGGAGTGCTCTTAACCACTTTTGTTTTTACTGCTGAAGATTCCAATCAATTTTTGCTCGAGTAAATTCTTAAAATTTTTATTATGCTGCATTTTATTTTTTAGCAGTTCACATGTCTATATAACTTCAGGATGGAGCAAAAGACCAGAAAACAGCCCTACCCAGTTTGGCTCAGTGCCGGCCCAGGGACTGAAGGGTCTCAGGTTTGATTCTGCTCAAGGTCATGTACCTCGATTGCAGGCTCACATCGATGAGCCTACAATCTTTTTCTCTCTCTCACTCACTCTCCTTTCCACTCTCTCTGAAAAAGAAATGGGGAAAAAATATTCTCCGGTGAGGACTGAAAAAAAAAAAAAAAAAGACCAGAAAACAAAACCCCTTAGGGAAGCTAAATCACAAAGTCAAAGAAGAACAGACCTGGCTGAGCTGTTAACCCCAGGCAGAGGATTCAAAAGCCCCAAGAAAAATGAACAAAGGGGTGAGAGGACCCAGAAGTGTAATACTAATGAATGTCCCTCCAAAGATAAGGAAACATCAGGGGTTAGGATTAAGTGAACCCTCCATGAGTGGTATTTAACTGGCAACTTTTCTTTTATTTTGACTTCTGATTTGTTGGATGCATTTGCTGTATTTTCTCTTTGTTTCTGGAATTATTTGCTTCTTAAATTATTATTTGTTGCATTAGTTAATTTTTTTTTCATTGTTCTTGCCAGATAGAAATTATAAACTTTTATTTATTTTTAGTAGCAACTTTTAATATTTTAACACAAATATCTACATTTTTATTTTTTAGCATAATCTAATTTGAACCTTATATCTAGCCACCTCTCAAAGTACGTAGGGAATTTATCACGTCTTACAAAAATGCCCCACAAAATTTTGTTATTGTTTTAGTTTATTTACATATTGCTTTTTAAATATATCCCAAAATAATGTTAACATCATTCTTACTGTTTATTTTATTAAATACCTCACATTACTGTTAATATGACCCAACATTGTCTTTTCTTTTCTTTTTAATTTATTGAGAGAGAGAAACATCAATTAGTTCTTCCACTAATGTATGCATTTATTGGTTGCTTCTTGTATGTGCCCTGACCAGGGATCCAATCCACAACCTGTTATATAGGGACAATGCTCTAACCAACTGAGCTACCGGTCCAAGGCCAATATTGTCTTTTAGTGATTTCTTTTTTGCTTGTCTCTCTTTTGTTTTTCCTACTTTCCATTTCTTTCTGAATATAGGTCTGTCTAGCTGAGGGGTACACTATAATATTTTCTCATTGAGATTCTGGAGATGTAAAATTAGTAAATTGCTGTTATTCCAAATATAATCTTCATTTCATCTTCATAAGCTGGTTGCATTTGTTAAAAAAATAAAGTAAAAATGTTTTTTTCTTAGCAGGCTCTAGGTAATTTTCCATTTTTTTCTGTCAACTGTAGTTGCTGAGGGTATGTCTCTGATGATTGATCCTTTGTAGATAGTCAAACTTTTTTCTGTCCTTTATTAGGATTTCCCCATTATCTTTTCATTATGATTTGGCCAGGTATGGATTTGCAAATATCGCCATACCTAGTACCAGGTGGAACTTTTCAGTCTGAGGATTTATGGCTTTTCTTGTTTCTGAAAATGTATCATCCATTAGATCTCATATTGTCTCTCACCAGTTTTTCTCTACTAACCTTTTGGAACAAATACTAGTGGAAAATGAGTTTCACATTCAGTCTTCCATGTCTCTTAAATTTCCTTTCATATTATGATTTAAAAAATCTGACTATAATATATTTTACAATTTTTTCTTTCTTTTATCTTCCAGTGTCTCATGGCACCTAGTCAATAAACTAGTTATTTAATTTTTGTCCAGTGAATAAAATTTTAATCTTAATGACTTTTCTCTTTTTCTCTTTTAGAGTTAATTATTTTATATATTCATAATGTTGTTTATGGAGATAAATTCTCTTTATTTTTTCTTGAAATATTTATTTATTTATTTATTTTTAAATATATCTTTATTGATTTCAGAGAGAGGAAAGGAAAGGGAGAGAGAGATAGAAACATCAATGATGAGAGAGTCACTGATTGGCTAGCCCACACCCCGGGCATGTGCCCTGACCAGGAATTGAGCCCCCACTGCCTGGATCCCAGGTCGACGCTCAACCGCTGAGCCACGCCCGGCCGGGCTTCTTGAAATATTTAAACATACATATTTTATAGACTTCCTCAATGCTTTCTGTTAACATCAATTTACTTAGATGTAAACTCTCCAGATTGTTGTCATATAAGATATCTGCTATGATATTGTACTGTCCCATACATTTTATATTCTTGTTCATAATATTATTTCATAGGATATTTCTCCAGCTATTGTTTAACTGTGAGTTACTACTTGTGTCCTGGATTGTGGCTCACATCATAGTGTAATGTTGCTGAAGTCTAAAATTCTCAAGCTCTGAAATAGGCATATTAGTGTAACAAATGAACTTTTTTAAAAATAATGGTTCTCTCATTTTATTTTAAAAAATTTTTTAAATTTATCTTTACTTTTGAAAATATTACAGATGTCCCCTATTTTCCCCATTGACCCCTATCGCCCCACACTTACTCTCCACCCCAGGCCTTCACCACACTATTGTCTGTGTCCATGGGTTATGCACATATGCACATAAATTCTTTGGTTAATCTCTCCCCACCCACCCCCACCTTCCCACTGAGATTCATCAGCCTGTTCCATGCTTCTCTGTCACTGAATCTATTTTGTTCATCAGTTTATTATGTTCTTTAGATTCCACATGTAAGTGAGATCATGTGATGTTTGTCTGTCTCTTCCTGGCTTATTTCACCTGGCATAATATTCTCCAGGTCCAGGAAATACCAGATATTTGGTGCTAGCACCACATAAAACTGAACCTTTTATTTTTATGTATTTTAAATTTGCTTGTGTCCTGGGTAAGGAGATCATCTCCAACCTAAACATGAGCAGTAAATAAAATTTAATCTGGATAAACACTTCAGTTGCATTACATATTATTCCAGAAGAATAAAGATAGAATAGCCAGATGTGGGTAAAAAGAATGTTGGGTGAGTTTTCCTACAAGCTGAAACCCACATAATTGAGGCAGAATGAAACTGGCACAAAAATGAGCAAACAGATCAGTAGACCAGAATTTAGAATCTAGAAACTGACCTGCATGAATGTGAATATTTAATATATGATAATTATCATATTTTGAATTCATGGGAAAAATCATTGATTATTTAATTAATGGTACAATTGGTTATCTTGGGGGGGGGATAAATATTAATACCTCGTGCCATATCATAAAATGTTCCAAAAGGCATATCATTCAAAACAAACAAACTTCTATATCCACAAATCTCTACAACTATTTGAAGAAAATTCAGGAGTGACCTTGCAACAAATGGTCTAATGCCCTGCCCAGAATTTTGGTAATTTCTTTTACTCTCTTTGCTAATGGTTCACACCTGCAACCTTCTCTGGAGAATTACCCTTCTCTGTGTAAATATGTCACTTGGCTAGGAAGGTTTTTGGATGTATGCCTCTCCCCAGCTCAGGAACCCAGGGGCCAATCCCTGATGGAGGGCTTACTCATCTGTCTCAAAGCAGGAGAGCCTTTAAACATAATTCACATTTCAGAGCTTCCCACGTGATTAACTAGGTGTCACCTGAAGCCACATCTTGCATAACTTCCCCCTTTTTCTGCTTCCCTCCTATCTTAAAGGTTTCTTCAGAGAGGTCTTTCCTAATAGATCCCTTAACCTAGAAACCCCCCTCTCCAATTCTGCTTCCAGATAATTAGAACTAAGAAAACACTTTCATAATCTTGGGATGAAAACACCTCCTAAAATGTGACATAAAACTTCAAAGACATGAAGTAATTAAAAGATTACTTTGTGACCAGAAAATTTTTTAAAACTGATATAGGGAAAGACATAATAAATGAAGCAGGGTGAGTACACACTGGAAGAAAATATTTACATAGTGTATTGTATAGATATATTATTAATATATTTTGCTTGAAAATTTGGAAGAAATGGGTCCTTCATATATTTTTTTCTAGTAGTGTTGTTTAGCACAAATTTTTGAAGCAGAATTAGAAAATCTATGAATGTATAATAGTAAATATGTTAAATAAAAAACTAGGCAAAACCACTAAAGCACAGGAAATTAACAAATAGAGATATTTTCAAAAATCTCTACTTATGCATTCCAAGATATATGCTGTAGCACTTTTCATAGTAGCGAAATAAAAATTTTTTAAAAACACCATAAAATAAACATCATAAATTTTTAAAATTAGGGAAGATTGGGTGTGTTTATAGTTGTATATGTATATTAAGATGCTAATATATTTAGTAACAATGAGGTAAATCTAAATGTCATGACATTAACTTCCCATAAAACAGTATTATTGAAAATAATTTCAAAAGAGCACATATATTTGTACATATATGTTTCATATTTTACTTATTTAAATATTAAGTATGCATTTTAGATTAAAAGGATATTCACTAAACTGGTAGATGTGGCTATTTGTATGGGAATGGATGGAAGAAGGTAAAACTTTTGCTTTATCTCTAAGCACGTCACTATTTTTTGAATTTTTACTTAACCAGTTATTAAAATTATTAAACTTAGATATTAAAATTAATTTTAAGATGATTTGTCTGCATTAACTCATTTGCTTTAAGGCTAAGAACCAACTAAAACTTAGTTTTTCACTGAAATTTGTTATTCTTTAATTGATAGTGTAGAAAAGGAATGTTTCTTTTTTTCCTTTTTGTTTAAAATATTACAGATGTCCCTTTTTCTCCCCAGTGACCCGTTCCACCCCGTTCCGTCCCCCTCCCCCGTCCCTCTCCCCACCATTGTCCGTGTCCTTGGGTTGTGCATATATGCACATAAATTCTTTGGTTGCTCTCTCCCCCTCCACCCACACTCCCTCCTCCATCCCTCTGACATTCGTCAGTCTCATCTATGCTTCCATGTCATTGAATCTATTCTGTTCATCAGTTTATTAAGTTCTTTAGATTCCACGTATAAGAGAGATCATGTGATGTTTGTCTTTCGCTGCCTGGCTTATTTCACTTAGCATAATATTCTCCAGGTCCATCCATACTGCCCCAAAGGGTACGAGATCCTTCTTTACAGCTGCATAGTATTCCATGGTGTAAATGTCCCACAGCTTTTTTACCCACTCATCTACTGATGGGCGCTTGGGCTGTTTCCAGATCTTAGCTATTGTAAACTGTGCTGCTATGAACATATGGGTGCATATATTCTTTCTGATTAGTGTTTCAGGATTCTTAGAATATATTCCTAAACTTGGGATTTACTGGATCAAAAGGCAGCTCCATTTTTAATTTTTTGAGGAACCTCCATACTGTTTCCACAGTGGCTGCCTCAGTCTGCACTCCCACCAGCAGTGCACTAGGGCTCCCCTTTCTCCACACCCTCGCCAGCACATGTCGTTTGTTGATTTGTTGATGGAATTCATTCTTAGAGGTGTGAAGTGATACCTCATTGTGGTTCGCTTTGGAAAAACATATTTGCCAAGGATGTAACTGATAAGGGGCTAATTCTCAAAGTGTACAAAGAACTCATAGCACTCAGCAAGAGGAAAACAAACAACCCAATTAAAAAATGGGTAAAGGACCTGCATAGACACTTCTCCAAAGAGGACATACAGATTGCAAAGAGACACATGAGAAAATACTCAACGTTGCTAATCATCAGAGAGATGCAAATTAAAACCACAGTGGGAAATCACTTCACATTTTATATCATTTTAAAACAATATATTTTTTGCCCTGGCCAGTGTGGCTCAATGGGTTGGAGCGTCCTCCTGTACACTGAAAGGTGGCAGATTCAATTCCCGGTCAAGGCACATGCCCAGGTTGTGGGTTTGATCCTCGATCTGGGAACGTATGGGGGACAGCTGATCCATGCCTCTCTCTCACATTGATGTTTCTCTCACTCCCGTCCTCATCTGAAAGATCAATTAAAACAATATATTTTCATTATTGGGATTAATAAACACTATAATTGCATTTCTTGATATAGTGCTTCTTTAAAGTAAAGTAAGCCAATATATATTTACTGGGTAACTCACAATCAAAACTTATAAAGCGTTTGAAAATATGAGGAGTTGCCTGGCGGGGTGTGGCTCAGTCATTGAGCATCAACCTAGGATCCAGGAGATCGTGGTTTGATTCCTCGTCAGGGCACATGCCCAGGTTGCAGGCTTGATCCCCAGAAGGGAGTGTGCAGGAACCAGCCAATCAATGACTCATCGTTGATGTTTCTATCTCTCTCTCTCCCTCTCCCTTCCTCTCTCTGAAAAACATTAAGGTATAATATATATATGTACATATGAGTTAAATTCTAGTACAATTTTACTTAATACGTCTATCAATTTGGACTATTTATATCTATTAGATTTATATTCTCTCTCTTAGAACCAAACCATATCATTTTCTTTTATGTCAAGCAAAATGAACTAACAATGTTTGCTACTGATATACATGAATGAAAAATATCAATATTGTGGAGTTGAGCTTTGTAGAGATTTAAATTTTCACAAAGCCCCGTAAGTGTAATTATAACATCACTCTCACCATTTCTAAAGATAAAAATGCCCACTTGACAGCATTCCATGGTTCATAGAAGTCAAATAAAAAAGAGATTCTTGTAAAAAGATGCGGTAACTATAAAAGCATCTAGATTAGCAAAGAATCTCTAATTTAAATATTCAAGTTAAACAAGACACAATTAAGACTAATTTGATTTTCTTGTCGGCAGCTGAAAGAAAGAGCATTTCAAATTAACCTATATTATGCCTGGCATTATTTTAAAATGTAAATGACATAGCCCTTTAAGCTCATATCTATGCGGTTAATTTTTTAAAGTAACAAAACAACTTATTCCTTTGTCAGTTCCTATGTTCTAATTTAATACATCTATCTTTTTCCTTTTTTGCTAAAACAATTTCAACAAGGTTAAAATTTTTAAAGGAGTATTACTTTCCCTGTGTAATTTCAGTAAACATAGAGATCGTTTAAAACTTCCATAGTCATAAAAAATTGGCCTCGTTTCCAGTTGACTCATGGTCCTGGAAAATGTGCAGGCTCTGCTCCCAGTTTTTAGCAGATGTGGCTACAGAACAAGCCAGGCTTCAAGAATATTTACCCTGGGGGATGATTCCATTTGGATGAAAAAAAAAAAAATGAAAGGGCCTTGTTAGACTACCTGGTAATGACCTCTTACTATTTTTCCTTGGATGTGGTGTTTCCAATTAATCTGCCAATTTGCTCCTTGGCATTTGAGAAATTGGAGACCTCAGCCTAATCCATTTGGCCCCATTCCTTCTCTTTTCAAAATCTAATGACTTCTTTGTTGTGGGTTTGCAGTCTGAGCACTGCAGGTCAACTTTCTGTGCTGGCTGCCTACTGTACCGCACTATAGTGTTTACTGGCTTTTCTCCACTGCATCTTTATTGGATGTTCCTGATGAGTTCTTGTCTTCACATTGTACACATTACAGAAAAAGGAAATCAGATTATTTGGATGTCTTTCTACATAAATGTAAATGTCTTTGTTACCTGGATTTTAGCCAACCATACTGACTGTTTCCTTTTTCCCCCCATTGTTTTATTTTGAAGATATTTTGCATGGAAAAATCAGTCATGAGGCATGACGGATATAAATGGTTTTGCCCTGCTATAATGTTCATTTGTATAGATTTTCTACATTAGGTTACTTTCATCTGGGCTGTATGTGACAAATACAGTGCAAGATATAAACCAACTGTGACATTGAAACTTCAAATGGTATACATCAAATTTTACACCTAGCATAGTTTTTGTATCATCTTAGATCCTGTCCATCAGCCTCCCTGCTACAGAGATGTTATCTTGATTATAGATGTATGTCAGCAGCAACAGAGCAAACTCCTGCTTTTCTATTGAGCAGGAAAAGAGCTTTATGTGTCTCTTTGTTGGATTTCAAGACAGTTTGCATTCCAACTTGACACTTGGGTTTAAAGGTTTTAGGATTTCAAAGATATCACTGTAAGGGTAATTTTATGGGTTGGGCGCAGGGCACTTCCTTGTGTGAATTATTGTTGATTGCCTAACCTTATGCTATGACTGGTGGAGCCCTGCTGGAGGGCTCTAATTCTCATGCTCGACAGGAGGCTGGGTGTTATCCAAATCCCAATGGTACTCAACTGAATTGATGAAATGACCGGGAAGGCCTAATTAAAGCTGTTCAGCTCAAATGTATTGATGTATTACATCTATTACAGCTTGGTTCAATAGGTCCACCCTGTGAATGCTGCCACAGCCTGTAAAGCAAACTAAACAGATTGAATAAATAATGCTGCAAGGGAAGGAGACAGCAGCGGAATCAAAGCAACAGCGTGCAAAACGCAACAAGGTAACCTGTGAACTCTTTATCCTATTCTCTACCATAAACTACTTTAATCTTTATTATTTTTACATGTTGACATGAAAGAGAGGTTATTAAGATCTAGCCTAATCTTTTGATCTACAGCAAGAGCTGGTAAACCCTCTGTCTTTTAGCAAACATGGCGTGACAACGTGCATAAAATCAATGTGGTTTTGCTTGATTTTTCTTCTCAAGTCATTGTTAAAGCCTAGTTGTTTTTTTTTTGTCTTCTGACTGATTCTTTTGTGAAAGTTTTCTTAACATACACTTTGCCATCTTCCTTTACTTGTCTGGCCCCAGGAGACTTGTTAATTCTTTTTTCCCTCTTGCTGAATTTGAATTGTTTCAGGTTTCCATAATTTTGTATATTGTCCTGGGCAATAACTCTGATTATATTTGGAAATAAATTGTGAGAGATTCTGGTTCAGTCTAACATGGGGTATCTTATTCATCTGGAGCACTCAATGTTTTTCACATCATTCTGTGGGCACTGTCAGACAGAATTGTATACTATTGCTTCAGTGAGGACTTGCTGATGCTAAAACAGAGAGAGGATAGGTTTCTGAAAAATATGCTGCCTAAAGTTATCAAAGTATCTTCTTTCACACATTTAAATTTCAAAAAAGTATAAGTAAGAGATGTCTTTTTATTTTCTGTAACTGAACTCACCCTGAACTTCAGATATACTTTCCTGACTGCCTACTTGACATCTCCACTTAGATGATTAAAAGACATCTCAAACTTAATGTTTAAATGTGAACCCCTGAGTTTTCTTCTTTCCCTCCCCTTCCAAATCTGTTTCTTCAGTTTCTTCATCTCAGCAAGTGACAGCTCCGGTGTTGCACTTGGTCTCAACATATAAGTTATTATGGGCTATTTTCTTCCTTTCATGCTCCATAAACCAGCGCAATCTTATCAGGTTTGCCTTCTCTTTACATTCCAAAGGGAACCATTTCACATCACCTCTACTGCTACCATTCGGGGCCCACTCACGAGTGCCTTTATTTGGATTTCTACTATAATCCCTAAGGTATCCTTGATTTTTTCCCTCTTGTGTCCCTCTAGTTGGCATATTTAACCCATTTTCCATACTCTTCTTCATATCAGAGATATTGAAAAGTCTAAAACTTTATTTGCTGAACCCCCTTGCAGTTAGGCATTAGATTAGATTTCCTAAATTAGATGTACAAAGTGAGATTTGGAAGATGGAAGCTGGGCAGATACCACATTCCCTTTGAGACAGGCCAGTAAGCCAGGACAAATGAAATAGGGAAACTGAGACAGCTAAACAAACTGACAGCAATTTACAGCAGATACCGGTCACCTCCCTAGAAATAATATCTAGTTGTATTTTAGCTTCAGAACCAGGTGGATGATACCAGGACCAGCTCTGATGACTGACTATCACCTGCCCTGACACTGACCAGTTGGTAGAGACCAAGGCCCTGGGGGAGCACACCTAGAAAGCTGATGAATATTCTGCTAAAACCCTCCTGAGACCTTCCCTAAGACTCCTGCCTGCAAGAGAGAAATACAAACAAGACAAAGGATCCAGTGCATGATCTTCTTCTGGGGAACACCCCCACCCTGCCATTCCCGTTCCCCTCTTCTTCCCCCACTTCTTCCCGCACAGGCATGCATCTCTTAAATGAGACTTGCAACCAGGGCAGCAATGGGCAGAGGCAGCTCATCACAGGGTAGTCCCTTGAACCTGACCCCAAGGCCTCCTTTTCTCTGACTTCCCAGAGAACGAGGGCAGCCCAGCCTAAGCGCTTCTGTTGCTTCTTCTATACAAAGCCTTTTCTGGTTTTACTGTCCCCAGCTTTAATAAATATTCCCTCATAGTCATCTGGACTCAGGTTGTGAAATTTTTCCTGCACAAAGTGGCTGGCCCTAGGCAGACCTGCTCAGGACCAAGTCCCATTTCCGGTAAGACCTTCCTTTGAATCACTTTCTGGTAAGCTAGGAAAGCCATGGACTTCTGAGGTTTCTCCACAGTAGAATTCCACTATCCATTTCTCAGCCTTTCCCTTGATAAGAAACATCCGAGCAGTGGCAATAATGGCAGACATTTTATCTTTCTGATGCATGAATTACAGTTGTGGATGTCCAGTTGCCAGTTTCCTATATGTCCAGAGGAAAGTGCAATGTCAGGATTCTTGGAAGCAGCAGCGCATCATTGATCCCATGATAGTGTGAGTGGTGGCCTGAGAATAGGTGCCTTGCTCAGTTCTTTCTCTACTATTCTGTCCTCATTCCTGATGGCCAAGCTACACCAATTTCTTCAACTCTGACAACAATTCTATAAAGATCTTGCTCTCTATAGAAATATCCTCAACATACTCATAATAGTATTCTTTAACTCTTATTCACTCTGTAATCTTGGGAAAGTTAATCTCTTTAAATTTCAGTAACATTACCTATAAAATGAAAATAATAGCAATGACTACATCTTAAGTTATTGCAAAGACTAATGAAAAAGACTGAAAGTGCTCAGCCTGTTCCTTGGTATCTGGCAAGTGCTCAATAAATTTTAGCCCTTGTTATTATATCCCCTTTACCTCATGATACTTCAGCTCTACCCACAGTCTCCAGTTACCCAGATTGTAGGGATAGCTTCTAAACTGCTCACATGTACTCTTGCTACTTTTTAATTCATTGTTTTCTTTATGGCCTGATTGAACTTTAAAAATTGAAATTAATCACATTGCATAATTATTTTAAACATTTCACGGGCTCCTGATGTTTCTCAGAATAGAGCCCTAAATACTTAACAAAGATAATTTTACCTTCCATTATCTGACCTCTCTTTACGAACCCATGGTCACCTCTTCCTCTTGCCACTACCCTTTCACAACTCACACACCTCATTCTGTTGATTTTATCTTTGTTTTCTTGTACCTCTGAGTTTTCACATAACCATTGCCTAGAAGGTCCAACTTCCTGCATTTATTTTGTTGGGTTAAATAAGATTCCTTCTTTAAAGTTGAACATAGAACTCACTTTCTCTAGGAAGCCTTCCCTAACCCGCATCATTCTATGAATATCCACCACACACTATACCTCCTCGATCACCACATGGGCTAGCATAACAACAATAGCTAACTTTTAGCTGTATTTCATACTAGGATTAAAACTATATAAATGCATTTGAGGACCTGCAAGCGCCCCCATAATAGACTTTAATTATTAGAGGGTAGATTTTAGTTTTTTTTAAATATGTCCTTGTCTCTGTACTTTCCACAATTTCTGGCACAAAGTTTTCAGTCAGTAAATATTTATTAAACTGAATTGTTTGTTCCATTACCCATCAAGAACACCTAACTTAAGTCTTCCTCATCACTAGGGAATTTTTTAAATGCAAGATTTAAACTCTGAATGTAACTAAACCCAGGTTCAGCTGCCTGCCTCTACAGAAGTCAAACTTACGACTGGTAATGGTGAGAAGGAAAATGTTTTATTCAAGTGCTGGCAACTGGAGAAAATGGGGACTCTCATCCCAAAGACCATCTTAATATCTCTGCAGGCATAGGTTTTTATAAAAAGGGAGAGGGGAAACAAAACAAAGAGATCAGGGGAGGGAACTATGGACATAAAGGCAGTGTTTTTGCTAGTTCTAATATAGTTCTTTATGGTCATTATTCTTGAGTTGGTCATTTGAGCTTTTTGACAGCTGAATAACTTAACTGGGCAGTCTGTGTCAGCCGGACCTTGATGCCAGGCTTCTTCCTAGTTTCACACAGGAATGGAAACTCCTGAAATGTAAAGTAAATGAAAAGACTTTTAATATGCAAGGTCTAGTTGTGACAGAAAAATCAGGTTAGAGTAACAAGCTGGGTTTAACATTTACTTACTAAGATTACCATGAATAGCTTTATATAAATTATTTTAGAACCTTACTTTGTTAGTACATTCTCATTTTAGTTCTATTTTATGGTTAGACTAATATAAATAGTATAGCACTTTCATTCCCTGTTACATAAATTCCCCTACTCTGATTACAATGACCTCTTTTTCTATCCCTCTTATTGACTTTTCTAAATCTGCTTTTCCCTTCATTACTATAGTTACACCCATATCTCCTCTTTAGCTTCCTTAGCCCATCTCTATGTCTGAATCCACTAAATTCTCTAATCCACTTGAAATCAGTTGTTTGTATTTTACAAAAAAGTGAATTCACTAAATGTACTCCATTTCTTTTCTCTTTTTCCTCACCCATCCTGACAGTCACTCTGTGGGATACCTTCTGCTTTGAGCTTCTCACAAACTGTGTCAGCTGGAACAGGTTACAAAACCATACTCATTGGACTCAATAAAATTTTAGGTAACTCAACCTCATGGTGAATTTTGATATTCTCCCTTTCATTTTCTTTTTTTTTTCTTTCTTTCTTTTTCTTTGAACAAGAACTGTCATTTCTTATATTCAAAAGTTTTTATTTTCCCATTTATTCCACCTCTTGTAACTTGCTCTGCTAACTTTTTCATTTCACATTTGCATTTCCAATTTCTCCTTTGATTCTTTATCCCTTATTACTCTCCATATTCTTCTTAGTTATACTTCAAAAAATTTTCCATATCACGATATGTTCTTTTTCAATTGCTCTAATACCAAGTTTGCTGAAATTTGAGTCTATAAAATTTTCGTGACTACCTATCTTTCCTCACTGGTCATTCTTTTTTATTCTTGCAACAATAATAATATAGTACTTAAGTTACATAAGTAATACTGAAAACTCACTTTTTTGGTACAATGTGATGTTTCATATGTATTACCTTATTTAAATCTTCAAAATATCTTCTATTTCCTTCACTTAACAGAGCAAAACACAGCTTTAAAGATCTGAACTAACTTGTCAAAGGCCTTACAGTTATCTGCTTTTTGTTTTCAATTAGCTCTAAAAATTTCCTATCAAATCTCACTGGTGACTTTTTTATTGAGGTGAAATTTTCAGAGTGTAAATTAACTATTTGAAAGTTCAATCCAATAATATTTAATATCTTCTCAATATTGTGCAATCATCACCTCTATGCACTTCCAAAATATTCTTATCACCCCCAAAGGAGACTATGCCCATTAAGCTATCCTCCATTTCTCCTTTCCTCTAGCCCCTGGAAACTATTACCAGATTTTCTGTACCTATTGATTTAGCTATTCTAAACATTTCAAATAAATTGAATCACCCAATACATAGCTTTTCATGTCAAGCTCCAATTATAATGTTTTCAATATTCTTCCACATTGCAGCTTATATAAGTAGTACTTCATTCATTTTTATGGTTAAAAAATATTCTATTGTATGGTTATAACATGTTTTGTTAACCCATTCATCCATTGCTGGACATTTGGGTTGTTTCCACTTTTTGGCTATTTTGAATAGTGCTACTATGAACATTTGTGCACAAGTATTTGTTTGAGTACTTTTAAAAATTCTTTGGTTACATACCTAGGATTTAGATTGCTGGGTTATATGGTAATGTTTTGTTTAATTTACTGAGGAACTTCAAAATTGCTTTTCTCAATGGCTGCACCAATAATATACAAGTGTTCCAGATTCTCCACATTCTTGCCAACATTATTTTTTCTTTTTTAAGTTATAGTCATCTTAGTAAGTGTAAAGTGATATTTCATTGTGGTTTTGATTTGCAACTCACTAATACTTAATGATTTTGAACATCTTTTTATGTGTTTGATGACCATCTGAATATCTTTATTGAAGAATATTCAAGTCCATTGAACAATTTTTAATTGAGATGCTTGTCTTTTAGTTGTTGATTTGTGAGACATTAATATATTATGGATACTAGATTTGTGTTAGATATATTACTTGCAAATATTTTTTCCCATTTTGTAGGTTGTCTTTTAACTATCTCAGATTGTTTTTTGATGCATATAATTTTTAATTCTGATGAAATCCATTTTATCTATTTTTGTTATTATTATTGCTTTTAGTGTCATATCTAAGAGTTCATTGCTAAAAACAAGGTCATGAAGTTTTATTCTTAATTTTTTTTTGCTAAGAGTTTTATTGTTAATGCTCTTACATTTAGATCTTTGATCTTTTTGAATTAATTGCTAATATGGTATAATATAGATTCTATCTTTGTTCTTTTTCATATAAAAATCTAGTTGTTCCAGTATCATTTGTTGAAAAGACTATTTGTTCTTTATTGAATGATCTTGGCACTCTTGTTTAAACTGTAGGGAAAGTGAAAACACTTAGGCTTTATCACCACCTTCTCATGGCAGACGACCCCAGTTATGTAAACCTGATATAGCATAGCCATAATAGATGTAGTGTTAGCTGACTAATGTCTGACCCATTGTTGGGTGAAAGCCATTATTGTCCTGGTTCTAATAAGAGTGGCCTGGGACTTTCAGAGTTGCAGTTTGTTCCCCCTGGGCAGGTTTGTCTCCTGGGTGTAGTTTGTCCCCCATGTATGCCTGGCTGGCCACCACTGGGAGGAAGAGTGTGGGTTTATCTCTTGTGTACATTTGGCCTGCCACTGCCAAATAAAAAATGTCTCATCTTCCTTCAGCTCCATGGTTTTCCTTCAGACTGTCTGGATCTAGAATGAACCTCCCTGGCCATGATCATTGGTACTACATTGGGCATAGTCCTTGACCTTACAAAACTTATCTGAACAAAATTATAAGGTTTACTTCTGGACTCTTAATTCTATTCTATTATTATATATGTCTACCTTTATAGCAGTATGACACAACAATATTATATATAGTACTTTTGTAGTAAATTTTGAGATAAGGAAGTGTAAATCTTCCAACTTTGTTTTTTTCCTTTTTAAAAGTGTTTGGCTTTTCAAAATACCTTGCAATTCCATATAAATTTTAAGACAGGCTTTTTCATTTCTGCCAAAACTGTGAGGAATTGCATAAATTTGTAGATTGCTTTGCAAAATGTCTTCTCAACAATATTAAGCTTTCTAACCCATGAACATTGGATGTCTTGTATTTACTTATGACTTCTTTGATTTCTTGCAGAAGTGTTCTATAATTTTCAGTGTACAAACATTGCACAATCTTGGTTAAATTAATTTCTAAGCTTTTACATTATTTTTGATGCTATTTAAATATAATTGCTTCTTTAATTTCATTTTCAGATATTTTTATTGCTAGTATATAAAAATACAACAGATTTGTATGTGTTGATCTTGTATTCTATAACTTTTTGAATTTTTTATTAGTACTAGTAGTTTTTTGTGTAGATTCTTTAGGATTTTCTATATAAAAGATAGATCATCTGTGAATAAAAAGTTTTACTTAATTCTTTCCTTTTTGATGTATTTTATTTCTTTGTCTTTCTTAATTCCCCTGGCTAGAACTTCCTATAGAATGCTAAATAGGAGTGGTGAAGACATGTATTCTAGTCCTGTTCCTAATCTAAGGGAGAAAACTTTCATTGTTTCACCATTGAATATGATATTAGCTGTGGGTTTTTCATAGATGCCCTTGAGTGGGTTGAAGAAGTTTTTTTCTACTCCTTGTTTACTGAGTGTTTTTATCATTGAAGGTATTGGATTTTTCAAAAATGCATATTCTGCATCAGTTAAAATAATCTTGTGTTTTTTCTTCATTCTATTAATATGGTGTACAATAGTTCTCCCTTATCCATGGGAGATATCTTCAAAGATGCTCAGTGGATGCCTGAAATCAGTAGCACTAAACCCTATATATACTATGTTGTTTTTTTCTATTAAAAGTTTAATAACTAATAATAAAATAGAACAATTATAACAATATACTATAATAAAAGTTGTGTGAATGTTGTCTTTTTCTCAGAATATCTTATAACCAAAATGACTAATAAGTGAATAACAAGCAAATAGTGTGTATTCTGTGGATATTCCAATCTAAGGGATAACTCACATCCTGGGTGGAATGGAGCGGGGCAGTGCAAGATTTTATCTGCACAGAAGAACACACAATTTAAAACTTATGAATTGTTTATTTATGGAGTTTTCCACTTACTATATTGTTCTGCAGTTGACCATGTGTAACTGAAAGCATGAAAAGCAAAGCCATGGATAAGGGGACACTATTATATTTCATTTATTGATATTTGTATGTTTAATCACCCTTGCATTTTGGATAAATTCCACTTGATCATGGTATAAAATCCTTATGTACCACTTGATCATGGTATATAATTCAGTTTTTTAATATTGTATTGAGGGTTTTAGTATTTATATTCATAATAGATCATTGATTTGTCATTTTGTTTCCTTGTGATGAGTTTGCCTGGCTTTGTTATCAGGGTAATGTGGCTCATTAAATGATTTAGGAAGGGTTTTCTCATCTTCTACTTGTTGGAAGAGTGAAAGAAATGGTATTAATTTAACTTTAAATGTTTGGTAGAATTCAACAGTAAAGCCCCCTGCTCCTGTGCTTTCCTTTTTGGAAGGTTTTTTTTTAATATTGATTCCATCTCTTCACTATTTGTATATCCATACAGATTTAGATTTTTTTTTATTCACTTTTGAATATAAACAATTGTATGCCAACAAATTTCATACTGATGTTATACGTAGACAGACATGGGCAGAGCAAGAACGACAGGCCAGGTACAGAAACTTACCAGGGCAAAAAGCCGGGGATGTCTAGCAAGGGGCAAAACTGGGAAACAATAACCTGGAACCCAGGGTAACCTACCCTCCCCTAGCATATCACTGGTCATGCAGTTTGGACACCCTGAATTTTCAAATCACCAGTCATATGGTTTAGACCCCCTGTCCTTTTCCTCCCTAAAGATATCATCTAGGCGTAAGTTGTATTTCAGCTCCAGACCCTGAAAAGCAGCAAAACCAGACAAGTTGTGCTGTTTTTGCCTCAGGACAAGCTACATTGACTAAAGACCCCCTGCCCTGGCTCTGACCAATCAGCGGAGACCATGACCCTGAAAGCGCACACCTGGAGCCTTGATGAATATTCTACTGAGACCTCCCCTAAGATTTCCACCTACAAGAGAAAAATAAATACACTCAGGATGAAGAACCCAGTGTGCTTTCTCTCTCCTGGGAGCATTCCTGATCCATTCCCTTCCCCATTCTTCCATCTAAGGGAACCCACGAGACTTTCAACCAGGGGAGCAATGGACAGCCCACCTCATCCTGGGCTAACCCCCTAAACCTGTCTCCAAGTCCCCCTTTTCTCTAACTTCTCAGTGTGCCAAAGCAGCCCAGCCTAGCTCTCCTGTTATTTTCTTTATGACTTTTCTTGTTTCACTGTCCTAAGTATATTTTTTGCTGTGGCCAATAAATTCTTACTTTGCTACACTTTGTCTCTTGATTGAAACCTTTCCTTCAAGATGACAAGAACCAAGGTCTTGTCATCTGTTTGATAACAGTTTGGTGGCCTAACATATGGTTTATCCTGGAGAATGCTCCATGTGTATTTGAGAAGAATGTACATTTTGATGTTTTCGTGTGAAGTGTTGTGTATGTATATTAGATCTAATGGTTTTTATTGTTTTCAAGTATTCTATATACCTATTAATCTTCTATATCGTTGTTCTAACAATTATGGAATGTGGGATATATATATATATTTTTTAAATATACCTTTATTGATTCAGGGAGAGGAAAGGAGAGGGAGAGACAGAGAGAGAGAGACATCAATGATGAGAGAGTCATTGATTGAGCCCACAACCTGGGCATGTGCCCTGACTGGGAATTGAACTCCAATTGCCTGGATCCTAGGTCGACACTCAACCACTGAGCCACGCCCGGCCGGGCTGGAATGTGGGATATTGAAGTCTCCAACTAATATTATAAAAAATGTCCATTTCTCCTTTCAATTCTGTCAATTTTTGCTTCATAAATTTGGCGTTTTCTGTTCGGTGTTGTATGTTTTATTTTGTTATAACTTCTTTATTAATTAATCTTTTATCATTATATAATGTCTTTCTTTGTATCTATTAATACTTTCTGACTTAAAGTCTATTATTTCTGATTTTAGTAAGCCACCCAGTTCACTTTAGATCACTAATTGCATGAAATATCTTTTTTGTTCTTGCACATTTGTTTAGTCTTTCTTCTGGTTCTTCAAATATATTGCTGAAAACCTGTAATAAAATTTTTATTTCAGTTATGATGCTTTTCAGCTCCTGACTTTTTATTCATTTCCTTTAAAAATTCACAAAGTTTTTACTAATATTCTTTGCTTGTTGAGACATCATTCCCCCAGTTTCCTTTAGGTGTTTTTTCAATGATTTTCTTTCACTGAAGCGTATTTAAGCCCATCGATTTATGCCTTTATTTAGTAAATTCAGTTTGTCCCTTGTTAGGAAAAGTTCCTGTTAATTCGCTTTTTCCTATTAATGGCCCATTTACATTGAAAACAAGACATTTTGAATGTTTTAATATGCTAAATCTGGAGATCAGATTGTTCTTCCTCCTCACGGTTTGTTTTTGTTGCTTGCTATTGTTTGTAGTTGTTTGTTTCTTTATCAACTTCTCTAAACTAGTTTTAAAGACTTTTTTTTTGTCCTGTGTGATCTCTGATGTCTCTGTTCCATTAGTTTGCAGTCAGCTAGTCATTTGACAGATTAACAAACAAAACACAAAACTCCCCCTGTGTCTCTGCAGATTGGCTCTGTGTTACAGCAGTTCTTCAATGCTTAGTCAGGACACTTACAATTCTGCCTTAGCATTCACTTCCCAGTGTGCTGAGCCGAAGGTCTGCTGGACTTGAAACCCTAGGGTCTTCTCAGGTCTTGCTTGAGTGTGTCTTCATTCCTGGTCATACCTCTAGCTTTCCAGATTTTTTATTATATGAAGGAGATTTTCAAAGCCTTTATGTCCAAATAAATTCTCTTGTCAGCCTTTTCTCTTAGTCTTTCAGCAAGTCTATTGTTTGTTCCCATCTGTAAGTTTTTTGCTCCAAGTGACTCAGTTATTTATCTTCTAACATTTTATTTTTGAGAAATGTCCTTGGCTTAGCTGCTTTTCCACCCTGAAAAAGTTCTAAGTAAGGGGGAACAAAGACAGGTACATTGTATCAGTTTTTTAGGAAACTCACCAAAAGTTCCAAACAGAAAACACAATTTTCTTGGATACAAGGTCAGCTTTGGTCCTTCTGGAACTAGGCACTCATACTGGGAACATGGGTCACTATCTTCAAGGACACAGCCATAGTGACAACAGGGATAAATGGGAGAAGATTGTGTTAAAATATCATGAAGTTCTCCCCCCAGGTTTAAGTCACCCTTTTCTTGAATATTTGCTTGGTTGCTGTAAAACCAAAATTTATTGTTTTCCAGAGTTCTTACAAAGGCGATTCTAACGGTTTTGCTCTCTTTTTTGTGGGGTCTTTCTATTAAAGAATGGGCTCTTAGAGTTCTCTAGTCTGTCATTTTCACTCACATGCCACTTAGACTTTTAAATAACCAAGTTCAGTCTTATGTCTCTAAAAAACTGAATAATATTTGACTCACTGCCAAAATTCTACCCTCAGACCCCTAGCTTCCAAGATATTGACATATGGGCATATATATATACATTGAAATAAAAGCATTTTCCTCTTTTTTCCTCAAATTAATGTACTCTAAATTGCTCTCTAATTTTGTTTTATATTCTTTTCCTAGACAGTTACATTATTTTAATTCATTTCTCTATTTCATCTATTTATAGCATCTTAACAATTTTAGCCTCTGTCTTGGGAATTTTTAAGCTGTCCTTTTTGCCTTCCTTCATTTCTCCTATTATACTTTCCTCTTCTGTTTATCCCTTCTCCTTCCTCCCTCTAAAGATTTTATCAAGCATCTCAGACTTTAGAGATTCAGAGACAAAATCAACCTCTAATAATATTAAAATATCAGTGTTTACAGAGTCTCAAAAGGAGAAACTGGAGCTAGTGGAGTAAGGAAGACTTTAATAAGGAAGTAGTAACGGAGCCAAGTGTATAATGATGGAAGGAATTAGAAGATACAGGGTTCCAGAGAAGAGCATATATAGAAGAGTCATATCTTGCCATTAAATCATCTTTGCACAAAGTAATACAATATAGAGAGAAACATTAGCTGGAATTAGATAAAGTGATACTTGGTTGTCAACTTATTTTCTGCCACTCCATGGTTTTTCATGGCTTTACCCAAGCCATCAAGACAAATTAGACGTTGTATTTTTTTAATTTTTTTTTTTTTTTAGTATGGATGTCACATTATATATTCTTTCATCTAACTCTTTATAATTAGCTCTGCATATATCTATTTCTTCTTATTAAGACAGAAGAATCCTTAGGGACAGGCTCCATTGGATTCTATATCTGGACTTCAGTCCTCAGAAAATTCTCTGGCACAAAATAAATATAAGAATTTGTTGACATAAATGAAATGTATATATCTTGACATGTGACTTCTTCCATGAGATTATAAACTACATTTCTGACCATTTGTCAATTGGCCCACTAACACTATACTCAACAAGTCAAAGTCCAACTTTACTCATTTCCCAATCCTGAATAAACCACATCCCCTAACTTTTTCATTTATGTGTCTGTCACCACTACTCTCTCAGTTGCCATGTTTTAAATCCTTGAGTAATCATTGACTTTTTCTAAAAATGCTCCATATCAAATCAATATATAGTTGTTGATTTTACCTTTACAATAAATCCTGAATCTATCCATAATTTTTCATTTCCTCACTGCTTCCCAAGGTAAAAATATTTATTTTTAAGGCTGAGGCATTTAATTTTATTGTTTACTGAAGGCAACTAATAATCTCAAACCTCAAGAGTGACTAATGAGAAAAGAAATGAGGTCATTTTAAAGAATATTAATAAAAATTTTAATGTGTAGAGATTATGGTAGAATTTCAAGTAAAATGGAAAAACTGAAATTTTATATGTAAATAGAGGATTCAAATGGAGACAATGAGGAATATGTATGACATATTTGGGAAAAAATAAGTAGCATGATTTAATAGATAATATGTTTTGAATTTTTATTTTGTAATTCAAAATACTATTTTCAAGAAATTATGCTTTAAGCAGAATGTGTATCATGTTAAGCATGGATTGGAGATAAAAAAATAATAAAAATTATTATATTTAAGTTTTTAAATCCAAAATTATTTGTTCCAACATAGAAACATTTTTAGAAATGGGCATTGGATTCCTTGACTAGTTTACAAACAATCCTATTCAAATAACAATATGCTTAGAAAATTAGATTATGTGTATTGGTCTTTATAACACTTAATTTCAAGCAGTTCCAGTATTGTCAAAATAATTTTTTCATACCTCTTACTATTTATAACTTATTATACTGATCTTGTTTTTCTTTTGTCCCAATTGTGTTTGAGTATGGTTGCCTAGTATTCAAAACAAAATATACCCTAAATAATAACAAAGAGAAAAAAAAGTGTCACAATGTCAATCAGCTATTTGAAATGACATTGTGACTTCAATGGTTTTTGTTTTCTTATGAGCTAAATGTGTTTTATATCATTGTTTTGCTATAAAATAGAAGGGAAAATATTTATGTGAGGTTTTGGATTTCCTATTACATACTAAACTCTGTATCTAGCATTCCAAACTCTGTGTAAAATAGCATAACAAAGATAAAGTCAATAAAAGAGTTTAAATATTTATATAGATAATGTAAACCTTATATATAAAATAATTTTTAACAATTCAATTTAATAATAGCTAATAGGATTTTTTTTTTTCAAAGAAGTACTTCTGGCTCTATAATTTGCAAAATTCTTTAGTTCTATGTCTTAACTTTTCAAAAACATTTAGAATTTTAAAAAAATGTAGAATAAAAATAGTTGGGAAGTTTCTTAAATATTTGCTTCATGAATACAAGTGAGTAAAGTCAAGATATAAATTGACCATAATACAGATTCTCACAGGCACTTAAGCCTTGTTTCAATAGAACACCTTGTCTAAATACTGATTAAACATATAAAATAATGAGCTCTTACACTACAGAACTCTGAGCTCTGATCAAATGAAAGGTGGTTACAATCAATCTATAAGTAAATATAGGAGAAACATAGTTAATTTATATTATGCTATTTGAAACTTTTTCCAGATAATTTTAGAATTTAATATTTAATGTTTAAGTTGTAAAAAAATTATGTCTTTAAGTGCATATATGTTATATTTTTATGTTTTAGGTTTTTTTAAATATATCTTTATTGATTTCAAAGAGAGGGAGGGAGAAGGAGAAAGATAGAAACATCAATGATGAGAGAGTCGTCATTGATCGGCCACCTCCTGCAAAGCCCCAGCTAGGGATCGAGCCCACAACCTGGGCATGTGCCCCCACTGAGAATCAAACCTTGATCTCCTGGATCCAAGGTCTGTGCTCAACCACTGAGCCACACCCAGCTAGGCATATTTTTATGTATTTTTATGTTATATATATATATATCAGGTTGTGTGTGTGTGTGTGTGTGTGTGTGTGTGTGTAATGGGCTCATGCATTTCTGGTTTGTAGCATTTACTGATTTTCTTTGTTGATACTGTTGGCATTTTTTAGTAATATATTTGCTACCATATCTATGAAAAGATTGCTGATCATGGTTTGCTAAAACTTGGAGCTCTGCATCAGCTACCTTAGCCATAAAGAGTCTTTGGGATCACTGGGATCAGCCTGTCACTTGAGCTGTACAATGATTTTCCAAATACTATCATGTATAATCCATTCTCTCTACCTGGATTTCCTACCTTCCTGATCTCTCCCTCTTCTTGTAATGTTTATTGATTGACTAAAAGCAGTCCCTACACTATATATAGTCAATTCTCCAGCCCTAAAGTGAAAGTCTTTTTCACTTTCTTCCAAACTAACACATGTAAAAGGTGGCTGACAACAGTTTATTTTGTTTCAAATCTTGTATGATGTAAATCAGAGTTGGGAATGCTCAACATAGTGAACACTGAAGAGAGTAAGAAAGGTTTGGGCAACAAGGCAGCTCTGCAAGTTTGGGTGAAACAACATTCCCTAGGCAGCCTTTCTAGATCTATAAAATGAAAGAATCAGACTAAAAAACCCTGTGATACTTTCTGACTCTAGATATTTCAGAGACATATTCAGGATTGTGAAGAAAAATGGGCTTATGAATCAATACAGTTTCATGTAATAGATTTTGTAAGTGATAAAATTCTAGCATAACCACATCATTTTGTTTTCATAACATTTCCTGCTTGAGGATAGGGTAACAATCAATATGGCAGTGAACACAGCATGTAGAGTGAGACAAACATGTATTCAAATAATAACTATTAAAAGCTTTGTCAGCTTGGTTAAGTTACTTACAATTTTTGAAACTCAGTTTTGTCATCTGTAAGCTGTTGAGGAGTATGTGAGCCTTGCAAGAATGCTTGCCAGGGGAAGAAATAACATGGATAGTTTCACTCTATTTCGGGGATATAATAGATAACACAAAATAAATTTTTAGGGATATTATCATATTTATTTGATTGTGACTATAGCAACCCTTCATAGCACACAAACATTCAATGAAAATTTAGCATATGAATACGTAGACCTAAATGAGAAAGAACCCAAAACAATTCCACCCACTGCCATCATTAGATGAAACTGATAAATCCATACTGGGACTCAGGAGTTAGAGTCCACAATTATCTAGATGTCAATATTACTGCCATAAAACCAGGTAAAGTAACTCTTTATAATTGAATTACCAGAGTTACCAGCATATGATGTTGTTCTGTTCAATAATTCACTTAATGAATAACAAGTACCTACTATGTTCTAAGTCCTGGAGCTGGGGCAGTGACAAAATCTTTACTGCTGCAATCCTTATTCTAAGGGGCAAAGATAAACTATAAGCAAATGAACTAATCATTATTTAATATGCTAGCTAAATGGAGATTTGTGCTATGAAGAAAAATAAAGCAGGGTAATGGAGATAAAGAGGGGGGACAACCACGTTGCTACCTGGGAGAACCTGAAGCAGAGGACTTAGGTTGTTTAAGAAACAACAGAATATAGAGAGATTGAAAACCAGTAAGCAATAATGAGATAAGGTGCTTGTGAGGGTAGACCATGGTAACAAATTAGGATTTTATTTCATGTGAGCTGAGAAGGTATAAATACAATTGTGGAAATTAACAGAATTGGACAAAGGGAGCAGAGGTCTGGCATGCACAGGGCCAGCCTCTCTCAGGTCAATGTCTTATGCTCTTATTTTTTTTTTATTATTAAAAATATGTCTTTACAGACAATGTATGTTTACACAAGAGATCACCTTGGGAGTGAATGAATGCAGAGAAGTCTTCTGAGGATTGAGCAGTAGGTAGGAGCATGGTTGTTTTATTGTTATAAAATGTTATAAATAATAAATTATAACATAATGTGTTACAAGTAATTTTTATTGTCTCTTCTGTGAACATCTAAAATTTGTTAATACAGTTTTTATTAGCTCAAGCACACAATCTGCAGTCTTAATTGTGCGATTGGTGTTTAATGTATTGAAAATCATGTTTCTTGCATTTGAATCTTTTGATACAGATAGCAAGTAAAAAGTTATCATGGTAAAATGTTAATATAAAACATAATATAATATGTAATCAGTATAGTGAAGAATGATACTCAAATAATGAAATTCAGAGAAATTCATGTGGTTTTTAACTATCAAGTTTAGATTATTATCAAATAAGTATTTTAAAAATCCTCCATCACAAATACATTTCGTTTTCAGTCCTGAAAGCAAGTGAATAAAATAAATGGACAGAGTGGCCAATAAATAAATAATTATTCCTAATAACTTATCACCTTCAAGTAGGTCATTAATTTATGGCTATTCCACCATCTCACTTTAATAACTCTGAAATGCATATTGTAATGAAATGTAAAGAACCTGTTTACATAAATGGGTACAGTACAAACATGGAGAGATGGTGATGTGTACTTCACACATTCTTTGGAATTATTAGAATCATCTAGTTTCCCTCAGCTTTTGTAGGTTTGAAGATGATGACACATCTTCCTTCATCCCCCCATCTGAGATCAAATAAAGAAGATATTTAAAAAAATTGTCACATAATACTTTGCATAGTAACCACTATTGATAAAATTATTATATCTTTAGTCTAACAGTATGCATCTACACTGTCAATATTCATGAACATTTTTATTTATTAATCAATAAAGGTAGATTTGGTGAAAAAGTGACAGGAAAAGTAGAATGACAATCTATGAGAGGTAAGAGGAATTTTTTGTAAGTTTTTTTAAGGGCCAGCAAAACAGTTTAGAAGTCTGGATTGGATGGAATGATTCTCAACATGATCTAGATTTATGGAGAACTATAATGTTAAATTCTAATTAATATGTCACTCTAAAGTGTCTGGACATTTATGTTAAACTGAGGCTTATTTTCTCTTAATTTGGTTTTAATGATGATCAGATTACCTTCAGAGCATAGCCAATTAGATTAATATTTGTTTATTTGCATCTATTAGCCATCTAGAGAAAAAAAGAAAAAATAGTCACACATGTATTTTGTCATTATAAATTTATGTTGCCTAAGAAGTCAGATTAAATGATAACCAAATAACAGTGCCCTTCAAATGTACATTTCTGAGACTGTATTCAGAGTAAGGTCCAAAATATGGCATTTTATAAAGACTTCAAGAGGTGCAGATGTTAAGTGCTTTGAAAACACTTGAATTAGATAATAAAAATATGCTTAAAAAAATGTTTTAAGGGAGCATAAAATAATATCACAGAAATTAAGAAAGAATACCTCAATATGCTATCTGATGTAAAGGAATAAAATTCAAATAAAATAATATTTCAGAAAATTATTTTATTGTAATTGACATTTCTTTATTAATAATTCCAGATTTGTTTTAAATATAGTTATTTTTTTAAAATATATCTTTATTGATTTCAGAGAGAGGAAAGGAGAGGGAGAGAGAGAAACAGAAACATCAATGATGAGAGAGTCATCGATCGAACCTGCAACCCAGGCATGTGCCCTGACGGGGAATCGAACCCCCATCGGCTGGATCCCAGGTTGACACTCAACCTCTGAGCCACGCCCGGCCGGGCTAAATATAGTTATTTTTATGTTAGAGATTTTCCGTTGTTTTTTCTAGATTCTGTCTTATGCTACCTATGATAATGTTCATGAAGAAAACAGATTGATAACCCTAAAACAATCTATTTCTATTTAATACAAATGTCAATACAAATATATGTTCATTCAAAAATATTTTGGAGTATATTCCAGTGCCAGGCACTCTGATGGGTGCTGAAAATATGGCAATGATTGGAACTAGCCCAGAGCCCGTGGGTATTGTCTGGATTAGTGCCTCATACTTTATATTAGAATCACATTTATATTAGCATCATAATTTATATTAGATTCTAATTTATATTAGAATCACAAAGTATAGTGCCTCATACTTTAATTTTTATTAGAAATGAAGAGGCTAATTCAGTATATCTGAGGTAAAGCCTGAGATTTTATGATTCTAACAAATAGATGCTGTTGGTCCCTGACCACATTTTGAGTATCAAGGGTCAAAGAACTGAAATGTCTGCTCTAACAGTTTCTGCTGTGGTCATGCAGAATGAGTCACACCAAGAGATGTGCTTCTATGGTACGTGGATTAGTTCAAGCGGAAGGCAGTTGAGACCTGGCACTCTCAAAAGAAACTTTTACCTCTCTCATAAAGAATTTAAATTGAGGGTCTTGACTATAAGAAGAGTTATTACCAGAATTAATGTTTGTGACCTATCTATATGACAAGGCACATATCTAGTTACTGAATGTCTGCTCTTCTGATCATCCCATGAATTATTCTTCTCCCCTCTGAAGTCTCAGGCCACTTACCTAGTTTCTTAGCTCAGGATGCCATATACACATTTTTTACATTTCCATGTCTGAACCTCTCATGTATGTGGGGCCTCTAACACTCTCTTGTATTCAGGGTTCCCAACATATGTACATAATTAAATATGGTTACTTTTTTTCATTAATCTATCTCATGTTGATTTTATTACTTGACCAGTCCAAAGAACCTAAAATGGTAAAATAATTTTTTTTCCTTCCCAACACTGCTATAGGTTTTAGAAACAATGTAGTCAGCTATATCTTCACCACGATGGAAGGGTTGCGAAATATCTTGTCAGTATTAGTGCCTAGTTATACTTTGAAAGTCAGAAAATAGTTTCTAAAGATACTTTTTATATTAGAACCAGCTAATCAAAGTGTCTTTAAATCTTTAAAAATATGCCTAGTCATTGATATAGAACAACTACTAAACATCTTAGTAACAGTCATGTAGTCAGCACATGATTCACAGTTGCTAATATTTCATAGAACACTTCCTGTATCGGAGAAAAAAAAATATAACATGATCTTTCCTCAAGATGTTTAATTATAGATGTAGACTAATATGAATCATACTTAAAAAATTTAATAAAGTATTTTTTTTACCGCACTTAAAACATTTAATAAAGTTATCTTTTGAGAGAATTTGAGTCCATATTTGCAATTTCACTAAAATTTAATTTCAATCATATAGAATTATCATAAGACCAAATGGTATATTTTAAACATTGATATGTTTGTAATATTTATGTACATTTGAGATAAATAAGTTTTTTGGAATTTTTTATTTCTGGATAAGTTGAGAAAAAAGAAGATGATGTATCCCCCTGCTGAGACTTTTTTTTAACAGTTGTTTATAAAAATAAAGCAGAAGGTTAGGCAGAACTCACATGGAAACCTTAGCAACCACAGAGTTCACTGGGAAACACTGAAGAGAAAGAAGCATGGTGAATATGCATGTCTCCAATACCTGGAGCATTCTTTGGAAGCTCCCAAAGGTCTAGCTGGGTCAGATACAGTGGTGAGTGGTAACTTTTCAGAACTTTCACAACCTGGTGGTTTAATATAGCAATATTAAAAATTAAATTATATAAACAGAATTAATTTCTTTAAAAAAGAAGATGACAAATATGCAAAACTCATTATTTCCTATATAATTGTGTGCTGTTGAGTATCTCTTGCCAATTTCCTGTTCAGTGACATCATGTATGTAATTTGAAATCAACCTTGATTGGAATATTTATAACACAGAAATTGGCACCATATTTTATAAATCACACACAACCACATCCTGTCTCAGAGCTGGCTCTTAAGCATTTATAGGCACACCACTTGCCAGATGTCACACTTTGGAAGAAAGAGCTTTAATCCTGGAGTTCTGGGAACTTCAAACTACATGATTTAGAGAGTCATTGTCTCAGCCCTGTTATGATCAAGGGCCCTGATATTACAACATGATCTGACAGAACCTTCTCTACAGGTATGCCCTAGAAACTCAGCATTCAACATTGGATGGAGGACATGGTATTTCCCTGGACTAACCTTTGCAGTTGCCTAGGTTCAACTGCAATCAGCACCATTCAGTAACTAAAGAGTAAAGGAGTTCACAATGAGCCCCAACAAAATGTGCCACTTTGGCATGCCAACTATTTTGAGTGGAAAACAACTAAGTCCCAATAAATTCAAGGAAAAATTTGATTTTTTCCTTTCCCATCTAAAAACTTTTAGATAGAAAACCTGGTCCAGAAAGAAAACTATCACCAGAAGTAACAGCAAAGAATATGGGCTAGGTGTGATAAGCTGGGTGGGGGGAGAGTTTGGTAGGGCCAAGAGATCAAATTCTTTTCTGTGTCCCGTTGTCTCTGCATGGAACAACAAACATTTGTTTACTGAGCATTTGTTCTTTCCATCTCCCTAGAAATTGACTTCCTCCCTTATGAAGTCCTAGGCCCCTACCCCCTTCTTCATAGCTCAGGATGGATATAAACCTCCATTACCTGACTGCCTCATATTCTTAGGGAGTCCCTGTATGAATGTAATTAAATGTTTTTCTCCTGTTAATCTGTCTTATGTTAATTTGACTATTAGACCAGCCCAAGAACCTAGAAAGATAGAAGGAAGATTTTTTTCTCCCCAGCAGCTCTACATGAACAGAAGTCCTTCTTGCAATGCTAGTTTTCATGGATCACCCTTCACTATATTAATCTCTTCAATTCAACCATTATTAAAATTATATATATTTTCACCTAAGTAGGTAATATATATTATGTAATATGTAAGTGTAATCAGGGAAAGGAGTCATTTTTTCAAAATTGTGCATAACATGATGTAACACATTTAAGATCTCTTTGAAAAGTCATAAATTTAAATAACCTTTATAGAAATTTTAAAGATAATTTTTGGCATTGTTTTTATATTGGATTTTTTCTAACGTAGAATCCCATTATAAGAAGAAATGCACACTAATACATAATAGTTTTTTATCATCTTATTTCTTCTCTTTTAAACCTTGCTTTTAATGGTACATCATAGATGTTTGCCTGTCTGAAATGACTAAAATAAATTTTCAGGGTATCTTTCTGGCTTATCATTCTATGAATCTATGATTTATTGAGGATTAATATATAATCAATCTGTACAATGAAGTTGGTTAGAGTATGGAAAAAATGTATTTTATTATTTGAAATCACTGGCTTAAACCAGTTTATATGCAAGAGCATTTTGATTCCTTTGAACAGATAAAGTCATGCTGAAGTCTGTAGATATATTCCCTGCACTACAGGAGAAAAACTGGTCTCATAACCTCAATTTCTCTCTCATGTCTTGGAAGCCATAAAATATGCTGCAAATGTACAATATAGATGTCATAGTTATTATTGTGTATGTATTAAGATGTAAGGCATTATAAAGTGACTTAATATTTAAGTAAAGTGTCTTGTCTAAAACTAAAAGCATTATCTTAAGAATTTCTTTTATTCAAGAAAAATGTTTTCAGGAAATCAAACTCATTTTATTTACATTTCAGTTCTCTTTTAAACTGCATTAGTATTAGGAATTCTTCTATTTATTCAGGGAACTAAATTTTATGCAATAAGTATGTTAATTTTTTTCATAGTGTTGCAAATATATGTTTGCTAGAATGTGATATTGGTATTTCCTAATTACAAAAAGGAAGACCTGCAAAAGTACCAACACTAATTTTCAAAAGAAATTGAATACTATGTTTATTTGTTAGAGTCATTGAATAACAATACTTAAAGGGGCCACATACTTAACTGTCTATGAGACCTATGTGAAATAACTGTGGAAAGCAACATGCAGAATGAAGGGAGAGGAATGGAAAGCAGTAGTAAGAAGAAAGACAAAGAAAAAGAAGAAAGAAAAAGGAAGGAAGGAAGGAAGGAAGGAAGGAAGGAAGGAAGGAAGGAAGGAAGGAAGGAAGGAAGGAAGGAAGGAAGGAAGGGAGGGAGGGAGGGAGGGAGGGAGGGAGGGAGGGAGGGAGGGAGGGAGGGAGGGAGGGAGGGGAAAGGAAAGAGAGAGAGAGAGAGAGAGAGAGAGAGAGAGAAAAGAAAGAAAGAAAAAGAAAGAAAAAAAAGAAAGAAAGAAAGAAAGAAAGAAAAAGAAAGAAAGAAAGAAAGAAAGAAAGAGAAAGAAAGAAAGAAAGAAAGAAAGAAAGAAAGAAAGAAAGAAAGAAAGAAAGAAAGAAAGAAAGAAAGAAAGAAAGAAAGAAAGAAAGAAAGAAAGAAGAAAGGGAGAAAGAGAGAAAGAGAGAAAGAGGGAGGGAGGGAGGAAAATGGCTGGTTAGAAAACATAAGAACAAATTTAAGTAAAACATAGCTGGTGAAAATAATAGATTTCTAATTATTCGATAGGCTCGGTGTCCAGCCTAATTATCTTCCAGTAGAGACTGATTTAAATGGTGGAGTGAGGTTGGAGCCTTGAGGTTGCCTGTGTGGTGGGCAAATTACAGAGGCTGTGGGCCTGGTCATGTGACAGCAGCTCTCCTGGGAGCTGAGCATCGCTCTGCATGGGAGAGCCAAAACCCTGACCAAGTTCTACTCATTTGGCATCAACAGCATTTTATAACACGGTAGCATTTATCCATCTGACCTTTCTCCTAATGCAGAAATATGGACTCATTTTAGTTGTAACTACTGATCCTGAGCTCATGAAATGCCTAAATAATGTGGTGGAATAGCTAAAAGAATGGTTATACAAGTGTTCAGTTCAGAAACTGATGGTAGTCATCTCAAATATTGAAAGTGATGATGGCCCTGCTGGTATGGCTCAGTGGTTGAGTGTTGACCCATGCACCAAAACATCGCAGATTCAATTCCTGGTCAGGGCACATGCCCAGGTTGCAGCTGGATCTCCTGCAGAGGCTTGCAGGAGGCAGCCCACTGATGTTTCTCTCGCATCAATGTTCCTCTCTCCCTTCCTCCCTTTAGAAAATCAATAAAAACATATTTAAAAAAAAAAATTAAAAAAATAAGTGATGATGTCTTTGAAAGATGACAATTGATATTGTGACAAGACAGCCAAAAATTACAGTAAAGTTTCAGAAAGCTATCTAAGATTAAATCCACTCAGTGATCAGACAGATCAGAGCTACAGTGAGATTTCTGCCACTGCTGGAAATTTCTTGTTCATTTGATCTACTGATTTGTACAAAGATTTGATTACACCTGAAAAGTGGATAGAGTAGGGACCACAGTTTATTAGAAATTCTGAGCAAGCCTGTCTGTGTTCCTTCACTACCACAATCTATATAGTAAACAGCATGGTGGCCTAAAAATCCTGTCCATGACTGAAGATGAGACAAGAACAATAATGTGTTTCTCAAATGTGTGTTTCCTGAAACCAAGTCGACTATAATTCATGTTTTATTTCATTGATTAATTTTTAGATGGGGGAAGCTTAGCATTATACTTTACTGAACTGTGCATAATTATTCCATCTTTTGGTACCTGTTTGACTACACATAAGGCTGACAATTTTTTTGCACACTGTTTAAAAGGGAACCAGCAGATTTCAATTCCTTTGAAAGTGGTAACTGTAGATGGAAAAATTCTTTTTTTGTTGTTGTTTTTTTTTGGTTAATCCTCACCTGAGGGATATTTTTCCATTGATTTTTAAAGAGAGTAGAAGGGAAGGAGGGAGGGGGAGAGAGAGAGAAACACTGATGTGAGAGAGCCACATCAGCTGGTTGCCTCCGCAGGCAGAACCCGCAAACCCGGGTATCTGTGGGAATGGAAGGCTTCACCCTTCAGTGCACGGGCTGACACTCTAACCACTAAGCCACACCTGCCAGGGCAGAAATGCTTTTGTCGCAAAGCTAAATGCCTTCCTAAATCAGACCTTTTGGTCCAGTATATTGACTCATATTATAGGTAAATGTGAAACACAGAAAAAGAAGTCTGAGTATTCAGAGTCTTTGTTTAGGTCCTAAAGTAACTGATAATTCACAAAAACAAAATATTGCTATAAGGTTTTTTTGCTATTTATTTTCTTTGTTTAGTTTTCATGTTGAAAAATCTCTAATTATTTTATTTTAATGTTTATTACACCTGCAAAGCTATCACTATTTCTACTGTTTCAATTCTGGTAATACTGAACTCTTAAAAATGTCTTTTTGTGTTTTATAAACTCAAACTTTAAATGACAATGATGAATGAAGTTAAATGTGTATGTTTAAAATTTTTTTAAAAATAAATAAAGAGTGGGATTTGAACTACTGAGGAATAAAAATCAGGGTGCCTCCCTCTACCTGCCATTGCTGACTATCCTTCTTCATCTATCACTGATTAACTTTGTGAGCTTGGTCATATTTTTATCTTTCATTTCTTCTTGATATTATTGTGAAGACTTAAGTGAAATTATACCTGAAAAACATTTAAAAGTACAAAACAACCTGCAGGTGTAAAGTGAATATTAATTATCATTAATAAAATAAAATAAAATAAAATAGATACTTCTGGTTCAATAAGTGAGCCAAGCTCAGTGCCAGGATTCATACCATCTAGGTGATGGTCTGCACTGATCTCTTTTAAGTTGTATGATCTTGGGTAGGTTTTTACCATTTTACATTGCTACCTTTGAAGTGTTAAATTACTAATGAATTTACAGAAATAAAAATTATCTTGTTAATGAGCTCTTAAATCCATGTACTGCTAAACAAACACAGGAAAAGTGTTTTTGTTGTTTTATGACTATTTTATATTTCAGAAACCAATTGCCATTTTTTTCCTATGAAAATGTAATTTTAGTAGAATAAAGTAAACTAAATGAAACACAATCAGCTAACAAGCAGATGTTTTCTCTGTTTATAACAAAATAATTTGGAATCTCACAATTTACCTGAAATGAGTTTTTAGTTTGTGTAAGGCAATCTGGTCATGTTTCAATAAGAACAATGAAATCCGGAGTGGAGAAGTTATCTGGCCAAAGGCTCAGAGAGACAGGGTTAGAACTCAGGTCTCCTACCTTTGGGTCAAAATACCCTTTTTCCTGCATTGATACCTCTATTATTTAGTACACAGATTAGCTGTCAAATAACAAAAAGTCTTTTGTCATATTTGGATTAGAGCAGCCACAATGTGGCTTGGAAGGAATCAGCCAACATAAGGTGGTATCATCTGTGAAAAGAAAGAGGTCATTATTGGCTATTTCTGTGAGGTGGCTTGAAAAGAGGAGGGGAAGAGTGTCACACTCTGCATGGATCCTTGAAGTTTTTCAGGATAACACTCCATTAACAATGACAAGTTGCCATCTGTTAGTGAACTCTTCCAGAAGAGAGCAAAAGCTACCCAAGAACATTTTGCTACAGTCAAACTGATTCTCCATATCCAGCCCTTGGTTTGTTACATGTGCCAACAGATATCCATGGTCGCCGGTAAACTTTCTCAGTGAACTAAATAAGTGTCATGGAATGAATTATAAATACTTCTAAATTATAAGTTGCTACTTGAAAGAAGCTTTCAATTATTCTACTAATAAAAAAAGCATTTAAGTTATACTTTAATAACTTTGCCTGCAAGTATATTCAGCAATGCAGCATTTTGATTATACTCTACCAAACTGTGTATTTGTAGGAAGTGGTATGAGGCTGCTCCAGGTAAAAAAAATAAAACTGACCAGTTTATGCGTTCACCTTAAATTGCATCTCTTGTAGATTTCCTCATGCAGATGGGGGAAATACTGAACAGTCAATTGTGAGTACCTCTCCAGTTCATGCATGCTAAATTTGAGAAAAGTCAGGGAATAAAGCATTTTCACCTTAGCATATTGGCAGCTTAGAAGACATAAAAATCTTTTATTAAATAATATTTTTACTTGTTTGCATGTGGTTTTTATGAAATACAACTAAATATATAGTATACTTGTGATTTTTCTATTTTAAAAACATACCAAAACCCCAGGTTAGTCATAGAGATAGAAAATAAGGTTTTATTTGTGTTAAGAATACATTTTATATTGAAAATATTAGTAGCTAGATAGCAAGAATAGTACTATTTCAAAAACTATAATCTTGGACATATTGACAATATTGAATGTTAACTGAGCTCTGTGCTCCTAGAAAACATAGAAGGTTAAGAAATCTCCCTACCCCTTTATATACTTGGAAACACCTTACTGAAAAGAACCATCTCTACCACGTGGCTTAGACAACTAAATGACGCCCTCCTTGCTTACCTGCCACCAGGGCAGACATAAACTCTCCACATTCCCTTTTGCCTCATAAATGATTGGTTGAACTACTTGTGCCCAGTGATCAATTGGAGCAAAATGCTTTTTAACTTAACTTTGGTTAAAATTCCCTCCTTCTACCAGATTCCTGAATTTCTGCCTACTCCTAACTTGAGCAGCAGACACTCCCTCCTTAAATAGCTCCTAACCTACCCCACCTCCAAATCAGAGTAGTCTCAGGGCAAAGCATTCTCTGACCTACCATCTCATCAGACCACCCTATCATCTTGCATCCCCCACCTCTTCTTTCTAGTTGCAGTTTCTCTTCTCCACAAAAGAAAATGTTTGCCTAACCCTTGAGATATTTGCAGATGTCATGGTTGGAGCGTTCTGCGGTTTGCAATAGTTCCCCCACCCCCACCATTTCATGGTTCCTTTCCCACTCCCTGTGACAAGGCTTTTAAATAAAGATTCTCCTTACGAAGTCTGATTTTTAAGTATTTGACAGTAAAATGCAATGAGTGTGATTTGCTTCAGGTGGCTTTGGACAGTGGCGCTTTGACAAAGTCTTTCACCAAAAAGACTAGAACAGCTGCTGGCCACATTTTGACCACCATGTTCACCTTTCCATGGCAATTGTAACACTTGTTCTGTCACTATTTTGTCTTTCTTTATGAAGAAATCATCAATGTTTCACTTATGATGCAGTAAATATTTAACATTCAACAAACACCCGAAAAGAGTAACAAAAAGGTCATTTCCATGGATTGAATTTACAGCAGGTGATAAAGCACATGTGATTTTATTAATCACACATTTTAATACTTCCCCAAAAAATACCCCCCAAAAAGCATGCATTCAGAGCAATATGAAAAAGCCCAAGTGGTAAGGTGCTTCATCTCTTGGCTAAACTGAAAATTGTGCTTGAGTGAAATGTTTTTCATTACCGTAACAAGCAATTCTAGATAAGACATTTTGAAAGAGAAAATAAAGTTCTATCTGTGACAAAAGTTTCCTGGAAACCAGTGATAGAGTCTGCTGTTTAATCTCCACACTGCGTTAATTAATAAATCAAAGGGAGGATGTGCATAATGAGAAACCATTTTTAAGAAAGTGCTTTTCAATAAGAAAAATGCAGCATGGTTCTGCTCTTGCAGACTTCATGTGATTTGTTTGTGCTTGCTTCCATAATTTGTCATGGTCAAATTGAGTTTTAAAACTATTCTCTAAGGTAGCTGCTCTGACACAATATTGATGTTCTTAGAGAATTTAATGAGAAGGTGCTAAATTTTAATATCAAAATCACTGGTAGAACTAATAATGGTCAGGCCAAAGACCAGGCCTCATGGGTTAGGAATATAATTTAATATATGTGCTTTAAGCACTTACGAGTACCTGGCACTGTTCCTCCGCGAATCAGCCGTGAGAGAGTGGTTCAAACAAAAAGCAATAGTCCCTCAGAACCAATGCATTTAAACCCCTGCACCCCTACATGTAGAATAGTGGCCAGGCTTTCTGAGCAATGGGGAGAACATTCGAAAGAGGTGTTCCTTTCCTGCCTGAATTCAAAGGCTGCCTAGGCCTGGGAAGGAGGGTCCGACTGTGCTGCACGTGGATAGAGCTAGGTTTGCCTTTGGAATTCTGTTCTGAGTCTGCCTGGCTCCCCGATGACCTGCTTCTTTTCTGCCTGGATGGACTCCCCGGCTCAGCTCCTGTTCCTGCAGCTCAGGGCTCGACCCCCGTCTCCTGCCCTAGAATACACATTTACCTCTCTCCCTGCCTCAGGACCCTGCAGTGCACTCCCTTTTCCAGGCTTCTGCTCCTGTTATTGACTAGGCTGCTGTCAAATTTCTTTCTTTTCTTTGGAGCTGGTTGTGAAACTGACCCCGTTCCTTTTGAACTGCTTTGACAGCTCTTTTTCAACGATGCTGCCTTGTGAGACATCTCGGCCACTCTGTTCTAACTAGTTCCACACTCCACTGGAATTCTGGTTGGTCGTTTCTATCACTGTTCCTCTCCTCTCCCATATTATTTAGTGCAGTATCTAATTGATTTTTCAGTTTTAAAATTTAATATTACTAGACTATAAATTTATAACAGTATTTTTTTCTGAAGTCCAAGGGTTGATAATCTTGGGAAATTCCTAACAACTAAATAAGTACTAAACACGGAAATCTCGAGAATAATACAATAACTTCCGCTCATTCCAAAATAAAATTATGTATGGTGTCTGTTAGTGTTAACAATTTTCCCTTTGACTATGATTAGGTAAAACAGTAATTAACTGCAGTTATAAATTTATTTTGTTTACTCTAATCATTAAAAAATTACTTATCTTTAAAACTAAACCATATATTGTCCTGTTTCTAATTAACCTAAGATGGCTAAAATTATACGTCTTTTACATTCTTACCAGGTTATAAAATTTATAAATGAAAAATTTTAAGAAATTTTTTCTTAGAATGAGTAGCATCAAATTGTGTGCACGGTGTCTGTGTGACACACACACGCATATACATATATATTTATTATTATGTGTTGAAACTTTTAGTGGGCTTCATCAATGGCTTTGGCACATTCTTTGTTCAAAGGATTCACATAGGAATTTGGGATCTTACTTTATACTATGCCAACTTTTACGGTGGCCTTTCATTCACTTTATTTCAAAATGCCGCTCCCTCTCCACCGGCCTTTGTACTGACATATCTTACCTTAGGCCAGAACGCATGCTGAGCAGCTTCCAACAAAGTGAGACCAGGGATGTTTCACAATCACTCCGCAGGAAGGACTGTCTGAAGTTTAGCCGCTTTCTCCCCTAGAGTCAGCTCTAAGCCATCGCTTTGCTAATGAGCTCAGTTTTCACCAGCATGCAAAATGCTCCGCTGTCATTTCACACTGTTGGCTGCTTTGTTGAACTTTTAAGTCCCTGGGAATTTTCTTTCTCAGTGTGTGTGTGTGTGTGTGTGTGTGAATGTTTTTCAGTATTCTGTAATGCTGAGGATTTTCCGAAATCAATGGAGAATATCATTCAACAATCTCCTATTTATATTTTGTTTTTTTTGGAGTTTTTCTTCTTTTGGGTGACAATGTCAGATTGAAATAATTGCATTGTATCAACTGTAACATTCTTACCAGAAAGTACGCATGCCAAAGAATTTGAGATTTTATTTGCTTTTGCAAATAATGATTTCTCGTTGTTTAGCAAATCTTAGAATCTCTTCAGGCTGTACTCACCAAGTACAGAGGATTCTTCTCACTGTTTTAAAAAAGTTCATTAATTTGATTGTGCGTGAGTTATTATTTTTTATATGCTTGTCTCCTTTGGGACTTTTTATTCTATAAACTTATGTTGTCATTCTATCTCCAGTTTTTGTGTCACTGTTATTGATATTTTCATTTATTTAATCAATAGATGCTTATTTGAGTGTGTACTCCACGTTAGATCATTTTCTTGACCCTGTGGATACCACATTGAACAAAAGAGAACTCTGGATCTTACACGAACAGGAGTGGGTTGGAGAGACTGGAAATAAGCAAGATATATAATTGATTAAATATAGAGTAAATTAGATAGTGATAAGGAAGGGGGGAAATAAAATAAAAGGGGGTCTTTAGTTTTGAATAATGGCCGGGTTGTTTTTTTTGTGTTTTTATTTGTTTGTTTGGCAAACTGATATTTGAATAAAGATCAGAAGAAAAAGGGTGAGGCGTGCAAATATCTGAAGCAAAAACATGTCCAAGGAAACATAAAAGACGAATGCACTGAGGCAGGAGCATGTCTGCGTGTCCTGGGAACATCACAGACGCTAGTGTGGTTGGAGCAGAGTAGCTGACTAGAGGGGAGCAAGGGATGCCTGGAGCTGGGGGGTCGTTTTGCAATAACCCAGGTGAGTGTGATGGTGCCATGGATCAGGGTGGTAATAGAGGAGGTAACAAAAAAAGTAAGTGGTAAGTGAACTGAAATGGGACAGACAAATACTGTTTCAAAGTGGGCAGTAAATGAGAACTTGGGTAGAGAAAAATAAGATTTTGATACTTGTTCCAAGGTTTATTTCCAAATCTCATTTTGCACTAAGCAAACCTTTCTGTAGATGATGATCTTTTACTGTCTTCTGCAATATGTTGAAATTTCTATCAAAGCAATTCCAAATTCAAAAGCCCCTTCTGAATCTATTTATTCATCTCCTCCCCTCTAATTTTACTCAGCTTGTATTATATGTTAAAGGTTTTCCCTCTATTAATCCCTTTGGTATGAGTTAATAACTATAATTAAATAGATTTAGAGATGTGCCCAAGGACTCTACTTTTCAATTTCTTGTTTCAGGCTAATTATTTTTTTAAACTTAGGAAACACTGTCTATGAAGCACTTTTTTTTTTTTTTTGTCAACATATTGACAGCAAGGAATAGAACTGACTTCCAAGATTTTGATTAAGTCATAAAACCATCCATAAATAACAACATAGAAAACAATTATTGCCCTTATTTCCACAAGTATCTCTTCTACCATCTGAAAGTACTATAACCTAAGTAACAAAGTATATTGTGGAGGTAGGGGAGTGGGGAGGAATCTTTGTGACTGCCAGTCTTCCAATGCAAGAAATGGGCAGGTTTTTGTTTTTGTTTTTTTTTTTATAAACTATCGCTTAGAGCTGTCGCTTGATTGTTATATTGTCTTTGGTCTTTGCTAAATCATGCAGAGTTTTCCTAAATCCCTTCTGAGAGTTTCAAGGAAAAGCTTTTCTCCAAACTAGAACAACATTATCCTCTATCCGTTTTTATGAAATTTATAGACAGATATATGCAAATTCAATAGAATTTTTTTTTTAGTTACTAGGATTAGTTGTAAAATATTGGAGAACAGCACTTCCTATGTACTGAAAGGCTGTTAGCGAAACTCTAGATGCTTTGTAGTGACTAATTTTCTATATTGCATTTTCAATAACATAAAAATGAAACATTTAGAACAATTTTAAATGATACCCGTTTAGTGGGCTTCATAGTTGATTATGCATCAGAATCACCTGGAGGGCTTTTCGAAACACAAATTGCTGAGCACCTTCCTCCAGAGCTCGGAGTCAGTAGGTTGCGGAGGACACAAGTTTGTACCAAATATTTCTCCCATGAACCCTAATGTCAGCCAACAAGCCCTCATTCATCAGACTAACCATGCCTCCCACAGTCACAATTCATTTTTGCATCTTTTAAAAATATATATTTGTTTCTCTACCTCGAATTGAGTACTGTCCTATAAAGAAATTAAGCTTGAAACACATTATCAAGAAATGTATTGTTTTTAATAAGCATGGACTATTTTATGATTTTTTTTTCACTTCAGCAAGTCTGATTACTTAATTTTGCCAGTTGATACAAAACTGCCTCTTTTCCAGCATTCTTTTATTTTGTGTCTAAGCGTGTTTACAAGCAAAATCCTGTATATTTGTTAACACATTTCAGCTGGGGACTGGGAAACAAATTTAGAGAAAGTTTTACAGTTCCCACTTGTCTTTCACCAAGTGGGAACTGGAGGCAGGGAAGGAGCGGAAAGAAGTCTCTCCAAAACCATCCGGACCTTCACTGAGAGCACTGTACCTGCTCTAGGAAGGCCAGAGTCTCAGAAACAAGGTAGAATTTCGGAGGCCAGAAAATTGGGTACGAGACTGGAGAGCAAAGAGAGATTCCCAATGACAAGAAAGATGCCAGATACCAGATACAATGTAAATTTGTTTTCTAGTTTGGAAAGTAATGAAGAATATTTAAAAAAAGAGAGAAATATCTGGTAAAATAGAAAATAACTTTATCTTTAATTCCTTTAAAATACAGTCACCCATTTAAAATTTAAAATTAAAATACATTGTCGGGAATAGCAAATTGGTGAGGAGAGGTAAACATATTTAAAAAATAGTTTTATGGAGTTTTAGAGAGGAAGGCAGAGACAGAAACATCACTGTGAGAGGGAAACATTTATTGGCTGTGTCCTGCATGCCCCCTTCCAGAATGAACTGGCAACCCTTTGGTGCATGGGACAGTGCCCAACTAAGTGAGTCACACTGGCCAGGGCAAGGAGAGGTCATAATTTTATACCACTAAAACAGGTGTTTAATATTGCTTGAAGTAGCTTATTATTACATGAATTTAGACTGTGGTAAATTAAAGATGCATATTGCAATTCCTAGAAAACCAAAGAGATATAGCTTCAAAGTCAAGAGATGAAATAAAAATGTAGGAAAACGGAGGTGAAAAGAATTAACCCATTGATTAAGCAATAGGTGAGTTTTAAAGGATTTGCTTACAATTATGAAACCATTTAGTAAAAAAAAAAAGTAGGTTAAAAAGGTGTTAAATGGTGGATAAAAAGTAATAAAGGTACAAAGCTAATCACTTGAAAAACAATATCAACTTTTCGCCCAGCCAGTATGGCTCAGTAGTTGAGCCTTGACTCAGGAACCGAGAAGTCACTGATTTGATTCCCCGTCAGGGCACGTGCCTGGGTTTTAGGCTCGATCCTCAGTAGGGGGCTTGCAGGAGGCAGCCGATCGATGATGTTTCTCTCTCATTAATGTTTCTATCTCTTTATCCCTTTCCCTTCCTCTCTGAAAGTCAATAAAAACATATTGTTTTTAAAAAAACTAACTTTTCTAAATATTATATTTTTTAAGCAAAGGAAACTAAACAAAGTGAGGAAATGCAAAATAATTTTAACAGAATCGGATCAAGTTAAGACCAAATACATCAGTGTCTGTAGTTAAGACCCAATACATCTGTCTGTAGTTAAGACCACATACATCAGTGTTATCAACTAATGCAGTTAACAAACTTTAAAACTATTAAAAAAAACACAAGATTTTAGTTTGGCTTAAAATTCAGAGCTAACTCTATCTTATATGTAAGCAACACAGAACAAAGTGACATAAACTAAACATTTTTAAAAGAATTTTTTTAACTTGGCACGTATTGAACAATAGGAAAGTAGCTAAGTTTTTACAAAGTAGAATTGAAAACCAAAAGCATTAAACTTGACGGGTGTAGCCAATACTTCATCCACATTTCCTCCCCAGAGTCATTTGGTCTGCCTTGTCCTTTCTTCATGTGACTTCCCTACCTCTCTTTCTTGCTTTTCCTCTTGATCAACGAGTGGCCCTTTAACTTCTTTCTTGTTCGTACTGTCTTCAATGTCTTTTTTTGTTGTTGTTTTTTTATTTTTTCATTCAGTGCTTTAATATGTAGATCAATTTAACTTCTCGCTTTCTCTCCCTCCCTCCATTCCCTTCAGTTTTTCCTCCCTTCCTCCCTCCCTTCCACTTCCCCTTTCTTTTATTTTTGATTGTCTATACCAATGTCTAATTCAGAAAGTAGAACTCATCCTTGATATTTAAGCAAAGAAAGATTTATTTTAAAAAATTACAAAATTCCTGGAAAGGATAGAATAGCAACAAATCTACAAAGTTTTCACTCAGAGATGAAACCATCGTCCCTGGGCCATCCAGGGGTCCATTCTCATGTCCAAGATGCTGGAGGTGCAAGTGCTGCTCCTGGACAGGCGTGTCTTCCACTGCTCCTTTCGGGAGAACCAATTCTGCTGGAGGCAACGGTCACTTTCAGTCCTCGGCCTCTGTCACTACTAGAACAAGAATCAGAATGACATCTCTCCCTGTCAAATTATATGCCAGAGTCTTCTGTCAGTACTAAGTTGAACTAGCAAAGGGATCGGAAAAGGCAACTTTAAGGCTTCCCACCTTCTATGAAACAGAAGGGTGACGTTGAGACAACAGACAAAAGATCAATATTGGTACTTTACCTATCATCTATCTATCATTTATTTATCATTATCTACACAACATATGTTTAAAAGACTGCTCATCAACATGTCAATCTTTTATGATGGAATTATTATTGATTTAAACAATCATAATTTATACTGATTAATTTACAAGTTTTCATATTAATAAAATTACTGCAATTAATATATTTCCTGTTTTGAAGATTGTTTTGTTTTCTTTTGTTTAATATTTCTGAAATGAGATCCATTTAAAAATCAATGAATTCAAAAACACCTTATTTTTTTATGAAAAAAATGTTATTAAATTAGTAGTAAAACATAAAAATAGATATGTATGTTCTAAACAATTCACTGTATGTCACCATTGCAGATACATTATTGTCTTTTGCAGGTTTTTTTTTTTATATCTTTAATGGTTTTAGAGAGAAGAAGGGAGAGGGAGAGAGAGAGAGAAACATCAATGATGAGAGAGTCATTGATCGGCTGCCTCCTGCACACCCCAGACTGGGGATGGAGCCCCAAACCTGGGCATGTGCCCTGACTAGTAATTGAACCAGTGACCTCTCAGTCCATGGGACAACGCTCAATCAACTGAGCCACACCAGCCACAGCTCATCTTAATGTCTTTTTATGAGGAAATTTCTTTAACCAAACAGTTGATTTGGAGAAGGAAATATATTGATTACTTATATTAAGTACATTTACCAAGGACATCTATATATGGATTTCTCTAGCTAATTATATCCAGGAAATATTACCATATTAGAATAGTTTCTTTTTTCCTAACCCTTCTAGAAATATTTAAAATATAGGACTTATTTGCTAAACACTATCATTAAATAATACAAAACAGTGTTAATTTAGTAATTGACATATGCATCTGATAAGCCTATTCCAGGCCCTATGGTGCTTACACCTGATCTTCTTTAAAGATTATGAATAAACCTTATCTAATGATTGTCCAGTATGAATTTCTTGAGTTTACTGTAGGTCACAGCTCTTATAATTGCTGAGACTAATTTCTTTATCTTCTTGGATCCTCCTCTATTCACGTTCCAGGCTTTCTGATTGTGAATGAGTCAGGCTAATTTGAATCCCAAGGTCAAATGGTGCCAAATTTCTTGCTGTTTGTGCCACAGGAAAGACAACATATTTCCTCTCCCTTGTGTTCTCCGTGTGTTTACCCTCTCTAAGCTTTCCTAGCGCGTTGCACTATCTGCTCCTACGGAGCCATTTTTGTTGTCATTGTCCCCCTGTCGACCTTTCCTAGTTCACTCACTCAGTCTTGTATTTACACTCATAATAGATATGTAGTTCCACGTTTTAATTTGATATATTGCCTAAAAGCATAAGATCTGAATAACACTTCTTGCATTCCAGTCAAGATCTACCACTTACTAGCTGTAACACAGGAACTTCACGTAACATTTCTTAGCCTAGGTTTTCTCATTTGTAAAATGTAGCTAATTATAGTATATTCTGCTTAGAGTAGCTGTGACCTTTAAAATAAAATCAAATCAGCGTATTACGTTGTTACTGGCTCACAAAATCTCTCAATTAGGATGATCAATTATTGAAGTCTGACCTTCCAAATCTTTGCTTTTAATTTTTAGAGAGCACTGCAAATATTTCAAAAGACAGAAAATAAAAAGAAAAAAAAAAGAAAAATGAAGATATCAGTATAATGCTTTAAAATGTCAAACTTCATTCATATTTAGTGTTGTTGTAGAAACAGTGTTAATAATCCTGACCATTTACACTTCTGCTAAAATTTAGAAATATTCAATACACAGCCATCTTTAAATTGAAACTATAATGAGCTAAATGTGACATAATATAAAATATTTAAGTAAATAAACACATGTATACAAAAAAAATTCAATTTCAATTCTGACAAATTTTTGTTCTTTATTCACCCCCTAAGAATTGATATTCACATTCATATTTTGCCTCATGCAACCCGTATCAGACTACTGCAGCTGGGTATCATAAATAATGAGGGTGTATCTGCTGCACAAGATGCCATTCATCTGACATTCTTTCCGTTGTCACATAGTGTATATTAGAACAGTTTATTGGGGGTTCTTCACTATAATTTGTACATTTTGTCCTTGCCTAAATATCTCCGTGTTTGCAATCCTCTCCTTCCACATTTTCCATTAAACCATCATCAAGTGGTTGTTGCTTTCAAGGGAAGGTCTAGTAATTTAATATGTGTTCTCAGCTGTGAAAGTGTCTTTGGTTTGTTTCAGTGCTAAAGTTAATCTGATAATGTTCTAGATGCAAAGTTGCGCGGGTTTTTCTAAATCATACATTTCTGGTAAGTTTTATTATTTTGTGGGCAATTTTCCAGACCACGAGGTTTTTAAATAACACATCGGTAATGTTATACCAGATTTAGACAGTATTACCTCCAAAGAAAGAGCACTTTCAATAGATGACATGGTATTAAAAGTGAAGTATGATACTCCAAGGTTACACTTTAATATTTTTTTCTTTACAGAGCATGTGCCAATTTTAAAGTCATGATAGCTGGCCATGACTGGAACCCTGGGAGTCCCCCCTCATTGGGGAGATCAGTAGACAGCCACTAATATCATGAGACTTTTAAATCAACCTCCTAGAAGAAAATCAGAATTTTGAGAAAGAGATGGTACCTTGGGGAGTGATATTTGGCACTTTGCCTCATGGAACATGTATTACTTGGAAAAGGTACACAATTCAGTGAGTAGGTCCTGTCATTAGCAAAAAGATAAGAGAGGCAATAAATGATGGATGGGGTCATGCTAGCAAAATGTTTTAGAATGATAAAATGTACGAAGGCCAGGTAATACATATGGATAAGAATAAAAGAGTCATCTTGTGGAGAAGCTATTAAATCCATTCTTGAGGCTCTTGTGAATAAAAAGAGATTTTCTTTTGGAATATTTTGGACAGTCTGATAATCTTGCAAAACATGCATCCATTAAAAAACCTAAGAGTAAATGAACTCTTCTAGAAATAGAGGAGCTTAAGGGTGTAGTTTGATATCACCAGCTTTCTCCCAAAACGTATTTTCTGTATGCAGATCTTGTAAAACAATTTCAGAAGATCCATACTCATTCACTCAGATCACTGACAAGTGTAATTCTCAAAGATGGCATAACAAGATACGCTGTTCTCCTTCTCTGTGAAGTTTGAAACACTTTGCTTAGTTAAAAAGAGAACAGGGAGCTCATGCATAGTGTTGGACAGAAACAGTAAATAGTTTCTTCTTGCTTGACCACACTTTTTAATCTGGTATATAAGATATGTTCTCTATTTAATTACTTCCTTAAGTAAATGAATACTTGTCTATTTTGGTGGCTGCTCTCAATATAAAACCAGAGCAGCCCTGTGTTTCCACACACCCACATATAAACAGGGGGTTCAAAGTGAGCCCTGAGAACACAGGGGTTGCGGACACCAGGAACAGAACTTGAGTTACTTCAGCTCTGTCATTCTATGTGCAAACCATTTTGAAAGCCTTGCAAAAGCTTTTCTTTGTCTACTGTTTTCTTTTCTTTGCTAATTCATTGCAGTAATTTAATGCATTACTATTTTTTTTACCTTTCCTCTTTTTTTTTGTACTGCAATGTACTGGGGTTGGATCTATGAATTTCATCTGAACCAAGCTTGAATAATTCCAAACTTATTAATTAATCCTCAGAATCAGTGATCATACTTGAATTCTCATGTGACTATATACCTAAAGTTTTCAAAATTAACTTCTATGTGAATATGCTTGTGAAATGATTAGTAATAAATTTGCTAATTTAACCACACATATTATATATAATATATTATGATCACCTAATATTGCCTTTACTTTGAGCAGACTTGACTTTACTTTGAGCAGAACGACTTCTACTAGGTAAAAGGTCTTGGTCTGGTAGCCAAGAGGAGGGGTTGGCTTTAGATAATTGCTCTGAGAGTAAATCTGTCATTAAGAGTGAAAGCAAAGCATGTGGGTATAGGAAGGAAGAGTAGCTGGGTAGATGCCATTATCTGGCAACGCTTTTAGAGTTGGTGAGAAGGTTTCCACTTAAGTTAGTCATAATATAAACCATTGATTTCAAAACCAAAATGAGACCGAGTTTTATCTATTGTGGAATCCCCAGCCATCTTAATTCATAGCAGGAAAAGAGATCAAAATTATTAAATTTTGAGTGCCTACGATAAGCCAGACATTGTGAGGCATGATTTATATATGTTATATTTTTTAACACCCAAAACAACCCTGAGGTATGATTATACCATTTTTCATATAAGAAAATGGAGGTTTATAGAAATTAAGAAGCTCATCAGAGGCCACAATGCTAGTAAATGCAGAACTTGGCCTCCAAACCTGTTTTTTCAGACTGCAAAGCAGTGATATGCATACTTCCTCATAATCACTTTTTCCTATAAATGCATATTTATAATTTAATGCTTTTATTTTCCTTGGCCTCTGTGATAAACAAAATAGAAGCAAACCCCTTGGCTACTAACTGAAATCTTAGATATATATACTCTGATATGTGTAGCTAAACTTTTGGGTATGGAAGTTAATATGGAAGTTAAGACAATAAGACATAAGACAATATGGAAGTTAAGTTAAATGATGACAGAAAGAAAAACAACTATAGTTTATGCAATTAATAAACCTCCAACAATTCCAGTCTTCAGAGTCAGAAACGATGATGAGTGTTATCAGTGCTTAGAAAGCCTGCTGCTCAATCTAATTAAATGTTCAACAGCAAATGGGAATTTTTGTTTATTTGTTTATGAGGGAAAAGGCAATTATCTGCATTTGTAATTTTAAAAATATACACTTCTTGTATGTCTTCAGTTCTAAGTATTCTTTTGTCTTGTAAGTTTAAAAACGCTAACAAAATTGAAAATGTGTATAAGCCTATATTTGCATATTTTCCTGTACCCAGAGGTGCATATTCAAGCAAGACTTAAATTTCCTAAAATTGCATAGTATTTTAGAAAAAGCATTATTTGTATGTATAAAATGATTTTCTTCATATAACTCACAGCATTGCAACTAAGACAAACATTTTTCCTTTAAATGTTTTCCTTTAAATGAGTAAAGCCTAACATTTATTAGAAAAATTACCCCTTTCCCTTTTTCTGTATATGTAAGTTAATTAAAACTAAACAAGTCCATTTTTACATTTTCTGTTTTTCTCTCTACTTAAAGATATACTATCTCCTTCAAAATTTTGTTCATAGCTGGGCAAAATTGCTTTACATATCATAGTGTATGTTATTAAATTAATTATAACTTTTATTTACCCAATTAAATAATCACTATTTTTGGCAAGGTCTTCACTGTTTGCCACATTTTAGGTACTACTTATTTGGTGCTTTTTTATTTCAAAGTATTGTTCAAATGGTGTAAGTTTAAGCGTAGGCAGCAAATCAAATTATTTTATGACAATAGGTAAGGTAAATTCCCATCAAACCATACTACTGAAGAGATGTAATATTACAGGGGTGTGTTGTGGAAGTCAATATAGTAGCCTTACCCCCCACCCACACACTGACTTACCACTATCTGTTGACTCTGCAAAGAGAGGAGAACAACCTCAAGCTTCTGGGCAAAGTGCTGAAATAGTTCAACTGTGAAAATAAATCACAATTTTGCCTCTCCATTTCATTCATGAGTGAACCTGTGTTACCTTGAAAACTGTTCTGATAGGTATAATTTCAAAATCTCTCATTCCCTCTGAAGAATTTTATGACTCCCCATTCTAAGATGCTGTGAGTACTCAGCATGACCTGTTTTTAGCAGTATGTTCTTTAAATCCTAGGACTTTGGCAATCCACCAGGTACTTAGTGAATGCCTAACCCTGTTCACTAATGGCAAGATTCCGAACATTATTTAATCTCTTTGAGCTTCAAAGTCTCTATCTTTTAAAAATAATGTTTGCCGTGTATGAATATATGAATATATGAATACAAGATGGATTAAGTGAAAGAGAAGGTAAAACTCTTAGCGTAGACACTAACACATAATGAATGTGAAAATGATAAATAATATTATTTTAAAACTCTTTTGGCATAGTTGCAGATATTAACAGAAAACTAAATTATTTATTTTCTAACATAACACATATTAGTGATAAAATATTAAAACACAGGATGTAAGTCCCTTTTGCTCCATTTTCTCAAATAAAAATATATTTTATTCTACCTTACATTGATATACCTCAAATTAAAGCTTGACATTTTGTTCAAAACAATTATTTTTCTTGTTTAATTATTTAACTTTATTAAATATAAATAGTTCTATGTTGTGCTAGATGACAATAACTTTTACTTTGAACTGACATAGTACTTCACTTTCTAATAATTTTTAACTAGTACATTTGCCTGTTTTGATTACATATATATGTGTGTGTGTGTGTGTATGATTTTTTTCCTGCTATTTGTAAACTGTGCATTTCTTTCACTTCATTTTTAAAAAAAATTGACCTCAACCAGCAGTCTCAGGTCAATAGACTAACCCAAAATCTGACAGGAAGGACTTAAGTATCTATAGCCCAACATTTATAAACTCAACATCAAACATTGCTGCTACTATTAGAGTCCATACACTACCCAGGGTCCTCATCATTGAACATGTGTCTTGTTCTAAACACATCTGTACCCTTGAACTAGAATTTGCTAAGTGAGCTTTTGCGTTAGTTCATAATGCTTGAGTCCCTGCCTTGGTCACATACTCAGTGTTCTAGTCCTAAGGCTTGGCCTTCTATCTGATTCTCAAATAAGTCCTTCCTAAGAACTAAAACTCATCACTGTGTATGAGCCATAGGCCTGAGGACTTACTCCTGACACATCTTCCTCAATATTATTTGCTACTTAGAAGCTAAATAGATTTGTTTCTCTGTAGCCTGAGACTACTGTCTGCTCTTGGGAACACACTGTTACTGATGTTAGATCCTAACAAATCCCACTCTAAAGGTTCTTTTTTGAAAACATGCTGAGAGTAATGGAGACTCCTCTATCTGTCTCTCTTCTCTACCTTCCCCCAAGGCCCCCCACAAGTGTTTCCTTGCCCTGTGTTACAACATCTCCTGTCTCACTCCTTATCACCCTCTGATGCTCATCTAGGTTTATACACCTGATTTTTTTTTTACTTATTTGCTTTATAAGGTTATATGACCAGAGAAGTTAAAAAATTTATTTCCCATTTCACACACTATCTAAAGCTGACATTTATTTCATTCACCAAATGCCACATGAATGCCTAACATATACAAAGCCATACATGGAACACAGGAACGCACCGATGTCAGAAAAGGGATGCCTATACTAAGTTTGAGAACAAAACAGGAGAATTTCTTCCAACTGGTTTGAGAGTGAGAACTGCACTAAGTGTTTTGTAAGAGCAGCGGGCTTCTATATTTTATTAAATTATATTCCAAGTACCTTACAGTGAGTTGGGCAATGTTCTAGCTGAACAGTGAAAGAACAAGAGCTTCATGGGAAAGGTGGGCTTGTTCTGGCCATGAAGGCCTGATCGAGTTTCTATTCACATAAGGCTATTCCATTCAGGGATTGGGAAACTGTAAATGAGCAGAGAATGAACCCCAGATGTGTTCCAAACATTGAGAGAGGTGTTATGTGACTTACTTCTCTCTGTTTCCTAAAAAGTTTCAGAGACTCAGACGATTCAATGGTTTCTTACAAAATGTGGTTAAACATAAAGCCATTTAAGAGGTTCCATCGAGGTGAAGTTTTAAGCAGATATTGATAAGACTGCCTGTCTGTATAGAGAGAGAAGAGACAAGTCAAGGAATAAACCTTGATAAAAATGTATAGTTAGAAGATGATATAAGAAAAAAGTTCCTTAAAAAAATAGAATCATAAACTTCTGGATCTGGTATTTGAAAGCCACCTTCCTGCATGAAGACATTGAGCTCTGGACACACTTAGCTCTTAGTGGTTCTGAGGACAGAATTGGAACTGCAAATGAAATAAAGGGGAACATTTGGAAAATTAGGAAGACAAAAGAATATTGCAGTAACACAAGTGTGAATGAGTACAAGTAAGCACATAACTTTTTGAAGAAGTTTGATGATAGAAGAAGGCAAATAGTTTTGGCCTTAAAAAGTATTCTGTTTAATAGTAAAATATCAATAATTCATATTTTTCTTTGCTCAATAACATGAAATATTCTTAACGTACATTGAAACATCAATGTTTTAATTATAAAACAATGCATTTAATTACTACCTCTGCATAGTGCTTTCTACCTTGATCTTCAATATTTCGATTAGTAAAACTATTATAAGTAAATCAGTGAGTAGATTTTAGGAACTATTGATGACTGAAGAAAGAAAAGTTAGCAGAAAATTTAGTTACTAGTAAAAACACATCAAGACTATACTTAAAAATAATATGTTCTATTAGAAACATTACTTAGAGAACTTTACAAGGCAAATTTTTAAAAAGGTTTTATAAGAAAAAAAATAACCCCACAAGATGGAACTTAAAACGTTTCTAAATATTTTAATGAGTATAATAATATTTTATCAAATTTATGCAGGTTATTCAAGTTATATGTTACACACTCTAAAGGAATAGTACAACTTGCTTCCTCTCAAAGACAAATAAAAACAGAGAAACAAAGAAACATATATTGAATTTTGTAATTCACTCCAGGAGTGGAATTTCTTAGGGTGGCCAGACTCTTCAGAATATGCACTTCACGTTCATTACTTACCTGATATGGAGCTAGGAGATTTCACAGGTATAATCTTATTAAGCCTCCATAAAAACACAGTGACACAAGTATTATTTGTATTTTCCATGTGAGGAAACCCTGTGTAAGCAGTTGAGCTAGGTCATAACCAGCAAGTGACCCAAGGATTCAATACAGAGACAATCCCTCATAACTGAGGTTTCGGTCACTAACACATGCAAGCATGTGAGTATGTACGTATTTAATCATCATTCAATAAATCTTATTGAAATTTCTTTTATATATTCTTTTATAAATCTTATTAAGCATCAATTGTATATCAGTGGCATTGTCATTCCAGGTTTATTTAAGATTGATAAGATATATTGGTAATTTTGTAGGCTGATCTATTTACACTTCCTGATTTTGTAATTTTACATGATCACTTTTTCTTGTCTAAAAATTACTGATTAAGAAACTTAAGCTTACTACCCAAGGATGGCACGATTCTACTCAATTCAGCTTGACACATAACTGTGTATCAAGCAGGTTTTTAGAGGCAGTGCTTACAGAGTTGAGAAATCTTAACATTGTCTTTATTCTCTTGTAATTATAGTCTGGTGGAGAACACAGATGACAGAAAAGTAACTCTAAGCATGAAAAATATTATGAAAGAAAAATTACAACTGCCATGGGACAATCTGATCAGCATCAAATGCTTTCCCCCAGGAAACGACAACAGGAGGTCAATGAGAAGAATGATTTAATAGAGAGCTATGGCTGCCCGGCTGGGCGTGGCTCAGCGGTTGAGCGTCGACCCAGGATCCAGGCGATCGGGGTTCGATTCCCTGTCAGGGCACAGGACTGGGTTGCGGGCTCGATCCCCAGTCGGGGGCGTGCAGGAGGCAGCTGGTCAATGACTCTCACCATTGATGTTTCTATCTCTCCCTCTCCTTTCTTCTCTATGAAATCAATAAAGATATATTTAAAATTAAAAAAAAAAAAAGAGATAGCTATGGCTTTATTTTCGGGAGAAATATGTCTTGATTACTCTTTTAGTACATTAAACAAACAAACAAACAAAACACCAATATTTTACTTTAGTCCTTACAACTACTAAAATTCGTTCTCTAAGTAATCCCACTTGTAACAGAACACTGAGAACACACACAGAACAACACAAAATGTTCTCAAAAGAATCTCCCCAGTATGTATTTTTACATTTACTAATTGATTCCTCTCAGTGATTCCTAACCCTTTCAGATAATCAAAACAGAAATTTGGTTGGTTGGAGCCTCGACCCATACACCCTAAAGGTTGTGGGTTCAATTCCCAGTCAGGGCACATCCTAGGTTTCAGGTTCCATCCCTGGTGGGGGCCCTTACGGGAGGCAACCGAGCTGATGTTTCTCTGTCACATGCGTATTTCTCTCTCTCTCCTTTTCTTTTTTTCTAAAAAAGAATCAATAAAAACATATCCTTGGGTGAAGATAAATAAATAGATAGTTTGCTGTATTCCCTGCTAATGTGCTCATGCATCTCTTCCTCATTTCACCCCTACTATTGAGTAGTGACAGCGTAGAGAAATGTTACAGAGATTCTAGGGGTGTTTGAAGGTCAAGGAGAATGGCCGCAGCCCCGCATTAGGGGTGCTGCAGGGGGAAAAGGCAGGGGAAGTCCTTAGCTTACTGACCACGGCTCTGGCAAGGTAATTTCTCTTCATAAAATTGCAATAATTAAAAAAACATCATAAGGGTTGTTATTAGGTTTAAATGAGATAATGTAAAATGATCTTAAAAGAATGACTGCTACGTTGTAATGCTCAATCATTATTAACAATTTTTATTGCTATCCCTTCAGTTACAAGCACTATGGTAAAAGGTAATAGAGATGGACAATGCTTATCAACCCATTTGTATTTTTCAAATTATGTATTGTCTTTGAGGAAAAGTATTCAATACACTGCTAGTTGAGGATTCTCTGCTATTTTGGACAGTTGGAAATGCACATAATATAAAGTCTAAGTAAATATCTAAATAATTATGTCTAAAAAAAGACATTCCCTTTCAGGTTAAAAGACGATCTAAATGAGCTTACATGGCATGTAGTAATTCCCAGTGCAGCCTCTTTTAAATTACAGCACTAAAAAATATTGTTAAAGGATTATAAAAGCTCAAATGTTTTAGTATCAGACACAAAAGGAAAATAACAAATAAAAAACAGAGTGATAGAAAATCTGGGAAGAATTGAAATTAACTTCCAGACCTATGGAGATGTATGGATCTCACAGTCATGCAAGAATTGATACTCAGGCCTGGGTAAACAAAGTAGCAAAAAAGACTTGGTATTTGCCCTTAAATAATTTAGAGTTCATAGGTGAGAGACTGGGGATAGAACCCATATTAATACAAAACTACTATAACAAAGAATAAAAATTTACAATCCCCCAAAACATAATTATGTAATGAAATTTATGTTAAAATGTGCAGTATGTGCATATATTACATAAATCCACACAAAATGAAATAAATATACAGAAATAATATATATATATAATTTCTGTAATTAAAAAATAAATACAAAAGTTTCTTTCTATGTACCATAGGCATATTAAAAACTTAAAGATAAGGGACAAAATATATATTATTTCTGACTAGTAAGATTATGATGATTTCTAGTTTCTTTTCTTCATTTTCCAAAATTTCTGCCACAAATATGCATTACACTTACACTAAATTTAGCAAGAAAACATTAAAATAATAATTATTTCATCAAATTTGAGGGAAGTTATTTTGCATGCAACAGTATTGTTAAGGCATAATAATTCAATATATTAATATAAAGGACTTCTTTTTGTTGACTCTATTATGTAATATTGCTGTTGATTTCTTTTTAGACTCTAGTGTTAGTATGCTTTTTTTATTTCACGATGAAGATATTTTACTATATTATAAATTATATATACATTTATGATGGCTAACACAATTCTTGATGCACTGTAATAATGTCACAAATTTCCCTTCTATTTACATGTATTTATTTACTTATTTATTTAGTTAGTTAAAAATAAAGTTTTCATTTAGCAATTAATTTTAAATTCATAGAAAAGTTGCAAAAATATTATAGAACTAACTCTTAGTTTCCCCTACTATTAACATAGTTAAGTCAATTAATAAAATCTCTAACCTCCCCTTTTTTTAAAAGAAATATCTGCTTACAGATATATTAAATTCTTTCATACACTTTTTCAATACAAAAACTAATCCTATTAACATTTTTCAAAATCATTAATAATCATTAATCATTAAAAATCATTAATAATCATTAATAATCATTAATCATTAAAAATCATTAATAATGATTTTAAAAAATGAAATGATAAATTTTATATAATCAATAAATATTATGAAACGGAATATAGTGAAATGCTATAGTGAAATGCTATATTTTTAAAAATGGAACAGGAAGAAAAATTGCATTGCTCATTTTCAATTACTGGCAATGAGACTCTCATCCTCTGCCAAATCTCACATACTTGTGTATTTGCCAGTGTCTATTTAATGGCTATCATTAGTAACGTTGCTCAACACATATTGGTTGGGAAGCTCTAACTGCCCTTGTTTTACCTATGTGTATAGCTTATTATTAAATATTATTGCAATAAGTTGAAAAATATTTGTTACATTTCTAAAGGATAAATGCTATACCATGTAATATTTTTGACACTTTTGTAGGGGCTTTTTTGCCCAGAAAGATGCTGGATGAATCTCATAGTAAGTTCTGACAGTCATGTGTAAAGAGATCTTAAAATGTTATATTGATTCATTTGTTAGCAACAACATTAAAGTATGCAAATTGAATGTCAAGTGTTTAAAATTAGCCAATAAGCTATCTGCTTTTGCCTTAGTTAGGAAAAATCTAGGGGAAAAAGTTGTAAAGTTCCATCTGTTGAATATGCTTGCTTGCTTGTTAAAGAACTGAATTAAATAAAGTTGTATTCATTTCAAGGTTTCATTGGGATTTTTCAACTATGTAATCACTCTGCTATGCAGAAAGCAATCCTGATGGCATCCGATTGAGAATTCAACTTGGTTGTTTGTGTTTGAGTACGTATTTACAGATAATAGTAATATTATGGTCATAGATTTAGCTATTCCAAATCTCCACTTGAGAGACACATAGTGTTGGGGATACTAAATGTTATTTCAGGTCCATGCAGAATACTTATGTGTCATAGTTACCAACAGAATTTCAATAGAATATATATATATTTTTACTAAATGGTAAAATAGTATGTATATTCAAAATGCCTTGATCCTATGTGATGTCAAATTTATTGGAACAAAAATAATTCATTTACCTCATTATATCTGTTTTTCACCAGGCCCCAAACAGCAGCAGTCAGATTTTTTTTCTCACAATTTTCAAAGTATAGGATAGCATTGTAAAAGCTTTTAAATGCCTTTATAGTGGTTTTCCTATGGATTTTCTTCCTTCTCAATTCAAATGATTTCTATTTGGTATATGCAATATTCTTTACTGTGAACATTTATTCTGAGTGTGTCTTCATAAGTCCTCTTGTCCTCCCTGCCCTGATCATTTTAATTCACCGAACACTGTGCCTCATTCAGTTCAGGCAGTTGGTGGATGGTCAATTTTTAGCAGGTAACATAAAAGAATGCGAGTTTTTTTCCATTTTTCTGAGGTTTAATCAATTGAAATTGTATTCAATGAAATTAAATATTTTCATAAAAAACATTCAGACCCAAATTAAAGACAAACTATTTAAAGAGCTTGGAAAATGTAACTAAATCGAAAGCAAAGAACTGGTTATTTGACTGAGCATAAGTTGTCCAGCTGAAAAGCCTATGCTGCTTTAGCATGATGTAAGTTGGGTTCATGGTGGATTGGGTTAAGCTGCCTTAAACCTGATCCTACCTTATTATTATTATTTTTTTACTTACATTATAAGATATTAATATTTTCTGCTTTGTGCTCCTAAGTTTGTGAGGATTGGAAAATACCAGTAAACTTGCAAGGGAAAGAATCACCAAGCATAGCAGATCCAGGCCTCTAGACAGAGAGTTGGAGCCACTGTAATCCGCCTGGAGACTAAACAGAAGGCAAAATATTGTCCTCCCTTGGCTCAAATAGGCCCTCACCGCAGCTTGAAAGAGCATCTCACGCATGCACTTGTATTTAATAGGCCTTGCCCTTGTATGGTCTGTTGCCAGGAATAACAAAAAACAATAGCTCATTACGCAGGGTGCCATCTCATTATGTGAAGAGTTACTCTGGCATATTAAAAACAAAACACCGAAAGCCTAAAAGAAAACATGACTGAAATTAAATGCAAACAACTGTGCCTTTTATTTTAGAAATATTGATCCCCTTCAAAAGAGTGGCATGCTTAATGAATATCCTTAATGATTTTACAGTAGAGCAAATCATCTATGAAAGTAACATAGTTAAAAAAAAGAACGATATGATCCAGCACCCAATGAAATCCAATATTCTTGTAAGCAACACCATTGCTCGCTATGCTATCACTCTCCGGGAGCCAGAAAGCTACAGAATCAGGAAGGGAAATAGAACTAATTTATTTTAGCTATAGTTTCAAAGTTGACTAAAATGCTTACAGGGTTCCATGAAAATATTTTCCAAACTAATCTAATCCTGTTCTTAGTAATTACTTTCTTCCTTTCAGGCAAAACACAGTTGACAGAAAACAGCAAATGGTTTTTAAGGAATTTAATAGGGATGAGGTATCACATTCAAAGAAAATTTTCATTACTTTAAATCATAACCTCTTGAGACTCTATTTTCAGAAAACTTTCCAAGTACTTAAGGTATGATTGGGCTATAAAAAATTAAGTTAGAAGGAAGATAAATTAGTATAGATTTGGGTGCTATTTGAATGATCTATAGAGGCTCAAATAATTTGGAGATGGGCAGAAAAAACTGTCGTGCATGTATAGAAATATTTGATACCCATGTAATGAAAAAGACATCGTGTTTGAGTAAAACAATGCATAAAAAATTTTGAGCATTACAAATAAAAATTAAGGAATTTCTGTTATGCAACAAAATGATTTATTTACTGTCTTCCTGGGGGCAAAAGTTCATAATTTAGAAGGGATATGTATCCTTCCAGAGATATAACTGTCCAAATAATTTTCTGAACAGAAGAAAAAAAAGAATCAGAAAACATAAAAATGCATTAATGCATGCCATAGAATCATGTGGGTTCCATTTGCAAAATGAAAAAGGCTATCAGATGTATTTCTCTTGAAAGATCCAGTCTCTCTTTTGGCATTGTCCAGGTTGTGGGAGAATACTGACCTCAACCACTTTGACATGGATAAAAAACTTTCAACAGACCTCTGTCAATTCTAGGAGAGATCCTAGGTATTGATCTCTATTTTTATAACATTCTGAATAATTGAAACTGAAAGAAAATTTAGTATAAATGCAGTTCATTCATTTCAATTTACATACAAGGAGAAATCTACCATAAAAAACACACACATTTCAATAGTGGGACTTATTTAATTTTTAAAATAATCTTATGGACAAAAATATGAGCTTTAAAGTGTTTAAAGGATTTTCCACAGGTCCTTCAGACATATGGCAGTGTATTTCAAATCCAAACTTAAGGGAGCATCTCATTCTCAATACCACAGAATATGTGAAGATGCAGTAAAGGTTAAAACTTTCCTAATTCAATTTCAGTAATTTTCAGAGCCCACAAAAGGGATAATTGCAGTAATGAAAGACAATACGCATATACATACATATGTTATATTTATATATATTATAAAATAAAAATAATTTATTTTGTTAGTTTTAATTATGTTCCTATCCCTACATTGTCTTATACTCTTACCGTAGTGTAGAGGTAGAAAAACAATTTGCAAAAAGTTACCTTAAGATGTATTGTGATGGGATGTTGATTTTTGATTCCAAAAAGCATCTGAGAAAATTTTCAATGAAAATCCATTGTAATGGAGCCATAGGAACAGCAGATATTGTAGAAACAGGCAGTAAATTGGAGGAGACAGTGATGTGGCTTGCAAGAGAACTGAGCTTGTACTGAAGTTTCTCCTTGAACCTGCCCTGTGACTTTAGGCAGTGGTGGAGGGCCGGCCTGACGCAACACCTGAGCATTTCCATCTCTTCATGTTTATGCCCTTGGGTAACCCTCTCCCCTTGAGTGTGGGGGATCTATGACTTGTTTCTATCTAATAACATTTGCCAAAGGTAAAGGGATGTTACAATACATAAGGCTCAGTCTTAGCAGATTAGAGCAAGAGGCCCTTCTAGTGGCTTAATAAAATAAGTGGCCATGTTGGAGAATTGCTTGTGACAGGACTGCAGACAGCCTCTAAGAACAGCAAAAAGCAGTGTCCTAGGAATATTGCTATGAGAAAATGAATTCTACCAGTAACTTGAATGAGTCTGAAACAGTCTTCCCCCGGGTAGCTTCCAAATGAGACTACAGCTCGACTGACACCTTGATTGCAGCTTGTGAGCCCCTGAGCCAAGGGCCCAGCTTGCTGTGGGGCACCCCTGACCCTCAGAGACTGGGAGCTACAAACGGGTGGCTTTCAGCTACTCTTTGTGGTTATGTGTTATGCAGCGATAGAACGCTAACACAATAGTTTACCTTGATTTCTTTAGGCTGGAGTTGAAAAATTAAGTACATTTTGGATAAACTTTTTATTAAATTTTTTTTTCCTAAAAAATTTTATATACAATTTTTCATGGTTGTAAGAGTCTGACATTTGAAGATTGTCATTGGAAAAGGGAAAGCCAATGCTCTCATTTAAGCAAGCAGATTGTATGAAATATAAACACATGATGGCACACAGGTTGTAAGAACCGTAAAGACGGCTGTAGTTGAATCGACGTCAACTCCTATATGGGTGTCCTGGCTCAGTGACATCTTTAAAGCAGTGTGAACAGTTTCCCTTAAAGCCAGCAGGCAGGTTTCCTAAGTAAAGGCAGCTTCCATTACCCCTGCACTTTAGGAAAATGCCCCATAGACTTTGGGAAGGTGTCTGATTGCACTGGCTGACGACCCTCTTAAAACAGAGTTAAACGCATTTAAATTCCTTCTTCAAGTTCTAAGATAAGTAGTCATGCTTGCAGATTTGTTCATAGCTTTCTTTAATGCTCTAAACCAAACTTAACAAAAATTGTACATCTAAAACTATTAATAGGAGTTTGTATTCTGTTTTTACAATGACTTCCTCTTACCAGATTTACAAAGCTGATTACATTTTTCAGGCTTTAACTATATAATCAACTGAAAACATATAGATTTTAATTAGAGAATTTTCCCTCCATGTTTACTATTTAGTCTATTGTTTAAAAATATGAGAACAGAATGTTTAAGAATGATCCCTTTGCAAACATAGAGACTCACAAATTGCCAGTTTGCTGCTTTATGGCTACAATTTTATATCTTTATTATTATATTATATATTATATTAATTATATATTATTATATTTATTATTATATTATATTTATTATTATATTTTAATTATATATATGTATATACAAAGTGTATACATATATATATATACCTTGTTTGTATTCTGATAACCTGGCACACTTAAGTTACCTCATTATTTTCCCAGGAAAAAAGTCAAGAAAAACAAAACATTTTGGAGCTGAGATATGTGAGCCACTCTATAAAAGTCTGTCAAACAAAAGTGGGTGAGACGTAAGCACCTATTCATATTTTGCATTTTTTATTTGAAAATAAGTATGTTCATTTAATAAAACCTACTACTGGCTTATTAAAAATTGCAAAATTGCCTTTTCTGCATTTTTGACTTTTTTATTATCTTATCTTTTTTCTTATCTTTCTGCTTCCAAATGCACTGGGCCTGAGTCTTCCTATAAAATGCATGTAATTTAAGCCTTGCTTCCTTTTAACAGTTCTTCAGGGATGCTGGAGAAAAGCAAAGTTTTATACATATTAAAACTAAAATGTGAACTACCAGTTAGGAATGTAGATGAGAGTTGGTAGAGTTATGTGAGGATGGGAAATGAGTTTTCTTCCTGAGATTTTAATTCGGCGGTATTTTCTATAAGGTGCCTGGAGCACTTGTTAACATTCATATCATGCTAACAAGATTTATTTTTCATAGAGAATATAAATTGAGCAGGAGAAAGCTTTGGGAATGAACAACTGGCTAGTATAGAGAAATGCAGGAAATGTGGTTCTACAGTCCTCTCTTTTTTAAACACGCATGGGCACCACTACTCCTGAGCCCCTCTTACACTTTGCTTTTGAATTTCTGTCTCCCTTCCAGTCTCCATTTTAGTTTCTTTCTCCCAAAGGCCTTTAGTAGTTCAACTTTGTACATCTCAGTCTATCCTAACACCCTGGTAGAGTCTTTTTTTTTCCAGTCAACATATTTAAAATAACCAACACATTGTAGTTTCTCAAGACTTGAATTCAGAGTGTCCCCATCAATTTGACTATATTTCAAGCATAGATATTTAGTCAAAATGTATTTGTCATTTTATTTTCAGATGTTTCATTATATGAAGTGTGTTTTTGTGTCTGGTCAGATTAAAACCTACAATCAGATTACCATTATTTAACATTTCAATTATGAATTTTACCTAACTATAAAATGTGTAAACATATATCTAATATTTTTATGTCATTATATTTTCATGAACATTTAGTGAACTTTGTCCTGAGTGCAGTGTCCTAGCAAAGTACTAGTCACTGATCATTTTTGTGACCTCATATTCTGAAACAATTTTAAGAGCTAAGAAGTGAATTTAGTTAGTTCTGGATCTCAATTATATCTTCAGTTTTACATTGTTGATAGTGCTCAGCTTCATCTTCAGAAATTACGTAAAAGAAAAATTCCATGAAGGAAAATTTACAGTACTATGGATCCAAGTGTGAATTGTAGTTTTTGCATATTGATTATAGACTCAGGAACACAATGCTTGTACCCGAAATTCCTACTTTACAGTGAGTTTTTAAAGAACCTAGTGATTTCAGCTTTGGAACTAAAACTCTGAAGATGCTTATACTTTATAATTGAGCCACTTTTTGAGATTTGCATTCCAAAACCTAGCCACAAAAAATAAAACAAATTTCATAATCACTAATTACTTGAAACTGAGAATGTATTTTCTGGCAAGAGCTGAATAATTCTTTAAAATCTATTATTTCTACAAACTCAGGGAAGTTTAGCAAACAGAAATAAGAACGGTTTCACAGTGCCATCTTTTTAATTCACATGCTCAGTTTGAATCTAAACATTTAAATTTCTATGAACAGTTGAACAAAGTTCCTTTTTATTCCCTGGGCAATTTTTGTTCATACCACTGTTGATAGTTTCCCTTCATTTTCAAAATAATACATGCTCATTGGAGAAATCATACTTTCATGAAAGTAAAAGGAATGAAATAATGTTTAGATTAATTCTCATTTCATAGATGCCAGATTATGGACCCATAGTCAGACTGCCTGGATTATAATCTCAGTTACAACCCTGACAAAATATCTAAATTCAGAGAAATTACTACACTAGCCTCAGTCGCTTTATTTCTATAAAATGGAGTTGAAGCATGCTTAGTCATTTACTATGAGTACCATACTTCTGGCATGGCATAAGAATCCAAGTGTTATTAATATCATTATTTAAAAAGTCAAATTTTTTTCAAAAGTTAATTGCAAAAATTTTTGTGACAATTTGATGACTATGTCATTTTAATTTTTCCATGTCAAAAAATACACTATAATATTTAAGTTTATTGTTTAAATATAGTAATATTTAAAAATCTATAGAAATACTTATAAATTTAAGTTAAAGCAAAAATGAGTATTAGAATTTCTTATTTTTCCTTAGTTCATTATAATATTAGAGCATTTTAAAGGCCTAGGCTTGTGTATTGCCAAAGCCAGAGGCACTTCTCTCATTTCATCAGATTAAAGACAGCAAGTAAATAATGTAAATATAAATATAAGTGCAAATGTAAATTTAATTATAAATATTCCTGAATTTTAATCAGATTTTAGCATCACTTCTCTGCATGCCTTGTTCAATATTTATCACAGATAGTATCTATCAAAACACATCCATTAGTTCACTTGTGCTAACATCATGTTTCCTGAGACTCAAGGTGCCATTGCAAGGTAAATGGCAGGTATTCATTGGCTGTATTTATACATCAACAGCCTATATTCATTAAATAGTTGAAAAGAGGAATATAGGAAAAGAAGTATAGAAAAAAAGGCAACTGTCATCCCAAGATATTTTTTAGAAATCAGGCATAATTTTCTAGGAAATGTAATTATTTTGCAAGTTTAAAGTACTTGTAATAATCAGTTAAGAAATCTATATCTAGCCCTGGCCTGGTAGCTCAGTTGATTAGTGTCATCCTTATACGCCAAGAGTGTGGATTTAATCCTCTGATAACAAATCAATGTTTCTCTCCCTCTCTCCACCTTCTTTTCTCTCTCTCTAAAAGCAATAAAAATAAATGAATAAAAGGACATTTTAGAAGCTATTAAAAAAAGAATCTATATCTAAAAACCATTAGTTGAAAATTATGCCAATAATTTCTTATTTTTCCTAAGATATTGCAATGTTCTATAATGATATGTAATTATAGACATAAACATACTATGTAAAAAGTTAATTATACATTACCTTAATGTATAATTAATGTAAAGTTAAAATATTACATTATCTATATATAATATAAGATAATTAGAAAATCAATGAATTGAGTTTTGCATGAAAACAGTAACCTAGATTTTCAGAGTTCATCAAATAAATATCTATTTACTTTCTTGTATTACTTAGTCTCTCTGCCTTAGTTTTATCATGTATAAAGTAAAATTAGATAATATCAATTTTTTTAAAAAAATATATATTTATTGACCTCAGAGAGAGGAAAGGAGAGGGAGAGGGAGAGACAGAAACATCAATGATGAGAGAGTCACTGATCGAGCCCGCAATCCGGGCATGTGCCCTGACCAGGAATCGAACCCCGATCTCCTGGATCCTAGGTAGATGCTCAACCGCTGAGCCATGCCCAGCTAGGCAATAATATCAAATTTAATGCTGTTTCCATTTTGAAATTTATAATTCTACATGCTATTTTAAAATAAACAAGTTATATTTTATATTTGATATTATTAATTTTAAATTTGATTAAGAAATATAAAACTTTTGCTCTAAGAAAAAGTAAATGGATGGTACTTCTTTGAATATAAGCTCTATAGGAGATACTGTCAAATTTTATATTCCCATCTTAAAAGGTCATCAGTGTGAACAACCCAAAGAGAAAGCATGCAATATAGTGTTCCTTATTAATCATAGTGTCTTTTAGAATATAATTGTCTAAAGTGACCTGTGGTAAAAGTCTAAAACACATTTAGTGGTGAAATCAAGTATTATTATTTCAAATTTAATAAGCCTTTATTGAGTGGGAATGCTTCGGAAATCCTTTTTTAGACTGTGTTTGGAAAAGACACCAACAAATTTTCCTGATTAAATTAGATTTGAATTGTTAAAATCCCTTTTTTTTTTTTTCCTGACTTAAAATCATGAGCTTTCTGATGGATTTGAAAGACTTTGAAAGTTAAATGTATCTATGAGAAATGGAAAAGTCCTGAGGACTCTGGTGGGAAGCAGAATATTTAAGTACCTTTTCTGCTTTGTTGGAATCTTCAAAATGTATATGGAAAAAGGCCAACAGAAAAGAGGTGGAGGATTTGTGTGAGGATTAGGCATTAAAATTTGTCAGCAGGGTCTGAAATATCAGAATCTGTCCAGAAAAATAATGACAAGAACAGTTTAGACCTCTAAATAATCAACATATTCTTGTGAAAAGGTGAAAGGAATTCATATTAACTTGAATAATTATTATACTTTCAGGAAAATTCTGTAACAAGTTAAACATAAATTTATCATAAGAAATGTGAGACAGAGACTTTGTAAACAAAGGGAAAATAAATTAAAAGTTGAAGGTATAACAGGAATGTATAGAAAGATGCCCAGTGAGACAAGCAAATGTAGAGGAAACAAATTAGTATAGAACTTAAAAGAGAATCTACTGAATCAAAAGAAAGCCAAAAATTAAACTCCCAGTTATATAAAGTGGGCAAAAAAGAATCTAAGCTCTTGGAACTTATTAAAAGAATAGTTTGTCTTGCTTATTGTGATTGTTTTGAGAATAATTATCACCAGTTGCTTAGTAATCCCAGTTAATAACCCTTGAATTCTGGTGACTGATTGTTTAACAGTTCTCTAAACTCTCTGATATCAATTGCAGTTCTTCAAGAACACATAGTTTGACAGGGTGTATATTATCTGAGGATCAATTGGTAATCTGCACTGAATTATGAGTAATTCTTGTGCCTACTGAAGGTGTTCAAAATAGACCAAGAGCTGAAGATATTTAACATGCTAATGGTTTTCTTCAAGCAAAGCTCTGGCACCAATTCAAATTAAGGGAAACAAATGACCTTTATACCTGAGGTTGTCCAGCTTATGCCAAAGCGACAGCATGTTCTGCAAAAGCAAAATGAGAATGTAAATGGTTAACAACAAAATTTTGACAGTAGACATTTACTTTATTTTTGGTCACATGATAAAGAGCTTGTAAATTCATACCAATAAAGAATTATGATCACATAAAAATCAGTTTTTCATTAAAACAAGAGAATCAGTGAAATGATTTCACCTTAAAAATTCTCCTGGAAATATTAAACAATGAGAATATAAGCTTAGAAGAATAAAAAATTTCTCTGGGCTTTACCATCTCTGTCATGTTCTGTCTGGTGTTTACATCAAGAATGAAAACAAGCACTAACTTGTATTTCCAACAAGGACAATCCAAAATTATATCTACTAAAAATAATGAATTGAACCAAATGGGAAATCAGTATTATGTATTTTTATGTGTATTAATGGTGTATATGAAGACTTTTTATTAGCAAGGAAAAAATGCCTGGCCTGACATTTCATTGATGATTAAACATCACAGTATTGAAATGGAGGTGCATGATTTGGGATAAAACAGAGCTGGGTTCAAATAACAGTTCTATTATTTACTCTCTAGATTAAGTTTGTAAAGTCACTACTTTCTTCTGAGACCAAGTTCATTACTTCTACAATGTTTATAGAATGTCTAATCATGGGAATGTTTTGCAGATTGAATCAAATTAGTGAATGTATCCTCCCTAGCATGGAGCAAACATTCAAAACGAATATTATAGTCATTGTGATTCCATGAAAGAAAAACACCAACTCCATTGCAAGGTAATCTCAAAATTTTCTCAGCCCTTCTTATATATCACCAAAAGAAGCTCAATGTTTTCCCCAATGAACCTCAGCTCCCCTCTCACACTCTGCTCCCCCAAAGTCTCTTCACGTGTGCCACTGCATAAAGAACACATGAAGCCCATCTCCAAAAGTTTAGATAAACTTTGCCTTAATGGTATTCACTTATTTGGCTAATTTTTCCCTTTTATTTTTTAGGTTCTAAAACCTACACATATTTCTCCTGACGCCTCATTGAGTTATTGTTTTCTGTTTAGAACTTCTCCTCTGAGGTATTTTTTCAAATGAGGAAACGTAGCCAGAAAAAAACAATCTGTCAAACAAGGAGACTGATAAAGGCAAAAATTCTCACCTAGTGGTCACCTCAGTTACCCTTTTTCTATTCTCTTACTAAAAAAAAGTTTCATCTTTGTATCCTTATTGGGGTTTATTTTATCAAAATCTGAGTTGCTGTAATATTTGTTTCTTTGTATGTGTATGAGAAATATGATTTCACAGGTTCTATTCCTTATGGTGAATTAGCTTTGCAATGTATAGATTAGCAAAAGAAGTGGGAAAGATGGGGATTATATGATATTGTAACATTTGTGTAAACTGAATGCAACCGTTGGTGACAAAGCTGAATGTTCACATGCAATATTAGCTGCCTCACTTGCCAGTTTAGGATGTACGCTCCCTTCCCTGTTCTGTTCTATTGTATTCCACTGTCTGTTCATGTGAAGACTGTGTTTTCTGGGAGGAGGTGAATTTGCACACATGCTCTGAAGATGGCAGTGAATTTGTGGAAGAAGACTGCATGTTACATTGAGACTATGTGTTGTTTTCAGATCATGGTAACCTTTTTTTTTTCTTTTAAATTTATCTTTATTGTTGAAAATATTACAGTTTCCTTCTTTCTCCCCCATTAACCCCTCCACCCCATAGCCACCCCTCCTCAGGCTTTCACCACGCTGTTTTCTATATCCATGGGCTATGCATATGTGCATATGAGTTCTTCAGCAACCTTTTAAGTCAGCATGCAATGTCAGAATCCAGCTTGTGACACATGCAATATGAATTAAACTCCAAACAGAGCTCGATGATGAAAAGTAAAGAATTTCAGAATCATTAAGCAGACAAGTTCTACAAGAATATTCCTGGAAGTGGTTGGGAAATATTTATTTTCATAAAGCTTCTGATTTTAAAACATTATTTTCTTGTGCCTGATTAGGCATATTTATCTTGTTCTCTTTAAAACTCCAAAAACATGCCTATGTGTACAATGTCTTTAGCTTTTGATAATATACTCTCTTGTGATAGCACTTTATTCTCATCTCACATTGTTAATTAACTTTTCAAGTCAGACTTAAAGTTTCCTTAAGGCCAAGGCAACATATTATACTAATTTATTCAATAAATACTTTGGATGAAGGAATAAATGGTCAGTGAATATACAGGTAATACTTAAGTAAAGCACATAAAATTAAGAAAGTAATCAAAAAATTAAAAAATTGACACTGTTTTTCCAATTTATGCTTTATTGAGATATAATCTTAAAGAATTTGAGCACAAGAGTGTAAAACTATAGTGATTAAAAAAAAAGGTAATATAAAAAATTTGTGAATATTTGTCAGCACATTGAAAATATTAATAAGTAGGACAATAGAAGCCAACTTTTTTCTCTAGAGTTGAAGGCAGTAGACACAAAGGACAAAATACAATTTGTGTGTCTGTGTGTGTGTGTGTAACAAGGGAATGGAGAGCAAAGGTAATGATGTATTCTTTTCTAAGCTTTTCAACATATGTTTGTGTTTCAAATATGTACACATACTAGTGTAAAAATATAAAAATTACATGCAAAATTATCTTTCTCATTTTTTCATTCTTTATTCAAAATAGAAGTGACTAAGGATAAAATGTTTTCTAAAGAAAACCTCAAAATCTATGCAAGTAATGTGAGTCCACATGCTCCATACCTGGAAAACACAAGTTAACAAAGAATAAAAGTTAAATTTGCCAGAATGCTGTTTTCTGTGATGTAGTTGTAGATTAGTAAAGCTATAAGACTTATTTTATTAAACTTATTAATAAAATGTCCTTTGAACCAGATATTGTATTTTTGATATATGAATTCTCTTGAATTCTGAAAAGATTTAAATCTGATTCAAGTTTAAAACCATATATTGAATTAATTTTAAACATAGAAAAGAGAAATCTTGCATTTTCATCTGTTAATTTTGCTTAAATTAATATAATGCTTTCACACTAATCCCAATGACTTGAAGAGCTTATACAAAGGTTTCACTATGTAATTCATTATAGTTAAAATTCTTAGATATGTGTTTATCCAAAGCAGAGTTCTATGGAGAGAATTTAAAAATATAAGCAATGTAAATCAGGAATATCAATTATGTGTTCTAACCAAGCTAAATTTTATCAGCATCTTCTTCATCTTCTTGATTGTCATTTATATTCTTAACATGAAGACAGAAAGATCCCTTCTTTCACAGGAAAAACCAACAACATTCTAGAATAGAATTGTGCCTTATGCATTTCAGGATGAGTTGTCTGAAACTAGAATGTAACAAGGTCCAATACCTTGTGGTAGATTCACTCAAACCAAAGGAATTTTAGGCTCTCCCATTGTATTAATCCATATTATCAAAACCAAGTTGAAGCTACTCTCTCAGGCCTCAAATCTCCAACTCAAGATTCTGTTCACAGGGTAAAATGTTTAATGGTACAGCAAGTGGCTTCTTATATCTCAACATTACTTTAAAAATAATAGCTGATTTCCTCACCCGTGTAATAGAAAAGGAGGTAATTCTGGATGGCAAATTGCTTTAATAAGTGATATGAAGAAAGATTTCATAGAAGTCACTCTACTTAGGACAAAAATTTTTGCTTATTTTTTTTCTCCACCATAGTTCTTCCATAAACTCAGCTGGAGAAATTTCTATTTAAATAACAATTATTACTAATTAAGACAGTTTGTATTTAGGAATTGTTGGTGGACTTTAGAGAACCTTATGCTGTTGTTGATTATAAAGTTTTCATTGTTTTATCAGAAAAACAGACAAATTAATGGTAATGTGATTTGATATAATAAAATATATGATAAATGATTTCACCCTCCCAGCTTTATTATTTAAAAAGAATGGCCATGGAGACATTGGTATATAATGCTAAGTAGTGTGCATTTATTATTATTTTTCTGTCAAGAGCTCATGGAATGGAATGGATTAGAATTTTACTTTATAGTCTAATTGTCTCTGAAACATCTATTTTCCCCTTTTTTTCTTTATTAATATAGTACTCCTTCCCTTTTGGTATGGGCTAATGGCTAAAAACCTAGAAGACTGTATTTCTTTACTTACTTTCACACAGATATGCCTAAGAAATTAGGTTCTTGACAATGGGATATGAGTGAAATGTGACATGTGTAAGTTCCAAGTCAAGACCTTAAAAAGCAATTGCTTACCTCCACTCACTTCTTCTCTTCCTGAGGACTCCAATGTTATTCTGGTCATGGTCAGACACATACAGTCATGTATGTAGGAGCTAACCCTGTGAGGAAGACAGAGCAAGAAGATAAAAGGAATCTGCATTCCTGGAAAATTTTGGGAGGAGCAGCTTAACTCTTTCTGAATCATTCACACACCCCTGAACTGCTGTGTTGAGAAAGATATTAACATTTATTTTCTTTAAACCCCTGTATTTGGGAGTGTAGAGTTGTGTAAATTTACAGAAAAAAAATGGTACTTTCAATAGGGGGTTTTATAATAAAATCCTAAAGTATATGACGTTAGCTTAGTAATCATAAGCTAGACAAGGATAGAGCCGCCACAGGCTGGAAAGCTTTTCCCTTAGTTAGTTGTGGAAACACTGTTAAAACAATCTCCTATCACAATTTGGAAAGCAGATCACATTTCTACATAATCTGTAGCTCTAGAAATGGTTTCAAATATGTTAAAATATTCCTGTTTTTTTTTTTTAACTTTTATCCTGTAATTCTTAGCAGGATATGATCAGAAATATGAACTCATGAAAGAATTAGAGCATTTGAAGCATAAATTGCAAGGGATATAGCTCTTCTATGGAAGATTATTTCTGCCCATAGCCTATACTCTAAAGTGACTGGGGATTCAATTACTTGAGATTTTGTAGCATTGGCATAACAAACTACTTCTTCACCTGAAATAGTAGAATTTATCATTGTGACCTCAAGCTTGTTTCAGAGTGCCTATTTAAATGCCCTTCGCTACCCCATGGGATTTAGCCCAGTAGCAAATATTAAATTTGGGTTGTTCTAGTTTCACAAAACATCGTGTTTCAAATGGCATCCAAGTAATCACAAATAGCCCGGAGAAGAGGAGGACATTGGGAACACGGAGCCGCAGGCCTAGGAAACCTGCGTGCATGAAGTATTTAGCTACGGGCACTTGTACATGGAACTAAGTGGAAACAATATTTAGAAGCCTACAAAGCTAAAGTGTGCTGCCAAAGAAACCGCAATCTTGGCCTGCAAAAGTCTATGCCTTCTCAAACCCCAGAGAAAGGTTGGGGATACCATATCTGGATTGGCACAAAGCTGGGCAGGCCATAGTAGGGCCACGCCGTCCAGTGCCAACTGCAGAGGTGTCCACAGAGAACGAGCGAGCAGCAGCCACTGAGGCAACAGATGGTCTTAGCAGCTGCCAACGAAAAATTCTTCACGATTTGTACCGAGCAGATTTGATAGCTACTATAGAACAGCCAATGTTATGTGTTCCCCATCCTTCCAGATCTCTGAATGAAGAATTTAAGGCAGTTATTCTGCTCATATTCCAATGTTGTACATTGAGCATAAAGGAGAACAAATAAAAGTGTTAAAATACGAAGGTTGCTAAAACATAAGGAGTCACATTTGGACCTGATGGGATGAACTATTCTTCATCCAGAGATCCTGACTGTCCTTGAGCAGGGTGGAAAAGCTGGATGCGGGGTTTGAATGTCTTCCTATGGGGTGTGTGTGTGTGTGTGTGTGTGTGTGTGTGTGTGTGCACGCGTGTATGTTGGGGATATTTTTGTTGTTGTTTTTATATATATATATCTTTATTGATTTCAAAGAGAGGAAGGGAGAGAGAGAGAGAGTGAAACATCAGTGATGAGAGAGTCATTGATTGGCTGCCTCCTGCACCCCCCCTGCTGGGGATCGAGCCTGCAACCCGGGCATGTGCCCTGACCGGGAATTGAACTGGGGTCTCCTGGATCCTAAGTCGAAGCTCAGCCACTGACCCACACCCGGCAGGGAAAGGATATGTTTTATGTGGAGAAGAGGATACTTTTGTGTAAATAAAGGTTAGCTGTGGAAAATTTTCTTTTTGAAATAGCACACTCATCATCTAGAGACTGCATTTGAGTGTGGCCATGTGAATAACTTCTGGTTGACGGGAGATAAAGAGAAGATACTCGTGCAAAGTCTAGGTCATGACTCAGCTGGAAGCGCCATGCTCTCCATCCTCTTTTCTCCTTTTCTGATGTCAGAAAAGCAGGCATGGTGGTTTGAATGAAGTGGTTTGCTAATCAGCTAGATGACCCTATGAGTAGAAAAGCCTGTCCTATTACTTGAGGGAGATATGAGATTTATCTTATCTGAATTACTGTGTTTTCAGATCTTCTTTTTAACAGTGTCACCCTTTACTAATCCAGGAGAGAACAAATATGAGATTTACACTTGAAGATGCTACTTCTAACTGTAGACTGGGTGACAGGCTGGAAGAAGGTAGAGTCCAATCAGACATCTAGAAATAACCTTTGTGAGAAATGATGGAGTAAAAATATAACACAATGACAATAGCAATGAAGATGAAGAGAGTGCTTTGAAAGATGGGAGGAATAAAAGTGACCGGACATTTTTAACTAATTAAATATGGAAATTAAAAATGGAGTAAGTGTTAAATGAGTTTAAATTGTTTCAGTAAATGCTTACCATATGCCAAGCACTTGGTTATTTGCTGTGCCTAAGAAGGAAAATAATGCTTCAATGAAGAAAGTTATGTTTTTTTGACAAGATAAATAAGCACACACACACACACACAAAATTAAAGCAGGAAATATTTGTTTAATTATCAGAGTCAAATTAAGCCTATAAATGCTATGAGCTTTTGGGAGAGAAAATCTTTCTAGAAGGAGACTTAATAAAAATGTTTCACTTAGGCTGGTCCTAAAAGGATGACTCAAATTAAGATAAAAAAGAGAACAGATGGAAAAGACAAGGGCTACTCATGCTATTATGGTTAATATCAGCTATTCAGAAAATCATAGTTTGAAAATTTGTATTTAATTTGTCACAGAGGTTGTCCATTTTTTAACTCATAAGCTATTTATTTTAAATAGTTTGATAAAGTTAAAGAAAATGCTATTACTGTAAATAACCCCCACCCCCACCCCCCTTCTCTAAGCATTCAGATTTTTAACTTTATGGACTAAAAAAGCAAATTCTTTATAGAGGTGAGAGGTTTGTGTTTATTTTAAGATTTGGCATATTTGCCACCATCACCAAAGATTTCCAAGGGTCATATTGTTATTTTTCCTTTACTCTGTTTTAATCAGGATATGAAACATTTCTTACATTGCATTTTGGGCATATAATAATGTATAACATTTGTTGAATGCTTGTAATGTAGTTGTTGTTCTAATAATTTCATGTGTATTCACTCATTTAAGAAAGAAAGATGGGTGAAGGGAAGGAAGGGGAAAAAAGGAAGGAAGAAAGGTCAATGAAGGTATAGTTTATAAAATTTCCTCTTGATCTATTAAATTTGGAGGATGACTGTATTCTTCAATGTTTGTAACAATCACAATTGGCATTGCCAAAATGTGTATTCTGAAAATGCAGCTAAAAGAGGAACTCATTCACTGTGTTCTGTAATATTTTAAAATCATCTTTCCCATTGCTCCACTCTCTTTCTCCCAAAGTACTCAGATGACCTAAAGCTTCCTAATAATTTTCCTCATAAAGTCTCAATTTCATAAAGTCTCAACTGCTTTCTACCTGCATTCACCCTCTTCTTGTCTTCCTTGTGTCTACTTTCTGTCCTAGTTTTTTCTTTCCTGTCAGTTACATTCTGCCCAAAAAACCCCATAAAATCCCTCTATGTCTCCACCTCTCTAACGCAACCATTTTCCCTAGCACATTTCCACCTATAATTTACTATCCCAATATGCCAGGATAAAGCTTGCAAGGCAATCAGACAATGGTCTTCAGAGGATTTGAGAAAAGGAAGAGACCAGCGAACATTTATGTTAAATTTTGCATGATTCCTATCACAATTACAAAAGGGCTATGCAAAAACTTCTGGAAATAAAACTCTTTTTATACCTTGAGGATTCAGTGTCCAGGGCATTCATATCATTAAAATAGTCTGACTATAGAAAGTTGTTAATAAATCCCTGAAGGTATGTTCTGTATTCTGGGAAACTGAGCACATACAATGGTAAGCAGTGTAATTCTATCTGGTTCCAGTTAATTGCACCAATTTGTTTGAAAGAGAAATGTGCCCTTTACTCTAAGAAAAACGAAATTGAACATCCACTTCCACTGCCTGTAGCCAATTGACTTTGTTCTGGGGAAGTTCTTTGCAAAGTCTGATACTGCTCAAAGTTATCAGCACTGTCCACTTTGCTTTTATAAATGCTCAGTCACTTTTGAAGGTGTTTTGGGTGTTTTTTCAGTTGAATTCCTTCCTCATTTATTAACAGGCATTTATTGCACCCAGAGACTGTTTTAAACACTATACCTATTCCCAGGAATACAATATGAAGAGAAATATAGCTCTGATTGCAAGGAATTTATCTTCTTTGTATATGTAAACACGTAAGGATCACAACATGTAACAGGAGGCTTGGTAGAGATGTATTGGGCATGAAAAAGAAACAAAGAAATCTGTGTTCAATCCAAGAGATGTAAAAAGACTACAAAATTCTAAATATTGAAAGCTTAATAGACATTTGACAAGTGGAAAACACTGGAAGGCCTCCTAAGCAGAGAGACTTCTAAGCAGAGAGACTATCATCTGAGGGCATGCATGTGAATCAGCATAGTATATGGAAGAACTGCAGGTCTAACTAGAAAATACTGTGTCAACTGCAAGAGGAAACTAAAGAATTTAATGGGAAGTCTTTATTTTGGTTAAAACATTTTACTACTCTTGACACTTTGAATTCATCTTACTTTCCAAGTGCCATACATTAATAATATTCTTATAATGGGTTCACAAAGAAAATGCACTCATGTAAGTTCATTTAGGGATTGTATATTTTTGTTATTTTTTTTTTCTCTTATTCTCTACGAAAACATATTTTTTTGTCTCTTATAAACTAGTCACTATATGTATTTCTTCAATCTGGTATTGGAGCAAAACATTAAAAAATATTAAATAAGAAATTATTTTATAACTTCTTGCTACAACAATATATGGCCAATGTAGGCCATTATGTCTTTACTATAAAAATAATCCAAAAATTCACGTTTTCACAGGATTATTTATTTTAACAGTTTTTTCTCCTGCTATATTGTAAAATCATTGCTAATTTATTTATATCCTATGGGGTTAGCAAAAAGTCAGGATACAATTTGGAACCTTGAATATAAATGTTAATATATTATAGTAAATGTTGCAAATATGGTAAATATTAAAAAATAAAAAATACAATACCAATACAATTAACATGTAGTTTCACCTTACATCTGAACATGTACATATTGCAAAGTATTCCGTGACAATTAGACACAGATTGCATATCATTAAAGAACTAGGCTTATCTGAAAAGTTTTAATGTAGCCTTAATAAAACTGCTTCAAAATTATAATATATGAGTATGTACATAATCCTTCAAGTTTAGATAGATAGATATACTAATATAGATATATACATATTCAGTTTATAGAAACAGTTACCTATCAGTATCAATTTTCTTCTTTCTACTTTAGCAATAAAACATCCTGAGAGAGCATATTTCACATTCTTCTCCCAGCAATATATAGCCAACCACGTGTCCAAGTTGGCCAGTGTAAGAGGAGCAGTCATGTTCTTTAAAAAGGCCAGCCTCTCCACTTTCACTTTCCTCCTTTTTTACAGGCTGAGATGTGGGAACTGGAAGCAGTTATCCAGCCTTTAGCCAAGCACACGAGAGTCCCACACCTGAACAGGGTGGGCCCTGGGACCTTAACGATGACCTGGGGAAGCTGTGCTCCTCATCTCCCTGGCCCAGCTCAGCACTGGATTTTTCATGGCTCTATAGAAATACAACTTACATAAATGAAATGAACCCTTTTAATTGTACAGTTTGATAAGCTTTGGTAAATGCACACAGTTGTACAGCCACTGTCAAAAATCAAGCTTTAGAATACCCATCATTCCAAAAGTTATCTTATGTTCCTTTGTAGTGAATTCCCTCCCTCATCCTTAAACCCCGACAAGAACTGCTCTGCTTTATCACTATAATTTTGTTTCTTATAGAACTTTATTGGAATATAATCATGCATTATGTAGCATGATGTATCTGAGATTTATCCACATTGTTTTGTGTATAAATAGTTTATTCCTTTTTATTGCTTAGTAGATTTCATTGTATGAATATACCACTTAAAAAAAATATCTGTTCACCAGTTGTTAGAATCTTGGAAAGTCCTTTGTATGGCTATATGCTTTATTGCTGTTTGGTAGATAACTAGGAGAATTTCCCAGGTCACACTGTCAGTATATGTTTATTTTATAACAAATTGTCAAACAGTTTTCCAAAGTGGCTGCACCATTTTACATTTTTTATAGCAATATACGAGGGCTTAATTTTTTCCACATCTTCGCCAGCACTGGTATTGTCAATGTTTTTAGCTGTCGTTTAGCTCTTCTTCTGGGTGTATAGTTACTGTTTTAATTTGCACTTCTCTGAAGATTAATGACGCTGAGCATTTTTATGTGTTTGTTGGTTTTATGTGTTACATGGTTTTTATATATTCATTTCATAAATGTCTCTTTAAATCTTTTGTCAATTTTTTATTTTTTTCCTCATTGAATTGTAGATGTTCTTTACATAAAGGACAAATCCTTTGCCACATATATTGATATATGTGACATATGAAATAGATATAGATACACATATGTATTGTCAAATATTTTCTCCCAAAATGAAGTTTGTTTCTTCATATTTTAAGTGTCTGTAAATAAGCAATGTTTTAAATTTTAATAAAGTCTCTTTAACCAATTTTGTTATTTATTTGGTTAAAAAAACTTAATTGCTATAAACCTGTTATTTTAAAGCAGTCAAATCAATGGCATAATTATTGCATAAAAATTTGTAAACCAGAATACTACCAGCTTTGTAAAGAAACATATATTACTTTTGTAAGAAAAAAAACATAAACATTTTTAAGAAGGTAAAGAGTCTTCATCTTAGAGAAAGCAACATGATTAAATATGTAAACTCTAGTCCTGTCTCAGACTTAGATGGCTACAATGTAAAATGGTGAAATCAGTATCAACTCTTGAAACTGGGAAAATATACTTGCTACACATTCAAAACTTTGAGAAATGCAAAGCTATATTTTTGTAAGACTTCCTTATAAAAAAAACAACACATAGCCCTGGCTGGTGTGGCTCACTTGGTTAAGGGTCTATTGTCCCATGCACCCAGAGGTCTCTGGTTCAATTCCTGGTCAGGGCACACGCCCTGGTTGCTGACTTGATCCCCAGAAGGGGGCGTGCAGGAGAGAAAAAAATGTATGGGAGACAAATACATTTTAAAAGTTTAGAAATATTTGCCCATCTTTTATTACCAAAAAAAAAAGGTATTGTCAAGTTCTGCAGTCTTTTTCAACCCTGCCACATTTGCTGCTGTTGACTTTTTTTTTTCTTTCTTTAAATATATTTTTTATTGATTTCAGAGAGAGAAGAAGAGAGAGGGAGAGAGAGATAGAAACATCAATGATGAGAGAGTCATTGATTGACTGCCTTCTGTATGCCCCCTGCTGGGGATCAAGGCTACAACCCGGACATGTGCCCTGAGGTATCGAGCCAGTGACCTCTTGGTTCCTGGGTCGAATGAAAGTCAACCACTTAGCAACACCAGCTAGGCTCTATACCCATGCTTTTAAATGTTATTTATATGACCAGGAAATCTACCATTAGCTTCGCTTTTGGGAAATAGACCTTTATTTTTAAACATTTTATGGATATCTTCATAGGATATTCACATCTCTACCAATCTGTTAAAAAAAAATCCAACTTCCATGTTTTTGTTTATGTTTTCCCGTTAAATTTATTTGGTGACATTGGTTAATAATTTTATGTCTTTTTGTAAAGGGCTTCTTTAATGAATCTTTGAGAGCACATTTTTTTCCTCCTCACTGCAATATATTGGGGATGGTAACCTTCCACATATCTTAAATATGTCCACTAACACCAGCATCCTGTCACCTAGCATTGCCCTCCCTGCCTTTAATGTGTTCCTGCCCTCTAACGTTCATCTTGGTCTTAGCCTGTTAATTTGACCCTAATTGCTTCTTTTTCAGGCCATCCCAGCTAACACTGGTAGACTGGTCTTACAAATTCATGAAGATTGCATGACATATGTTTAAAAGCATTGAAAGGCTCCTCATAACCTGCAAAATTCAATTCAATTAATTAATGTAAGCATTGTGTTTAAGCATCTTTTCCATAACATATATTGAAATACTCTCCTTTTTTGAGTCCTTTGGTACAACATAGCCTTTTTTATTCCACTACATGAGTACTCATTCTGTCTTTTCTCTACACACTGTCTCCTGATTATCTCCATTATTCTCATGACTTTAAAGCTGTTCATGTACTAAGAGGTCCAAGTCGGTTCTAGCCTGATTCCTCTCAAAGAGTGATTTTCAACCTTTTTATCTCATGGGACACATAAATCAATTACTGAAATTGTGCTGCACAACAAAAAACATATTTTTTGCAGATCTGACAAAAAATAGGCATAACATTAATTCATTCACATAGAATGGCTATTGTTGTGTTTGCTGTTGTCATTTTTTTATTTGACAATTTAAGGGAAAAGAGGTCAGTGCCCTTGACTAAATAATCAGGTATTGCATGTTTTATTTTATTTTATTTTTATTGTTATTTTTTTTTAAAATATATCTTTATTGATTTCAGAGAGAGGAAAAGAGAGGGAGAGAGAGAGAAACATCAATGATGAGAGAGTCATTGATCAGCTGCCTCCTGCACGCCCCCGACTGGGGATCGAGCCCACAACCCAGGCATGTGCCCTGACCGGGAATCGAACCCCGATCGCCTGGATCTTAGATCGAAGCTCAACCACTGAGCCATGCCCGGCAGGGCAGGTATTGAATGTTTTAAAAATTCTTGTGGCACACTGGTTGAAAATCACTGCTCTAGAAAGTACAGCGTACTGATGATGTGCATCTGAAACCTGTATAATTTTGTTAACCAATAAATTCAATAAATAAATAGATAAATTTATATACATATTAAAGGAAAAAGAAAGTACACATTCAATTGCCTATTTGTTATTTCTATTTGGATGTCATACTGATATCTCTCAGAACTAACTTGTTCAAAAAGAGCATATTTCTGTCTTTGAAATCTATGCCCTCACCCAAGTATTTCTCATCATAATAAACAGCACCACTTCCCATTTGCTGAAATCATAAATGCATATTTGTTATTTGTTTCATTCTTCTATCTCGCTCCTTAAACCTAATTAGTCAGTAAATTTGTATTTGTATCTTCCGTCACCAATTCGCTTTATATCAATTCCTCTCTTTCCTAGAACTAGGGCATCTTTCAAACTAGTCATTTTGTTTTTATTCTTGTCACCTTTCAAACGATCCTTTGCAGAGCAGTCAGAGGGATCATGTTTGGGTAATGTCCATCTTTATTTATAATTCGTTGATGGTTTTCATTACACACGAAATAAAATTTGAATTCCTCAACCTGGCTGTAACTGGCCCTGCGTGCTCTTACTCCTGCTGACCCCTCTGCTTGGTGCTGCTCTGGCCAGCTGCCCTCATCTCCACTGGACCAGGCTTTCCCCAGATCAGGGCCTTTGCACATACACTCGCTTCTGCATAGACTTTCATTTTACCCCTAATCCAAAGATAATTCCCTCTCTTCTTTCAGTCAACATCTCATTATCAAAGAACTCTTTCCTGAAAACCTAGGTAAGATGGGCAACTTTATCTCAGTATCTCTTTATATCCTAATGGGTCCTCTTCTTAGTCTTTATAGCAATTTGTAATTATTTAATGTAATTATGTATTTACTTTGTTGCTTTATTACTTCCATTAAACTCCCTGACAACATGCATTTAATCAGCTTGGAAGCCTAAGCCTGAAAGCTAATAAGTACAGGGCACATGTTGATATTTGAATACATTTAGTGAATGGGTAAATAAACTCTATACATCACCTACCTTGTCTACTTGATATCTTTTTAGCATATCTAAACATGTTTTACTTTTAGTGTTTTGGTTCTGCTCTTTTTTTTTTTTTTTTTAATTTTGAAATTCCATTATATTTTCAAAGCTCCAATGTAATGAAGCTTTCCTAAAACTCCCCTGTCCCTTTCCCCAAAAGCCAATGAACCAAATAGCTATAAAAAAATTTAATATGAAATGGAATAGAATTTATTTATCTGTGAAATCTCATAGCATTTGGGGAAGAGGGTCTTTTCCTAAGAGATTATAACTGGGGATATTCAAATGTTGTCTTAAATTTGTTATATATTTTTATTCTATACCAGAATGCTATAATGTTCAAAATTTGTTGAAAAAAAAGTTTTTGATATATACACACAAACATTTGTATTAAAAAATACTACCTTGTAATAGTTAACTACTAACCAATTAATAGATTAGGTTGCCTGTGGTTGTGGCATACAGTACATTCAAAAGACTTAAGATTTAGTATTATTGGTTTTGTTTTTAAGCATCAAAAGAAGACACAAATAATTATGCCTCTTAAGTTTTGTTGTTGTTTTTTTTTAATTCTGGTTTTTTATAGAGTTGTTAGTTTTTTTAATAGTTTTAAGTTGACAGAAAAATTGAGCAGAAGATATGAGGTTTCCCACATGCACCTTGCCCACTCCCCTTAGAGAGCATCCCTTACTATCAAAACTCTTCAGTAAAGTGGTGCATTTGTTAAAATCAGCCAACCTACATTGACACATCACTATAACCCAAGAACATACTGTACGTTAGGGTTCACTCTTGGTGTGCATTCTGTGGGTTTCCACAAATGTGTGGGCAGACCTCAGATATATTGCAGGTCCAGTTCTAAAACCACAATAAAGTCGCACATTTTTTGGTTTCCCAGTGCATATAAAAGTTATGTTTACACTATACTATAGTCTATTAAGTATGAAATAGCATTGTTTCTTTAAAAAATGCAAATACCTTAATTTAAAAAATGCTTTGTTATTTAAAAGCGCTAACCAACTTCTGAACCTTCAGCCAGTTGCAATGAAGTCTTGCCTTGATGCTGAGCTCTGACTGAACAGGGTGGTGGTTACTGAACGTTTGGGTGGCCCTGGAAATTTTTTAAAATAAGACGACAAGGAAATTTGCTTCACGGATGGACTCTTCCTTTCAGGAACAACTTCTCTGTGACATGTGATGCTGTTTAGTAGCATTTTACCCACAGTAGAACCTCTTTCAAAATTGAAGTCAGTCTTCTCAAACCTAACCACTGCTTCATCAACTGAGCTTACGTCGTATTCCAAATGCTATGTTGTCATAACAACCTTCACAGCATTTTCACCAGGAGTAGTTTCCATCTCAAGAGACCACTTCTTAAGTGTTTCATAGGTGTTATAAAAAAAATAATTTAGAGTCATTAGAGGGAGAGTCTCAACTGAAAAATAATCCTGCTCCTGCAGGATTTCTGGGGTTTCACCCATGGCAATTGCAAGTGAGTTTGAGTATCTGTGGACAGGTACACTGCTTGTGTGGGTTGTATCTTTTTAAGGAATTGGAGCTAAAACTAATGCAGAATACATAGCCATCAATAAGTAACTGTTCAATTGTTTTCTGCCTTTACTGCAATCCATTATAACACAAATCTTGAAAGTGGTAGGGATCGTGTTTTGAGGTTAACCTAAAACATAAATGTTATTATAAAGAAAAATCACCCTTTCCTGTGATTTCTTTTATGATGTAGACATGCTTTTCCTTATTGTTTTCTGAAAAATGGGAAACTCCTAAGATCTTTAAATACTGAGAACTGGTGGATTTAATGCATGAAATAGTGTGCTACGTAACAATACAGATCTAGTAAAAACACTTCCTTCTATACATGAAAACCTATGTTGGAGGCAGAGTTTAGAAATCTTTGCAATCTAAATTATATTACTGGCATCTGCATGTGTGATTAGTTGGTGGCAACATATTTTTAGCTATTCATACGCAAAAAATATTCTATCCAACTGTCACAGTAAACTGAAATTTTTAAGGTATGCCATAAAGCAAAGAAGAGCGACTATGTGTTTTTTTTTAAGTTGATATTAGGCAATGTCTGCACAAAAACAGGACATATTAAAAGAGCCTATCTTGTGATCTCAGAATACAGATAATGTTTCTCTTTCTTCTGAAGCTAATAATTACAACTCTTCATTACATGAGGTAAAATAAATCCATGGTTCAACAATTTTGCAAAGAAATCTGGGTAAAGTCTTAACTATTTCTTATTAGCAAGTCTACTATTTGACTTAATTGCAGGTTGCTTTATCTTACTCTATTCATTAGAACTTTCTTTCCTGATTGTATGTAGTGATTAATAATTATATATAACCTGTTGGCATCTAGTCTTAAATTATTTATTAGTGTTAGTTTTTGTAATCTAGTTTTTTGTAATTATTAATTCTATTTTACACTTTATGATGTTTGCTTGTGAGTATCTTTATAAGCATCAGAGGAAACATGAATAATTATGCTTCCCATATTTTTCATGCGTGTATTTAAAAGCATAATATAGAGTCAGAGAGTCTAGGCTGAAATAAATATAACAAATATGCTGCTTCTGTTTTGTAACAATAGACAATAGAGCAATTATTTCTCTACCTCTGTTTCTTCTATGAATGTGTTCTAAGTAGCAGCATTCTATATCTATCTGTCTAGGTCACACCTATGGTTGGAGGCCATAAGAGAAACCAAATGTGAAACAAGTCCAAATATTCAGCAAAAAACATGAAACTCTTAATTTTAATAGAGTCCAGAAGACAGGTAGATTTTCTGACACTTTTCTTTGATTTATACAGTTCTGATGTTATCATTTTTATGGTAACCTTATATTGTTGGAGCCTTCAATATAACCTTTGGTAAATTTGTTTTTAGGAATTTACCAATATTGCCCATTTAGAATCCTAGTCAAGTTAGCATGCCTTTAAAATCTTCCCAACACTCTTCAGTTCATTTTGGTCAAGGCTGCTAAAACATTAGATATATCAGTTTTCTAAAGCAATCTGCCTTCCATCTACAGTTTTCAGAATTAATTTGTTATTTTGTGCAAAAAATGGCTTCCTCTCAAAGTATGTAGTGTTAGAACATCTTACAGGAGGGGAAGGTGGGGGCCTTGAGCATTGTCACGGCCTCAGTGACAGCACAGGCAGGCTAGAGAGCAGGTGGAGGAACATCACCCGTCCACGTCAGGGGCCTTCTGAACGTGGAGCTGGAGGAAAGAGGGATGGCCCAAACCCGTGAGACATCATGGTCTGCCTCCAATTACAGGGGCCTGGAATTTAAAGTCAGGTCATTTAAACATTATGCAGAACATTAAATATTTAGATTTTAAAGAAGGAAGGCAGAATTAAAATGAATACAAGCCCAACATTTGAATTTAGACCTAGTTTTAAATTCCAGCCTCTTAATTGGAAAAGTGCCCTCAATTCACTAATCAGTAAAATGTAGATAATAACAGTTCTCCATGTGACTATTGGTAACAAATGAGGTGATAATAATTAACTGCTTTGCTGGGAATGAAACACAGCTGTGACAATTATTAGCAAGATAATTCAGATAACCTGTTTTTTATCTAAAAAAAAAAAATAATAATAATATAATAATATCTACCTCAAAGGTATTATGGTAGAGTTAAATCAGACAATGTACATAAAATATTTAATGCACCCTGATGGCCATAAAAATTATACAATAAATGTTTACCTTAATATTACTATTATTAAAATTATTATTATATTAAATCATTAGAATTATCTTTATAAATATGCTATGATGTTGACTTTTCTAAATGTTCATGCACTTTTGCATTAGAACATGTTTGATAATGTTGTAAAGGAGTCCTGTGCTTATGTTTCTGAGTATTTTATTTACTAGATAACTTATATGAAGAGCACATTTTGTGTCTTTAAAAGCTACTATTGGCCAGGCTGTACCTAGGGAAAGCTGATCTTTATTATCTATTTTATCACATGCAAGAGAAACATTGCTACTAAAACTTTTATATTACTGCCAGTATATTGGCACTGCAGTGAGAGTAGCAGAGAAAGAGCTTAATTGAAGGTCATCTACTCGAATCATATTTGCAGTGTGGAATTTACTGCTAACGAGAGGGCCAAAGGTAAACATAGAATTTGACATTTGAGAACCAATATCAAAGCATAACGTATAGAAGACCTGTAGCTTTGGGATTCAAACTACCTGGAATTTAAGCAGTAACCATCAAAATACTTTCATTATTTCAATATAATACAAATATTATGATTATCATTAATTTCCTGAGTACAACACCATTCAAAATAATAACAACCTCAAACACAATACAGAGCCTAGAATCATGTTGTTTTTTTTCTATATAATTCATAACAATGATCATTCATCAATAATTTATAATGCAAGGACTGGGTAATAAATGTATCACTTCCTAAAAAACAATCTAGAGAATATAAAGGATCATCATTCATTCAAACTTTCTCTGGGATACTTAAGGCCTCATAGACATATGAGTGACTGGGACACATGTGCTTAGTTTTTATTGAAGCTGCTTTTAGAGGAAAAAAGTGAGAGAATGGCTATATCAGTAGCAGTGTTTTAAAGAATATAGGAAGTATCTGGGTAGGAGGCAAAGAGCGAAGTAAGGAATGTTCTTCATGCCAAACTTTTTCTCTAGGTCAAATAGAAGAGGTACTCATCAAACTTGCTAAGTTGATGTTAAATATAGAGTGATATTTCTTGTTATTTAAACTAGAATATAAGGAATCCTCTGCCTTTAAAGGTGGTGTGTTCCAGATCTTAAACAAACAAACAAAAATCCATGAATGATGTATATATATACACAGAAAAGTTCTAACTAGTGAACTAAACAACTAGGAAGAGCATTTCCACAAGATACAAAGGGGAAAATGGTGTACAGACATCTATAAGTTGAAACTGCAATCTCGTTTCCTGAAGTTTTGACAGGGTGGTATGACAAGGATATTGAGAAAATATAAAATCTTAAATTGTGAAACTAAAAATAGAAAGAAATGCATCTAAGCTCATGATTCTTTTGTGAAAGTAGGAAACAAAATGAAGATGAGGCTTCCTGGGGTAATTACTGTTACAAAGCTAGCTAGGACTGTTTTAAACATTTACGTCAGTTCTCACACAATTTTATTATGTTTGTGGATTTCATTAAATATTTAATTAGTTTAAGAATTTTAGAATTTAGCTAGCCTTGGAATAATGAGGGATATGCCTGATTCATCCACCTATGCAGTGTAAGATCACCTAAAGCTTTTTAGATTGGAGAGAAGGGAGAGTGCTTCCAGAAAGACTTAAAAGACATAGGAATTTTCAATCAAATGACAGAGAAAGAAAATCAGTTCATTTTAGTGTTAATGATTTGGCTTTGGGGAAGTAAATATGCCATTGACATTAATTTTAGTGAATCCACTAAGCATGGGTTGTGATGTAAGGAAGCAATTGATTTATTTTCTAATATAAAGAAATAGCCTAGAAAGAAAGGGAAAGCAGTGCAGTAAAATATAACTGCAGAATTGGATCCAGGTATTTGCCAATTATGCCGTTGGATGAAATAAATATTTCATAGAGAGAGCTCCTAGTTATTGGTTTTTGTTTTTGTTCTCTCTCTCACTTTTTAAAGATACGATGAAGAGGGACCTTCTTTGCCTTGGGGAACAACTCACTAGCCCAGTGACAATGAAGCCATGCCTCTTCAGCTGAGATGGAGACACCACTGGCCACAGTGAAAAATGGACTGCATTGAAATTGAAGCCCTCTGCTCTGCCTGAATAACACCTTTACCTTGATAAAGGGTAAAAGGAAATTATAAACCAATGATTAAAAATATTAGACTGTGTAAATACATTAAGGTATGTCCTTTAGTTTTTTTCTGAAGGGGATTTTGACTAAAATCACAGTTCAGAGCATATTTGTTTTTCAGCTACGTGTTTTTCACTTGACTTCATATCTTAAATATGCAATGTAAATTTCCTTTAAGAGGGAGACATCCTTTGTCCTGAAACAAAAAACATTTGGCCAGACCCTTGCTAGACTTTGTTGGAGTGATGTAGTTTGGCTGGCACTGATGCAGCTGGGAACATCGGTGAAACAGAACTCCCTCTGTACCAGAACTCAAATTACTGTAATGTTCTTCCATTGTCTATTATTGTTGTACTTGTGACACTTTTGTTGCCTAGTTGCTAATTAAGAGAAATACTCAAAAACAAACACATAAAAGATTAAAAGGAATAAGATATTTCTTTGGTTGTAAAAAAATAAAAAATTAGTTCTGAGCTTTGCATGAGCTATTTTTCCTATAGCCAGAAAATGTCAGAAAGTTTTAGATGGAATAACGTATCAGAAATAAACAGCTTTAAAATGCCTTTTAAAAATTGGAAAATTAGTCCTGACTGGTGTGGCTCAGTTGGTTGGAGAGTGGTCCATTCCTGGTCAGGGCACCCACCTAGGTTGAGTATTTGATCCCTGGCCTGGGGTAAGTAGGAGACTCCACTGATTGATGTTTTTTTTTCCTTTCTTGCTCTCTAAAAATCAATAAATATGTTCTCCGGTGAGGATTAAAAATGCAAAACAAAACAAAACAACAAAAATTAAAACACTGGAAAGTTATCTATTAAGTCCTAAAAATATAAAAAGCTTGAAGGACCCTAGGATTAGGCTGAGATGGAGAGGTTAAAGACAGAAATCAGGTAGCAGATAAGAACAAGCTTTCTTCATGTTCTCTTTATTTCCTTATGGGTTATTTCCAGGAAAGAACACAGGGAGTGAATGCTCCTAGTGTTAAATCCTGATGTATAATTTATCAAATATACAGGGTAACTCAGTCAATGATTTTAATTTTTTTCTTTATGCAAGATTGCACTGTACATTTTGCTTAGTCTGTTAAAAGGATAGGAAGAACTGAAGGCAAAAACGTGATATTGAATTTTCACTTAGAGTCACCAGATGCCCACAGATTTACTCCCGTGCTTCCTCCGGCATTGTTCTGCAAGTAGGCAACATGATTTTAAATTATTTCTTTCCTATTATAACTTATACTTCAGTAAAATCAATCAAAAGGGCAAATTGTTTTCTTTCCATTCTGCTTGCATTAATGAGATGAAAGAGAAATGAAGAAAATAATTTTGTAGTTGTGTTTAGATAAAGAATTTTTAAATATAATTGGAAAATAAAAGAAAAAAAATTACTGGCCAGATATATCTGAAATTGGGAACAATTTCTTGAAGAAAAAGTAGGTTCTGCAACAATTGATGTGATGCCTTCTAAAAAGAATCTATTATATTAGTTATGTTGAGGGAGCAATGGAGAACAACTCTCCAAGGCAACCCAAAGGAGTTTAAATTTTGCCTCAAAGATGGTCAGTTTGAAATTTTAAAAAAGGTGGTCACTTTGGGGAGACTTACCTGTATATAATATGAAGGAGAGCAGAATTCCAAATTATAGTTTTTTCTTAATAGGTAATGGAGAGAAATAAGACATGAAATATAGACTAGCAAAATGTTATCCTGTTCTTATTAAAGAGTGTATGTGAATGGAAACCAGAATTTATTGTAAATTATTAAACTAGTTCTGAAATGTAATAATAAAATTATCACAACCTGACAGATGTTGAAATAACAACACACAAAAAAAGGGCTTTTAAGGAGTGGATGGTAGTAGTGTTTTTTTATAGACTTTTGCATAGACTTGATTGTTTATTACCTAAATATATATTTTATCTCATTTATATTTATCTATATAAGTAAAACAAACATTCATAATTTGTAGTACCATCTGACACAGAAAATTAAGGCACTGGCAGTACTAGCTACAATTAGTACAGGATACAATTCCATAAAATAAAATCACTATACAAGGTGGAGCAAAAGTAGGGTAACATTTGTTGATATGAAAAATATTGAAATAATTAATGAATAATAATGGAAGAATAAGCCCTATGTTTCACGTACTCACAACTGTAAACCTATAGATGTGAGATATTAAAGAGTCAAATATAAAATAGTAAAAAGGAATTGTGGTTTTATATGTCTTGCAAATAAAAAGTTTATACATTTTGAATAAGTGGAAAGGTACTTGAAAGCATGGGAATCCTAGAGAATTAGGATAAAAGGAGATTATGACAATAGATAACCTTCTGGATAATAGGCAAAGAAATATGAATAAAATGGGTTCTGGATAGCAGTAGGATTTGAAATTTCCTCCATTTCTCACTGAGTATGAGTTTCTGTTGAATGCACTTAGCAGGAAGGCATCCACACTTCTCTCTACTTGTAAGAGAAAGTACAAGGAACAAAATAATTGATAGATTCATTAATACTCCCTGATTTAGTCAAATAGAGTTAATGTACACTCAGGACCTCTGACCTGGAAACAGGCTTTTGTTACACCTTAGAAATAATTTATCTGAAATAGCTATTTGGCTGTTTTAGAGAAATAGATCTGGGCCTGATACATCTCTAATGTGCATATTTGGTTGACAGGGCCTGTCTTGATTGTGGAACATAAGAAGGTATAAAGGTACAGGCATTTAGGTGGCTGGATTTTATTTTTTTATTGAAAGGAAAAGCAAAGCATATACAGTGAAAAATAAAATGACATATTGCACTACATGGTAATGTGAGATCTATAGGACATGGATTTTGAGTAAGTTGGCTAGCATACAGATTCCTTTTTAAATAGTAGAAGATCACCAAAGGACCCTCAAAATATTTGAAGTTGTTAATTTATTGACTTTCCAACGAACTCCACAGTCATACTGTATTCATAAAAAATTTGAAAAAGTTAGACTCTGGTTCAAATATTACTGTACTCTAACTTATACCATTTAACTTTCCTGAATATTCTCATTAGTATAATTTTCTGCTTACTTTAAGTGGCTACTGTAGAAAATAATAAAATTATGTATATTTACTTGGGGAAATGTGAAATGTTACATAGCAATAATTAATGTTCTTAAAATGTTATCAGTATTTTTTCTTACCATTCTAACCAACTCTCACTTTACAAACAAGGGTGTACCAATGAGTAGTTACAGAAAAAAACACGACACATTTTATTGATGTAAGTGTGAATGTGACATATTTTTTAAGTCTAAATATCAGTGAGTTTAACATTTGGATGTGTTGGTAGATTACAGATAAATAGAAAAGTAAAAGCGATATGTTTATAACTTTCCCTAAAGACATATTTTGTGATTTATCTTTGTTTACATATGTCACTTAGTTAATTAATGTTTTTAATAACTTAATTTGGGGATAATTTCAGTATTATAGAAAAATTGCAAAGCTATTACAGGTAGTTTCTATATTAGTCAGGGTTCTCCCTCCGGAGAAACAGAACTAGTAGGAGAGGTGTGTGTGTGTGTGTGTGTGTGTGTGTGTGTGTGTGTGTGTGTGTATGTATGTAATACTTCCTAACTGAAGATCTCACTTTCCCATTATGGGGTAGGAATTGATGTCATTGGGAAAAATATACCCTAACAATAACTGTTTTGTTTGTTTTGTTTTGAAGAATAGAGATGTAGGGGAGGAACAAACACACAATGTGAAATATGAAATGCATTACAGCTGTAGTGTAAAGCAGCCACTGTGAATTTCTGTGTGTTGGAAAGGAGGGAAAGCTAGCAGCATATTCAATCATAGCATGGGGACTGTGGAGTTCATTTCCTCTGTAGATTTTGCTTTAGACCTGTGTGTCTAAAAAAGAAAAAGAATTCAGTGTTCACCTTTTGTATTTAAATATTAAAAATGATTTCAATTAAAAATATACACATGTATAGAGATTTATTATAATAAGACATTGACTTACACAGTTTTGGAGGCTGAAAAATCCCATCATCTGCAGTGGACAAGATACAGAGCTGGCCTGTGGTGTACGGTCAGCCGAAAGATCAGTAGGCCCAAGACCCAGGAAGAGGCAGTAATTCAGTTTGAGTCAGAAAGTGGGGAAATAATGATGTCCCAGCTCAAAGGCAGCCAGGCAGAAGAAATTTCCTCTTATTTGAGAGACAGTAACTCTTGTTCTGTGCAGGTGTTCAACTGATTGAATGGGAGAGTGATCAGTCTACCGATTTAAATGTTACTCTCACCCCAAAACACCCTCACAGATACATCCAGAATAACGTTTGACCAATTGTCTGAGCACACTGTGGCTCAGTCTTATTGACACATAAATTTATATCAGTTCCCATAATAATCTCACTCATTTTTCACCTAATGGTACCATCTTTCATTACCATGGTATATTTGTCAAAACCAAAACAAACAAAAAACCCCACAAAAAGCAAACAAAAAACACACAACTATTATTATTAACTAAAAACCTTATACTTTATTTTTAAAATTTTACCATTTTTTTTCATTAATGTTTTTTATGGCTCCAAGATTCAATCCAGGGTACCACATGGCATTTAGAGTTAATTTATTTTTAAAATTATTTAAAAATAAATGTTTTTATTTTTAAATTACAGTCAATTTACAATATTATATTAGTACCAAGTATACAACCCCTGATTAGACATTTATATAACTTGTGATCACCTTGATAAATCTAGCACTCATCTGACACCATATTTACAATATATTAGCATAATACCCTCTAGACCCATCCATGTTGTTATAGTTGACAAGAGTTCATTCATTGTTATGGATAAGTCATATTCCATTGTATAAATGCACCACGTCTTCTCTAGCCATTCATCTGTTGATGGGCAATTAGTTGGCTTCCATATCTTGGCTATTGTAAATAATGCTGCAATAAACATAGGGATGTATATGTTATTTTGACTTAGTGTTTTGGCTTTCTTTGGATAAATACCCAGAGGTACAATTGCTGGGTACTTCTTCATCTCTTGTTATAGCCTTTGTTTTAAAGTCTATTTTGTCTTGTATAAGTGTTGCTACCCCAGCTTTTTTGTTTGTTTTGCTTTCATTTTCATGAAATATTTTTTTCCATCCCTTTACTTTCAGTCTGTGTGTCTTTCCATCTGAAGTGAGTATCTTGTAGACAGCATATGTAAGGGTCTTGTTTTGTTATCCATTCGGTTATCCTGTCTTTTGATTGGAACATTTAATTCATTTACATTTAAAGTAATTGTTGATACATATGTGTTTACTGCAATTTTATTATTCATATTTTTAATCTTTTTTTTTTCCTCCTGCTTCAAAAAGACCCTTTAACATTTCATGTAGTACTGGTTTGGTGGTGATGAATTTCTTTAGCTTTTCCTTATCTGGGAAGCTGTTTATCTGTCCAATTCTGAATGACAGCTTTAATAGGTAGTCACCTTGTTTGTAGGTCTTTGCTTTTCATCACTTTAAATATTTTGTGCCCATCCCTTCTGATCTGCAGAGTTTCCGTGGAGAAATCAGCTGACAATTTAATGGGAGTTTTCTTATAGGTAACAAGCTTTTCTCTGGCTCCTTTTAAGATTCTCTCTTTGTCTTTAAACTTTGGCATTTAAATTATGATGTGTCTTGGTGTGGGCCTCTTTGGGTTCACCTTGTTTGGGACTCTCTGCACTTTCTGGACTTATGTGTCTATTTCCTTCACCAGGTGGGGGAAGTTTTTCATTATTCTTTTTTTCAAAGACGTTTTTTCATTTTCTTGCTCCTTCTTTTCTTCTGTTTCTCCCTTAATGTGAATGTTGGTGTGTTTGAAGTTGTTGCAGAGGATCCTTACACTATCCTCATTTCTTTTTTATTCTTTTTTGCTTTTTGCCTTTCTCATTGGATATTTTCTGCTTCCTTTTATTCCAAATCATTGTTTTGATTCTCTGCTTTATCTCCTGTATTGTAGTTTCTCTCTAATTTATTTTTCATTTCAGTTAGTGTATTTTTCTTTTCTGACTGGTTCTTTTATAGGGGTTCCATGTCCTTTTTCATGCTGTTTAGGGTCTCATTAAGTTTCTTGAGCATCTTTATAGCTGTTGTTTTGAACTCTATTCCTGGTAGTTTGCTTACCTCCATTTAATTTCCTTCTTTTTCTGGAGATTTCTCCTATTCTTCCATTAGGGCCCTGTTACTTTGTTTCCTCAATTTGTCTACTTCTCCATGTTTGTTTTTATGTAGTAGGTAAATCTACTATGTCTCCTAGACTTGGCAGAGTGGCTTTATGCAGTAAGTTTCCTGTAGGACCCAGTGGCACAACATCCTCAGTCACCCAAACTGGGCATCCAGGTGTGCCCCCTGTTTGGACTGTGTGCACTGTCCTGTTGTATTTCAGCCTTGATTGCTATTGACACACCAAAGGGAGAGGTTGAACCTCAGGACCATCAGCATCTATAGCCCAGGAGCTACTGTGCAGGGTTCAACCCCACAGAGCAGGACTTAACTTCAGTGGGGCTTTGGTGCCTGATGAATTAGCCTATTGAGTGTGTTGCTTGTGGACATGGTTGGGCTGTAATCAGCATGGTCTGAAGCTGACTAGTCGGTGCACTGGATCTGGGGCCTCCTGGGAGACGCAAGGTCAGCCATTGCCTGTGCCCTGCCTGGGACCACTCAGCATGAGCTACAAAGTGATCTTCAGATGGCTGCTACTTTTGCTGGGCTTGGAAGTGCCTGAGAGAAGTCAAGCTGCAAACTGAGGTTGTCTTCCACTTGTCCTGGGCCTGGAGCCACTTAGCAAGAGGTACTCAGCAGGTCAAGGCCAGATGCTTCTTGTTTTTGAGATTTTAGGAAGTTCTGAAGCATGAGCCAAGAGAAGCCATTTATATCGAAAAACCACTGGAAATGGCTTTGGTGGGCCCACAATTTTGGTCTGGCAGGGTCTCAGGGCATCACCAGGGTAGGGAGAACAGTGATAGCCAGGTTAATGGAGACTCATATATGGTGCCCACCCTCTTGTTCAGTTGGGGGAGGGCTCAGGAAAAGAACAATGGTCTCTGGCAGCACTTCTGTCTGTGAAGAAGCTGCCCTTCCAGCTTTCGATCTGATGCCAGACACTTCAGTTCCTCCCTGTATATCCCTGGTTGGTGCCTTTTGAGCTTCTGGCCCAGTGCTGGAGCTCAGAGCAGTGAGTCCTAGTAAGTCCACGTGTGCAGACCTTTTAAAAGAAAAGCCTGAAACTCCAGCAGCTCCCTGTCTCACTCAGCCACGATCCCTGCTGGTTTTTACAGCCAGAAGTTATTGGGATTTCTCTTCTCGGCACTGAAACACTGGGCTGGGTGTTCTGGTGTGGGGCTGAGACCCCTTGCTCCTCAGGGAAACCTGAACAGCTGAGATATCTCTCCCTGATTTTTTATTTAATTTAATTTTTATTGATTGATTTTAGAGAGAAGAAGGGGGAAAGAGAGAGAGAGGGAAACATCGATTTTTTGTTGCACTTCTTTATTCATTCATTAGTTGATTCTTATATGTGCCCTGACTGGGGATCAAATCCACAACCTTGGTGTATCTGGATGACACTCTAACCAACTGAGCTACTCAGCCAGGGCCCCCTCCCGGTTTTTAATGGCCACTTGTGTTTACTGGACCAGACCATTCAGGGTCTCCACCCCTCCTACCAGGCTTGATCTGGCTTCCTCTTTATGTCCTTAGTTATAGGACTTCTGTTTAGTTAGATTTCAAGCTGCCATCTTGACCAAAACTCCTGGAGTTTATTTTAATTTTGTAGTTATTTTATTGTATGATTATACTACAATTTGTTTGTTCACTCTCCTATAGATCATGATTATTTTCAATCTTTCAATCTTACAAATATAACTATTTTATGAAATAAGTTGAACTCAATTGCATTCATGAAATAACCCTACTTCTTCTCCCACTGTCTCTCAATCTAACCTGGAGAACAAACTCTATGACTTACCACATAGCATTTTGTGTCACTTTTAGTTTTAACAACAGTCTCTTTTTACTTTTTCAAGCTTTATTGAGGTATAATTGAAAAATAAAGTTGTAAGATATTTAAAGTTTATGATGTGATAGCTTGATATTCATATATATTGTGAAAGGATTCTCCCACTGAGTTAATCAAGACAATGATTATTCTCTCACATATTTATCTTTTTATTTTTTTCAGTGAGAGTATTTAAGTTCTACTCTCTTACAAAATTTTAAGTATACCATGCGGTGTTTGCAGTCACCTTATTTTTGTTTTTATTTATTTTAATTTTAATTTTTTGGTTAATCCTCACCTGAGGATATTTTTCCTTTTTTTTTGGTTTGTTTGTTTTGTTGTGTGTGTTTTTAAGAAAGAGTGCAAGGAAAGCATGGTGAGGGAGAGAGAAAAAGAGAGAGAGAGAGAAACATTGATGTGAGAGAGAGAAAGATACCAGTACCTCCTACAAATTCATAAGTAAAAAACCATTAACCAAATGGAAAAGATGGTAAAGTCTATGAAAAGAATATACAGAGTAGAAAAGACAATCAATTCAAATTTTCAATGAGTATATAAAAAGATGTTCAAACTTTTTCTTAAACAAGAAAAAAATAATCAATGATTAACAATATTTATTGATCATATTGGCAAATAAATGAAAGATTTAATAAAATCCACTCTGGTAAGGGTGATCAAAATGAGCACACTCATATTTTTCTGGTGGGAAAGACAATCAGAGTGACCTTTTGGGAAACTAAGCCAGCAGAATCTAAAATTGAAATGTGCATTATGTTAGGGTTTGGCCTGGGACACAGGATGTGAAAGAATTCACAACTAAAAGAACAGATGCACAGAGGAAGTTTATTACTTTCCAAGAGTGGAAAGGGCCTGTGCATTGCTAATCAATACACGGCAAGAAACAAAGATCGGTTTGCTCTTTTAAGCAGGTGCTGTTGCTAGGTGACAAAGAAGAGAAGGGGGCTTTTATTGAAGTTGAGCAAGTACCAGGGGCTGTCTTGAAAAGTTACAGTTTGTTTGCTTTCCAGGAGAGAGTAGGCAGATTTCCTAGGAAGGTATCTTATCAGTATTTTTTCCAAGTCTACAAAACATGCTTAGAGCAAAAGTTATGAGAAGTTCAACAGAGGCTTATTTGAAGGGGAGGAGGGAAAGAAACTTTCCACTAACTAGAGACTCTTTGGTGCAAATTATCCCTGAGCTGTGAAAACAGCAGTGGGGAATGGGATGCAAGAATGTAGCCTTGAGGGTAGCTTATCTTGCCCCACAGTTTAAACAGAGAAGCCAACAGTCCGGGTTCAATTACTAAGTACTTCTCATATATTGTGGAAGGCCACAGCAAAGAAAAGAAAGGTCTGCTTCTGTCCTTACACATTTCATTATAGTCAACAGTCTCACTTTGTAATAAAAATACAGAAAGAAAAACCTTAGCATATAAAGATTTCCTACAGAACTCCTTGAAGTGACAAAAAATTTTTTAAAAAAGCATCATAAATACACAACAGGAGAATGGCTAAAAAATTATAGCATCTCTGTAAATATAGATATGCAAGAGTAGAAAGGGCTGGTCCATTTAATGACCATATCTGATATATGGTCGTTAAAGAAAAATGGACTTCTATATAAATATAATGTCAGTAAAAGGTGCAAGTTGCAGAGTAATATATATAATAGATGGCATTTTTGTAGAAACAAATTTTAATGTGCATATATGTTTTCATATGTTTATATGGACATAGAATGTTACTTGAAAATATATACATTATACAGTTAATATTTTCTCCGTGGAGTCATAGAGGGGAACAGAAGGAAGGGAGTGGTGAATTTTATTATGTACTTCTTTACGTGATTCATTGCAATGTCCTTATTATGCTTTTATAGTTTGAAAGGATACTCCAATAGAGCATAATTCTTGATTTTCACTGAAATATGCATACAACTCTTACAAATAGAGTACAAGGCTCAGTTTATTGTGGAAAAGAAAAAAATCTTTCTTTTAACAATTAATTTGGTGTCAATCCAATAGCTGTTATTAAGCTTTACCAAGGTTTATGAAATCTTCAAAATTGCTAGGGAACCTTCAAAAGCAAGTAATGTTTCCTTTAAGGGCATTTTAGCTATTTGGATGGGAGTTAACAGATTGTAGCTGTTGGAACATTGTGATCTAGTCTGAGTGATAAAGTGAAGCACTATAGTTCATGGCAATAAATGTCACCTGCAGTGACTTTATCAGTCAACTAATATTAAGAACATATTTGAGGGCACAGTATCATGGCTCAGTACTTGACATCCAGGCACAAAATATATTCTAATGTTTATTAGCACTGTATCACTTGATAGAAAAGGTGGCTTTGTTGGTTTCAGAAGTACTTTTTCCTGGGACCATAACACACTGCTGTCCTTGACAATGTAGAACTTGAGATTTTGTAAAACTATAAAACCTTTAACTTTAGTTGTATGCATGTAAGGTTTATTCCATAAGTATTTACAGCTAGCTATATAATATAGTGTGAGGCATGTGTTTTAACATAATTTTTAATTTTGTTTTAGAAAAAGAAATTAAAATAATCAAAATATTTTAAGTAGTTTAAAAAAGTAATTGTAAAAACTGAACATCCTGATTTGGTGTTAATAACATCTCTTTTGCCATTAGTTAATAATATTCTAAATTGTTGAATAGCAAGAGAAAATATGTACAATTCTCATTAAATTAAAATAAACCCTGTAAGACAAAAAAATAAAGAGCAAATACTTTGGAAAAGGAAACTGTCCAAACTATCTGTATGTTCAGGAACCTAATTGAAAATAAATATTAATGCATATATTCTAAAATATATTTTTGGATGCTTATTCAGTTTTTAGATTTGCTTAGAAAAGTTCTTGCTTCTAAACCTCACTGTGAATAGTTATTTTTTCTTTACCACTCTTCTTATATTATTAATTAACTCTTATTAAGGTAACTTGTTAAATGTATGCTTTGGTAAACTATACCACCTCTTCATTCACTAATTTTCTCTGGGCTCCTCATTTCTATTTCTTTTTCCTATTCTTTCTCTTAGACCTCTAACTTTTTTCACCAATATTTGAAGCAAAACTAGCCCCAATCTGTTCTTGTGCCAGAGATAGACATTTTGCAATGCAATTTTCATTAATTTAAATGACTTTTATTTACTTCTGCCAATTTGTACCATTTTTTATTCTCTGGATTACATAGTGATTTTTACTTGTATTCCAGTTCCCTTGATTATTTGTATACATCCTATATTTCATAGAGAATATGTGATTTAACTTATATACTCTTATATTTATTTACTTGCTTGCATTTTGTGAAATATGCTTCAGGAATAATAACTGTGTAGATAGGTATCATAAACCATGTGCAAACCACAAGAAAATCCTTAAATAAATATTTGTTTTTAGTTTATCTACAACATTCCAGGATGACAGTTCAAATATAGGAGAAGTCCTTAGTTAACAAATAGGTCCTTTCAGGTTTCAGTGAAAAAAAAGTGAAAAGTCCGAAATATATACTTTGATTAATCTCCCTAAAAGCTGTTGCCCTATTTTGAGATTGGACCATAATTTATCTTGCTTTTAAGATATCCAAATTGATAAACCAACTATTATTTATATATGTACCAAAACTCTACAAGTAAAAGCCAAAATCTATTCTGGAAAGTCCATTAGGAATCTGCTTTTCTTTTCTAGTTATAAGATATATGCATTTCAGTTTAATCAATTTACAAATGCAGTTCTGAGGCTACAAAAATAAAATACAGCCTCTAGTCATTGCTTCTCAAAGAAAGAACCCCTCAGGGCAAGCTGTCCGCTTATATTGCAGTTAAAAAAAAGTTTCAGAAGTATCAGCCTCCAAGTAATAAGCACATAAACTATAATATAAAACCCATATCACAGAATTATCTTGATTTATGTGAGTAGCAGATAGGATTACCCAAGGGTATATGCAGTGCAATTGAAGCAGAAAAATGCTAAGTCTCATTGTGTCTCACAATAGTTTGCAGTAAAGAGGTTTTGCTCAAGAGAGTCATAAAATGACTTTAATGAGAGTCAGTAATTTATGGACTGCATGTTGAAACATCTAATTGTTGTTTCTGTTGATGTAATTGCTATAATGAAAGTAGGGAGGAAAAAAGACCAAAGCACATTTCAGAATATTAGAGTTTTCTCAGAGTGATATTTTATTAAATTAAAAATAAATAATAAATTGATTTGACTGGCTACTAAATCACTTTTAAAATTTTTATGATAAAATATGCTTTAAAATAAGAGTCAAAAGAGAGGAAACAATAGAAAATGGTGAATAGTGTTATTTAGAGGGCTAATTACCACTGAAAGATCTTTTTATTTTTCTATAATTTTTATTCATAACTTAGGTTTATTTAAAAACACTTCATATTATGTTATTCAATCAAAACTATTCTTATGAAAAATGAGATTGCATGGATGGGAAGAAAAATTGGGAATATGACAATAGTATATCATAATCTCCTTTCCACCTCAAAGTCAAAACGCTCATTAAACATGAACTTCAGTATAAAAATTAGATGAGGCCTACGGCGATGATGGAAACCAGGAAAAGCTGATATTTACATAACAGAATTAATCGGTTTATACAAGTGGAGTAAAATTAAAAAAGTTTCTCCGGGATAGGTTAAGAACATAAAATTTTGCTGTGATGTTTCAAGATCTATAAGATGACATGTCTAAAAAAATTACATGAAACAAATGTTTAGTTTATGACCCCAGCGGTTAAATAACAGTTGAGAAGCTCTTTGCCTCAAGTAACAAAGCATGAAATTTCTTAAGACAAAATATGTAATGAATAGCAGAAAAATCAACATAAACAGCTACTTAGGAGTACTTCAATAAATCACCTGGTCATTGAAAGAATAAGTAATCTAAAATGCATAAGAATATATCTTAGAATAATATAATTCATTAGCTATTTTGATTATATACATATAAAATAAATATAGATATCTAAAATGACATGTAGATAGTTATATAAAATGATTCATAAAAGCTTCACATATACAGGATTCAATTTTTTCACAATAAAATAAAAAAATAAGACTACGATGATATTCCAAATTAATGTGAAAAAAAATATTTGAAAGCCAAATTCCTTGAGCTGCATTGCAATAATATTACAATTCTAGTGAATGATTAAATATAAGTCACCAAAAGTTATTGGATAATATGAATAACTGAGTAAATCAACAACCCAGAGAGAATTCAAAATATTTTAATATATTTTCAACAAACAAACTTTCCAAACTTCTTGACTTACTTTATAGTCAGCTATAACTTTTTTCTCTTAATTTTTATTTTTTCCATCACCATTTATCTCCCTAATACCCTTCTCTACCTTCGTTCCCCCTTCCTTCCTGCAATCACAATACTGTTGTCTGGGTCAATGAGTTCTTTCTTTTTTTCTTTTACTCAATCCCTCCACCCCCCCACCAAAAGCTGTCTCTACTCATAAAATAGTTCAAGAATATTGAAATAAACATGCTCCAGTTAATTTTATGAAATCTTCAAAATCCCAATTTTAGTGGATAGTGAGAAGAAACAAACTGAGCACCAATCTTGTTTAGCTGCAGATTTTGAGGTGGAGCAGTATGGAGCCAGCGCAGCTTGATTTATACTCCTACTCTTAGGAGGATGCCCTTGGCTGCTGTGCAGAGGCCAGCGAGAGCGCAAGGTTGGGGGGCGACAAGGAAGCTGTTGAGGTCATGGTGTCTGGGAACAAAATGGTAATACTAGAAGTCATAGGATATGGTAATACTGAATATATTTTGAAGATAAAGCTAATTTGATTCCCTGGATGAGTTCATATGAGGTGCCAAAGAAATAAAAAACAAAAGGTTTCCCAGGGTTTATAGAATAAAATCTTATTTTAACACCTTGTAGGATATAGAAGATTAGGCCCTAGTTGCCTGGTCAAACTTAATTCCACCTCTCTAGGCTTGGTGCCTAGACTCCAGCCTCCCTGGCCTTTCACTTCCCTGGATGCATGCCTCCTTGAATCTTTCCTCATCTGTGAGTCTTTGGCGTAATGTTTCTCAAGTGATATTTCTCAGTTGTTGTTGTGACTGTTTTATTGTTATTATTGTTGTTAAATCACATTGTAGGTCAGTTTAAATGCGCTCTTTAATATTGTCTTCCTTGAACATTATATTAAAGTGCGCACCCTACATACTCTCCTTTGTCCTTCCCCCAAATCATTGTTTATTTCAACAGTATTTGCTTTCTTGGCAATACTTTAAATTTTGGAATCCTTTATTTCTAGACTTGCTTTCTTGCCTTATTTTGCCTGTCTCCCCAAATATCACTAAGCTTCATGAAGGCAGAAACTAATTCTGAATTAACTACTGATGCATATTGGGTACCTGCTGAGGGCTTGGCCTATAATTGGTCTTCATAAAACATGTAAACAAGTGAATAAACCCAAGGAAAACTGAGCACACTGGACATCTATTCCTGATTAACTAAAAAGCAATTAGTTAATAAGAGGGTAAAAAATGACATGATCGAGAACTCTTCTCTTAGTTAGAGCGCCTTGAAACTCACACGTCCCTACTGATTGAAGAGAAATGCAGCAAGGGAGGCAAGCAAGTGATGTCAGGATGTGACAACAATGTCCCTCAGTTGCATATCATTCACTTTCTTTTACAGATGCACCGTCTTTGTGCCCTCCGAGATCATTCCAAATGAGTGATGTTAAGCCTTCCTTTGTCCTAAGGCTTCCTTTCAGGTTTATCTGAAGTTGGACACCAGCGGAAGTGAGAGAGGTGGGAGGAGAGTTAGGTGGGGGGGTACATTCCTGGGGCTCACCTCATTTAGGGGTGCTGCACGCTGACTGCGTTTCTCAACACTCTCTGTCCTGGTCAATACCACCTTCCTTGTGCCTTTAGCATAAAGAAAGTACAAGCGCCCCACTGGTCCTAAGCCTGGGACTTCACTGTAGCCTGTTCTGCCCTACCCCTTTCCCATGTATTTATAAATGGTTTTTGAATTAACCTTTCGAAATTTTTCAATTAGATAATATGTTCCTTCTTTTTTCCTGTCAGAACTTCAACTGAAAAGCCTCTATTAAAACTGTTATATTGCAATTTATGTACCTTCTAGATATAAATAGTGCAAAATGGAATCAAAAATAAAAGATTTGACTGTTGAAAATAGAAACAAGAGAAATATTTTAGATAAATAACCAATATAACTTATTAAACAAAATTGAATTAAAAGTTGTGTCAAATATTTGAGCAGTTCAGTAAGAAAATACACATGAAACATAGCTTTCCCTACATATTTTCCAACTTTTATTTAGTGTCTCATAGAAGACATACACTTTCCTAAGCTGCTTGCTCCATGTAAACTCATCTAATCCATACCGCAGCTCAGTGTTATTATTTTATTATTTTAATATTATGAATAAGCTAACTTTTTCTCGAGGATTAGATGATTTTTCCTAAGTGGAAAGCAGTAAGAAGACTTGAAACCAGACAGGGTGGACCTAGTTAACCTATGCTCTTGAACTTTACCTTATACACCTTCCTATTACAACCCACGGTGTACAAGATTAATCAGCAGGGATGTATAAGGGAAAATAAATATTTTCATAATATGATCTTTAATACAAAATTTAAAAGACCCAAATACAATAAATTTACCAAAAATGTTACATACCATTTCATAGAAAATTACAAATATTTATCTAGGGACATTTTTTTAAAAGGGTAAATAGAACATATCATTAATTGAGAAAACACATTTTCATAAAGAACACAATTCTCCTCCACTTATTTAATAAATTAAGAAAAAAATTAATTCATGTGCACCATGGGATATTTTTACCTCAAACTTACAAATGATTCTGGAGGTAATGTGGAAGAATAAGTGGACAAGAATATCTATCGAGCAAACAAAAAAAGAACATTCTGAACAGACTTGCTGAGGACTAAAATAGAGTACAAAGGCATAATAATTAAAATATGACCCACATGGAGAAAACAAGAAGAAATATATCATATTATATTCAGTATGGGTAAAGGAAACTAAATCTGTGGCAAATTTTCAATAAAAAGTTCCTAGATTAGTATTTTATTTAAATGAAAACAAATGAAGTTGGAAACCTACTAATTTAATTCCATGAATTGAATCATTTATGAGCCAAAGTATTACATATAATATTATATAAACGATACATTCATTAAGCAACAGTAATACACTGGACAGACAAAGGGTTATTTTTCAAAAAAATATGTTAAATAAATTTAAAGAAAAATTCTTCAGAATAAAAATGGACAAGTGACATGGCTAACCAGTTCAGAAAATTAGATTTTAATGTTAAATGTCTGTACTGAAAACACTGTACTTAACTACTAAGCAATACATTAAAATTAAAATAACATATTTCTTTCATGCAAAATTGGCAAAAGTAAAAGTTAATGACATTATACCATTAATAAAAGGGAAATGGATTATTCTGTCTTTTTTTCTCTTTATTTTAATTTTGTCATCACCATTTATGCCCCCCATATCTCCTTCCACCTCCGCCCATCCCCACAATCACCACACTTTGTCCATGCCCATGAGTCCTTTTTTTCTTTTTCTCAATCGCGCCACTCCCCCACCTCTCCTCCCCACCAACCCATAACCAAGCTGTCTTCATACCTGAACTATAACTATACTGAAAATGAGTCATTGAGTGTTAAAGAAACATTTCTTAGACAACTTAGTAAGAAGGAACACAAGTGTAGAAACAAAATTGCTTCTAATACTGAAACCTCAGTTTTTAATCACCATGCTTTATGATAATTATATTTTTTCCAAAATATTAACCATGCTTATGTTAAGAGGGAAAGGGAGATAATAATTGATGAAATAGGAATATGTCTTTCATGTTATGTTTATAAAAATTTTAGGATGCAAATTTATTGTTACCTAAGCATGATAGATAGCATTGCCTAAAATAAAAAAGTAGATGTCACCATATACTTTGAATGGTAGAAATATAGGTTTTAACTTTTGATTCTTTAAAATATGATTTAACTTTTTTTGTAATAACCATATACTGCTTTTAAAACATTTAAAGAAAACTGATGGCTATAAATTTTTATATTTTAATTTGAATTTGTAGATTAACCTGTAGGAGTCAGTATAAATTCCCAAGTTTAGCATGTTTCAGCCTAAGATAATTTTTGTATGGATACACATTTTCAAGAGTTGTTTGAATAATTTTAGCTGTGCCCCAAGCACAGGAAAAGGGCAAGGAGAAGCATCAGAGCTTCACAAAAGTATTTATTGACCTTTATAAGAGCAGTGAGTGACACCATCAGGTGAACAGAGATCTGGCAGCTTCTAAGCACTTTTGCATCACTGAGAATTATGCCAAATTGTGAGGTTTCATTATAATGATTTTGACAGCTGTGTGAACTACAGGAATCGTTTCATCAGCACCATCTTTCATGTTTTGGCCTCACTCTTCCTACTATTACGTAGATCTTTAGCTTGGCATTTAAAACTTTGAGCTAGTCAAGTTCACTTTATTTTCCCCATCTTGTATCTCATGACTACAGAAAAAGAAACTGCAACTAGAGCAGTCATCTCATGCTTCTCCAAATATTCTATCAAAAACTTTGCCACTTTATTTCTTTCTCTCTTAACATATTAACCATTTTTTAAAAAATGTAATACTGCCTGTTTGATATTTCCTTCTGATTTTGATAACCTTATATCTGCCCTCCTAAAGTAAGTATAATATAATCTAATATATAAAGAATTTAATGCAAGGCTCAAAAAGGTTCAAAACAGTTGTAAAATTTATTCTTTTAAATATACTGGAGAATCTAACTTAAAATACAAACAATAAAAAGAAGCTAGTGAAATAAAAAGGCACTGATTATGTTACACTCTTTCTTATACCTTCCTGATTCCTATTCAAGTCTTTTCAACCACAATTCTCAAGAATAGTCTGTTCTTGTGGTCTCTGTTCCTTACATACACACTTGGTAGTTTATTCCAAATTAGATCAGTTCATTTCTCTCTAGTTAAAATGGTCCTTGAAAAATCTAACCAAAAGAGCTTTTCTAAACTTCCCATTTTATGTGAAGTCTCAGTAGAACTGAACACAGTTGAAGACTCCTCCGTTCTTTAAACTCATCTTTGCATGGACTTGGTGATATTTCTCCTTTTGTTATGATTATTCACTGTCACATTCAAATAATAATTATTCTTTTCACAACCCCCAAGTGCTACACATTAACTCTTATCAGCCCGGACTCTCTCTCCAGGAAGTCTCTTCCCAGCACACAACTATAATTTCCATATATAAGTCAAAGATTTGCAATTTTACCTTCAGCTGAAATTTCTTCCTTGAACTTTAAATTTATATCCACTGTCCTTTTTATCTCACCATTTGACTGTATCAAAATCCCTCCGAACTAACATGTCAAAAACTAAACTAATGATCTTTCCCATTTATTCTCAGAGCCAATTCTCTCTCAGTGTTTCTTGTTATAATGAAGGGCACATACCCTGAAATAAGCCAGAAACCAAAGGATCATCCATGACAATAACTTTTCTTTACATTTCTCATATCTGATCTATAACATTGTTTTGTTAATTTATCTTCTAATTATATGTTAAATAAATTTTTTTATTCCTAATATCTCAGTTAGTGCACAATTTTTCATGCACTATCTTAACATACTCCCAATCATCTCTCTAATTATACCCTAGCCTTGGCTAATATACTCTTCTCATTTAGATATAATGCTTTTTTTCAGTCTTCTCCAGTCATTCAGACTGCTGCTTATAGTTGTGCAGGTTGTGTTTTAAACAACTTTAGGGGACAGCCTTCACTCGGTAGTCATATATACTTACAAAGTTATAGCTACTTTACAATTTTTTAACAGACGGTAATAAAATATCTGGATGAAAAGACATTTTTTTTTGTAATCTACACAAAGTCACTCTTTGGGCTAGTAGTTGAATGTTCATCCCTCATCTCTTGCTTAAAGCCATTCCATTCCTCTTCATTTATTTGAGGATTTGGTATAACATCCTAAACCTGCACCAGAAGTTCTCACACATGGGCTGAACTTGACTTTGTTTCTTACTTTACTGTATACCATATTCTCATTCTCTTTGCCTCAGTCATCCTCATTTTTTTCAATTCCATATAGCATTACATGCTTTTCTGCAACACTATTCTTTCATTCTTTCATCTTTTATTTCTGTTTGTAGAGTGCTCTTTCCTCTTCACACAGTTAACTCCTAATCTCTCTTCCTATTTCAGCTCTATTTTCAGTTCCCTAGAAAAATATTCTCAAATCTTCTATTGAGATCAAATAACACTGATGAAGGAAGGAAGGAAGGAAGGAAGGAAGGAAGGAAGGAAGGAAGGAAGGAAGGAAGGAAGGAAGGAAGGAAGGAAGGAAGGAAGGGAGGGTTGAGGGGAGGGAGGGAGGAAAGAAGAAGGGTGTCGAAGGAAAGAAAGGAGACTTTGTGTCTACAAATTGTTGATAGCATGGCCAAAAAAGACAGATAACTGATTGTGTGAAAAATTTTATTAGAACTTTTCTGATAACAATTGTTTGGAAAAATAATATTTCTGTTAAAATTAAGAGTATAGAAAAACATAAGAAAATGTTTCAATTTAATGGAGTTTATAAAGCACATTTTTTGTATCTTTATTGTTGAAAGTATTATAGATGTCCCCTTTCCACCCCCGTTGATCCCCTCAACCTCACATCTACCACACCCCCAAACCTTCTCCATACAATTGCCCATGTCCATTGGTTATGCATATAAGCACATAAGTTCTTTGAATAATCCCTCACCACCCACTCCCCCACCCCCACCTTTCCTCAGAGATCCCTCAGTCTGTTCCCTGCTTCTATGTCTCTGGATCTATTTTGTTCATTAGTTTATTTTGTTTATTTTATTCCACATATAAGTAAGATCATATGGTACTTGTTTTCTCTGACTGCCTTATTTCACTTAGCATAATACTCTCCAGTTCCATCCATGTTGTCCAAAAACGTAAGAGATCCTTTTTTATAGCTGCATAGTATTCCACGGTGTGAATGTCCCACAGCTTTTTTATCTACTCATCTACTGATGGGCACTTGGGCTAATTCCAAAACTTAGCTATTGTAAATTGTGCTGCTATGAACATAGGGGTGTTTAAATTCTTTCTGATTATTGTTTCAGGTTTCTTTGGATGTATTCCTAGAAGTGGGATCATTGGGTTAATTTCTTGAGGAAACTCCTTACTGCTTTCCATAGTGGCTACAGCAGTGTACTAGGGTGCCCTGTTCCCCACATCCTCCCCAGCACTTGTTGGTTGTTGATTCATTGATGGTAGCCATTCTGACAGGTGTGAAGTGATACCTCATTGTAGCTAGGAACAAACTTAACCAAAGAGGTATAAGACCTTACTCGGAAAACTACAGGATGTCACAAAAAGTGATAGAGGAAGATATAAACAAGTGGAAGAATATACTGTGTTCATGGACTGGAAGTAACAACATCATTAAAATATCCATACTTCACAAAGCAATCTATAAATTCCCTGCAATACTTATTAAAATACCAACACTATATTTCACAGATCTAGAACAAACACTTTGAAAATTTATATGGAACCAAACAAGACCCAGAATAGCCACAGCAATCTTGAGAAAGAACAAAGTTGGAGGGATCACAATACCAGATATCAAGTTATACTACAAAGCCACTATAATTAAAACAGCCTGGTACTGGCACAAGAACAGACATATAGATCAGTGGACCAGAACAAAGAACCCAGAAATCTGCCCAAGCCATTACACTCTATTAATATTTGACAAAAGAGGCAAGAACATACAATGGATTAAAGATAATCTCTTCAATAAATGGTGTTGGGAAAATTGGACAGGTACATGCCAAAAAATGAAACTAGACCACCAACTTACACCATATACAAAAATAAGCTCAAAATGGATAAAAGTCTTAAATGGAAAACTCAAAACCATAAAAACCCTAGAAGAAAACATAAGCAGGAAAATCTCAGACATCTCTGGTAACAATATGTTTGCCAATATATCTCTTAGGACAAGAGAAACAAAAAAAGAAAATAAACAAACGTGACTACATTAAACTAAAAAGCTTCTTCATAGCAAAAGAAACCATCAACAAAATGAAAAGGGAGCCCACTGTATGGGAGAACACATTTGCCAATGACACATCTGATAATGGGTTAATATCCAAAATGTATAAAGAACTCATACAACCTAACAAAAGGAAGACAAAGAATCCAATTAAAAAATGAGCAAAGGACCTAAATAGACACTTCTCCAAAGAGGATATACAGATGGCCAAGAGATATATGAAAAAATGTTCTAAGTCACTAATCATCAGAGAGATGTAAATTAAAACTATAAAGTATTTTTATGTTAAAAGCATGATATGTATTTTAGAAATAATTATTCAAACAATCAAAAGTTAAAATTTTTCAAATATATGTAATGAATTTTGACGTTTGTTTTTTATTTTAGAAAAACATGTTATTGACAATAGACTGGGTTTAACTATTTAACACATTAAATATGTTTCACACATTTTCCATTGAGTATAATCATTTTTTACATAGAGTTTTCTAAGAAGACTTTCATTAAAATGTTACACTTCGGTAACTGGAACATTAATAACAGGTGCATATATCTTTTCATTATCTATTTCAGTTTCAGGAAATTAGTAAGAATGTTATATTTGAGTAAGACTTAGTTTTGGTAGATGCTATTAAAACGAGAATTTAACCTGTGACTTCATTTTTCTTTATTATGATTAAGTAATGTGTTAAATATAAATGTTATTCGAATTCATTATATAAAATGGGTTTCCTTTAGGTTTAAAACTTGCAAAATTGGAAAATGGAATAAATTTATTAAAGAGATTAATAAGGTTTCTGTTGGCCAACAAAATGGATTGTACAGTCATACAATCTTATAACTCAATAAGCACGTACAAAATGTATCTATCTATACATGCATTTATATATGTATATGTGTGGCTAGATCCACTACGTACTATGTTATAGACTAGGATTTGCAGCACTAGAGAAACAAACCTCTTCTTACAGAGTTTACAGTTTCATGAGACAGAATTAAAAACTCACAATGACTAGCAAGAAGTATGAAGATAAAGTGTACAAATGCATGTATATGAAATAGATTCCAATCTTTGGATTTCAAACCAGGATTTGTCAAAGGAAAGATACTACGAGGAAAATGAACTGATAGAAATAGATTACACCGAATGCAGATGCAATCAAACCAACCAAATCTGGTTTGGGGAAACACTGAGGAGAATATTTTTAAACAAATGATGTGTATAATAAATGGGTAGTGGTTTCTTTGGAACTAATGTATGTTTAAAGGAGAAAACTAGTGAGGAATGAAGCTGGAAATTTTAAATTAGAACAAGATATTGGTCTTGATTCACAAATTAGAAATTTTCTGTTAAATTTGTAAATGTTTCATAAGTAGAGAATTTGGAAAAGAATTATAGCAAAATACATCTTTCTTTTAAAATGATGATGAAGGCTCTAAAAATATGAATAAAATGAAGTGTGGCACAAAATAAAAGCATTGCAAGATTCTTAAATTTAATCAGATACACACAGACCAATACCAGAATTGTAAAAAAGAATACTTTTATTTCTGAACATCATGACCTGAGAATTAATAGGTCCATTTTGGGGGGAAAATTGACCTAATCATAATCTCAAAAGTTTGAGCCAAGGTGATAGGATAAATGCTTCTTTGTTAATTTTGATTTAACAAATATTTATAATGTACATAAAATGTGTCAAATAATTGTGTAGGTCCTGGGAATACTATAGTGAACAAAACGTACAAAAAGCGTCATCCTCACAAAACTTACATGCTAGTCAAGGGCACTAAAATACAAGTAAAAGATATAGAATGTTGGATGGTAATAAACACTTGGAAAAAATGAGACAGAAAAGTAGAGTAGGCATGGGAAATAGTGAAATATTTACTATAATGACCGAGAAAAGTCTCATTAGTAAGTAAAATCTGGGTAAGGACTGAAGAGAGAGGGAGTGGATCAGAAAGGATAGGTCAAATGCAAAGCAGTGAAGTTGGACTTAGCTAGGAGCATGGACACTTCATTCATAAAATAGGTGAGAAGGCAGAGCAGATGAACACAACGCGTGAAGGTAAATAGAAAATTGCGGGAACTTTCTTCTGATTATTTTTCTCAATTAAAAAATACCAAGCATTTTAGTTATGTAGGATGAATCATCTCTGGAGATCTAAAGCACAGCATGGTGATTACAGTTAATAATCCTACACTATATACATTATATACTTGAAATTTGTTAAGACAGTTGATCTGGAGTGTTGTTATCATATACAAAAAAGATTGATAGCTATGTGAGGTGATGGAGATGTTAGTTTTATTGTGATAATTATTTCATAATGTATGTGCATATCAAAATATTAGATTTTACATTGTATATATATGACATTTTTGTCAATTTTACCTCATTAGAGCAAAAAATATCAAGTTATCCACAAAAAATGTTAATGAAAAGGATGTGATATGGTATGATTGTAAGAACAGTCATATAGGAGAGGAAATGGAGCACATTTACATGTGTACACACATGAATATATGCGTTAAATATGTTTTATATGCACACATATAAACACATGTAGAGATCAATGAAGATAATATTTGTTTAATTATATATGCATGCATATACATCTATATGTATACACATATGTGTGCATGCACACAAATATATATTCTTATGTTCATGTATATGTGTATTTTATATACATAACTTGATCATTTTTTTCTCTGGTAGCACTTTTACTTATATTCTAAGAAAGTCAGCAAAGGCCTTCAAATGAGTAGTTTCCAAATACAGGACAAGGTACCTACAGTGACCAATATTGGTTATCCACATAACATCTATTCCCATTTGTCCCTAACTGTTGGAAAAACCAATTTCATTTAAATTCAGGTACCAGAGGGTGAACCCAAAAGAATAGTGTGCTCATACAACGGCTCTGAGGTTTAAACCATGATTGTTCAAAACTAATAGTGATTATTCCATTTTTTTTTCCTTTGCCAGTAATTGGATTAGGGTGTACATAAGACCCAATTTTGGCCAATGGAAATTTAGAAATCTGTTCAGAGAAGAATTTTCTTTCCTTATGAAATAATCTTACAGGAAAAGAGTTTCTCCTCCTTCCCACTTGGAATATTATCACGTGAGAACATGATATTTAGAGGTTTGCATACATCTTGCAACATGATGAGAAAAGCAAAATGAACTGCAGAGTTGTCAACCAGCCTTTTAATATTACCAAGCAATTAAATGAATCCTAGAGGTATCTCTTTTCAAGTTTTGAGAGGTAAAGGTTATAAAATATTGTGGTTTAAATTAATCTAATTCAGGTTTTCTTTTACTTTGAAACAAAATATCCTAACAGATAAACTGCTTGTAGGACTCCTTTATAGAAAGGCAAAGGGCCAAAGAAATGGGATAATCCCATCTTCAGATCTTTGGAAATCTACCTTACTCACTGCAGCCTAGAAAAACTTTACTATTCTGGAATGACTTGTTTGTTTGTTTTGGAGGAGCATGCAATTGTTGAGTAAAAGGACATTCATAGAACAAATTGATTAGTGGAAAAATGAGATAAGCCTTAGTTAAAGGTGATTACAAAAAAACTTAGAGAAAAATGTAACCACTATATTTACATTTAAATATAGAAAACAAGAATAATATTTTTAAGCTAATTTTTAAGCTAAATGAAAATCCTAAATGAAGTAGAAATCAAGGGTCAAGATTTTCAATAATCCAGAATAATAGTAACATACCATTTAAAAATAAATGTGCCATTCCCTAACCACTTCTTTATAATTATCAAAATGTTTACTAGCAGGATGTAGTAGTAGGTTAGTAAAAGGTTATTTTTAGAGCCAGAAATGAAAACTGAGTCAGTCTTATTGAAAGGATCCTCAAAGAATATAGAAAGAAACCATTGTTTTAAATGGGGGGAGGCAGTTTTGGCAAAGAAATAAGAGAGTATGTGTAATCACCTTGAGGCTGAAAAGTAGCCCTTGAGTTTACTAGTATATAAATCCACAAGATTAGAGAAAGCAAAGATGAATAGCTCCCTGAAGGCTATAAAGATTATAGAGAGTTGAAGGCTACAGCCAGGCTAAGACCTACTTATGAATGATCAGCGATGCTCTTGCAAAAGATACACTCATTGACACAGAAGTAGGAAAATTGTTAATGCTCTTCTTTTGACAGTGTGGCATCTGATGAGCCAGCAAGCACAAAAACAAAATAAAGATCAATAAAATTACAGTGGAGTCCACCAATCATACAAATGTCAGATTTGGAAGACCAATGTTGTAATTTTTAAGTGCCAAGGAAAACTCTGAAGTCAAAGTACTTGAGTGTGATCTGTAAGCTGACATAAGTGTAATGCATAGATTTTATATTATTAAAAGAATTAATATATTTTGAAGTTGTGCTATGTATATTATAAGCAAAACAAATAATCTTGAAGCCCTAAGAGATTTTATTTAAAAAAGCTAATCAAAAGAAAGTTTTATCCCACATATGACCACATTTAGAACAAAGTAACATAACAACTATATACATGCAGATATATTTAATTTATTAATACCTTTGAGGGATTAGCAAATGAAGTAAGGTTCAACAAAGGAGGTGAGCTTTATGGGGAATTCTGAAGAGTTATGGCTAGAATTGTATTTGGAGATAGACAAATGTATGGGCCTTAGGTTTGCAGTATTGCATCAACATGGCTTAGCTGAAACCAAAATACTCAAAACCAACCAACCAACCAACCAACCAACAAACAAAAAAGATTGTCTCTACTTGAATGCAGTAATAAAAAAAAAAAAAAATTAAAAAGCCCAAATCAAATGCCAGGATCTTATTCTTAGAAAATACAAAAACAGGTTTCATATTGTTTCTTTCAAAAAAAAAAAAAATCACTCTTATGTGTATTCACTTTGGGGGAGTCGCTTTGGTAAGTGATTCTTTCGTACTGTTAACCTGTTGAAAAATAAAATGAGATATTAACTTTCTGTTCTTTGATTGCATTACTCATCGGTTCTTGTATGTTTGGGACTTTTTCTAGATACAGAATATCATAGGGCATTATTTAAGTAATCACCTTTCTTACAAGTGTTTACTGATGTCTTTTGTTTTGTATTAATAATGTCTCTGCCCTGACAGCATGGCTCCGCGGTTGGGCATAGACCTAGGGTCCAGGAGATCGTGGTTGGATTCCAGTCAGGCACATGCCCAGGGTTGCCAGCTTGATCCCCAATAGGAGGTGTGCAGAAGGCAGCCGATCAATGACTCTCATCATTGATGTTTCTATCTTTCTCTCCCTCTCCCTTACTTTTCCTGAAATCAATAGAGATACATTTTTTAAAAATAATAATAATGTCTCAATTGGCACCTGTATTCTTCATTATGAAGCAAACCTCAGCACCAGCCTTTGTCACAGACCTAATGTCTGATGTCCCTGAGTGGGCCTTGCATCCTCAGTCTGTTACATTCAGCACACTCTATGTGCTCATTCCCATTTCAGAGGAACTACCTTTTTACCTCTCATTTGAAAGCTGTAGTTCATTTGTGTGGGGTACTTAAACCCGACTTTGTCTTTTTAAACTCTATCACTCGAGGACACAAAATTTTGCAAAGATCCTCAAGAACCAGCTAGGTACTTCTACCTAAACATATTTTATAAACCTTACTAAAAGGTGACTGCTTTTACAACATTTAAGACTCATACACGTCTGCCTATTTCTCAGCTGATAATACCTTTGGAAACTGTGATTTGGAAGAAGAATACTCCAAAAGGGGGGCCAGTCAATTCCATAACCAGGTTGGTTCATCTCAGATTCCAGCCTTAATTACTCTTGGGCTAATATTATAATTTTAATATGCAATGCTTCACCTATTTGTGTCATCCTTGCACAGGGTCACACTAATCTCTGTATCGTTCCAATTTCAGTATATTGCTGAAAAAATGAGCACCATTCTCAAATTGCAGCCTTTCTTCATTATCCACATGGAATTGATTCCAGGAACCCTGTGAATCCCAAAGTCCTTGGTTGCTCAAGTCCCTTATAAAAATGATGTAGTATTTGCATATGATTTATGCACATTCCTCACCCCATGTACTTTAAATCATCTCTAGGTTACTTAGGATGCCTAATACAATGCAAATGCTAAGAAAGCACCTGTTACGCTGTATTGTTTTGGGATCAACTTTCTGAAAAATATTTTTTCAAATATTTTCCATTGGATTCTCGATGTGGAGCCTGCAGATGCATAGAGCCAGCCGTATTCTATTTCCATACTATTTACTTCACAAGTAAGGACACATATGTCTCCAGAATTTAAAAACACTAGGACCATGTTTCTTTGTTGAATGTAATTTATCCATTTACTAATATACTATGTCTCTACCATGGATTTCTTTAGAGATATATTTTTCCTTTATGATCCTCATTTCAAAACAGTGTGATATTTAACAAACCACTGAAAGGATGTATGCCTGAAGTGCACAGTGATAATAATAATTTTGGAAAAAATAAAGTCAAATTATTGTTATAAAAGCAATTTTGTTACCATTACTATTTACATGTTTAATAATTACTGGTTTTTAATGAGGGATACATATCAAAGAGTTGTGTTCTTTATTGAATAGCTGTCTTTTTAAAATTTAATCATTAACATGTTTACTTAGTTTCAAAACTAAGAGAAAACAACTATCATAATTTTACTTTTATATATTTAGTCTTTTCCTATGCATGTTACATACATATGATATATTCTGCATACTCTACTTTATGATCTGTTTTTTACCATAAAAATAACATTTTTATTCTGTCAGTAACTCTACAACATAATTTGCAAACCTTGCTTTCAATAAGCCTTTTATACTTTATGTAACCATTCCCATAATTAACTGTTCCCATATTAATATATGCTTAGATTTCTTCATCTTTCCATTTTATGAATAATGTGTTGATGAATGTTATATAACACAAGCTTTGGCCACAGTCTTAGTCTCCTATAACAAATAGCTCTAAATGTATTGTTGGGTAAATGGTATGCATTAAAATAATATTGATATGTACTCCTAAATATATAAATATGTTATAAATTTTTAAATACCTATAGTAGTTTATTTCTCTTGCTTCCTCTCTTTTCCTGTCTATTTGTGCTCAGATATAGACATTTAACTTGGCCAGTTCTTCAGATTATTGCACACTACCTGCTATCAGTCATCAATAATAATTTGTTTTATTTTAATTTGTCTTACTTCCCTTTCAGCCATAATTCTCAACCCTACCCCCCTTTGTATACCCTTTGGAATGTGTTTGATGTATGTCCTGAGATATATACACAATTCTAAAATATATCATGTTCCTTTGTCTTTCACGCATTTTTGATTTACAGAAATAATGTCCTGCTCTGGGGCTCATTATATTTCTTATCTATTACTCTCAACAGTGTGTTCTATAAGATCTATTGGTGCTTCTGAGAGAACATTGAGTTCATGCTTTTAATACTGCATCTTTCCAATTTGCTTCTCTAGTTTCTTTAATGATAGAAGCTTGAATTGTTTCCAACTACTTCTACCAGAAAAAGTGATGCATTAAATGTGCAAATATATTTTTAGCAGACTAATGCAAATGTTTTTTTCAGACAGTCAGCCATAATAAGTTAGTCTATAGATGTGGTAGTAATTTGATTTTGAATTTCTGCTGAATCTTATGCCTGAAGTGGTAGAGTGTCTTGCGTGGAGTTTGCACTTGTTACACAGCTTTCTGTTGTTCTGGGCCCAATCAAAACTAGCAGCTTTTCAGGTCAGTTGGTAAATGGTCCAGAGTAGCACACCCAAGTGAGAAATATGTTGCCTACAAAATCCAAAGGGACCCACAAGACATTGTACTCCCCTGCCTTTTTTGTTGCTGTTGTAGAAGAGACAGATGCAACAATTTATCTTTCACCTTAGAAGGGATATCTTAAGATGTCTTTCACCACAGGACCCCTGGAAACTTTACTGATTCAAAAATGCGAATGTCTTAATAAGTCTAGAGTAGTTGCTACTTCTTTCTCATATTTAATTAGCATAATATCTATATAATCAACTGGTGTAATGTCGTAGGGAAGGGAAAGGGAATCAACGTCCCTACAGACTAAATTATAACATAGGTCTGGAGATGCTCCTGAGGTAGGACAACAGAGGTATATTGTTGGCTTTGCCAGCTGAAAGCAAAATTTTCTTAAGATCTTTATTACAACACATTAAAAAGAAAACATTTGTAAGATCAATAGCTGCATACCAGGGGATATGTTAATTTTCTGAAGCAATGAAATCACATCTGGAACAGCAGCTGCAATTGGAGTCACCATTTGGTTAATTTACAAAAATCCACTGTCATTTTCCAAAATCCTTTTGTTTCCTGCACAGGACAAATAAGTCAAGTTGAATAGGGATGTTGTGAAAATCAGTCCCCCTGAATATTTCAACTCCCCAAAGGTGCTACTAATCTTTGAAATCCTTTCATAAATGTGATACAGCTTTTGGTTTACACTTAGTGCTAGGTAAAGCCAGTATAGTGGTTTCCACATGGCTTTTTTGTACCATAGTAGCCCTCATTCCACAGGTAAGGTAATCAATGTGTGGATTCTGCCAGTTGCTATATAAGTCTATTCCAATTATACATTTTGTAACTGAAGAAATCACCACAAGATAGGCCCAGGAACCCATTGGACCCAGTGTAAGATGGACCTGAGCTAAAATTCCATTGATTCCTCGGCCTTCATAAGCTCCTCCTCTGAGTAATAAGCCACAGTGTTATATGGATCTCCTGAAATTAGTATCACTTCAGAGCCAATGTCCAATTCTTATAACTTTTATATCTTATTTTTAAAATAATTTTGCTGGCTATAAATTCTAATCCTATGTTTATTAGTAGTAACAATAGTGAGAATCTCTATCTTGTTGCAGATCCTACAGAAAATATTTCTATCAATTTTCCTTTAGGAATCATGTTTGTTAGTAAAACACAGAAACACAGAGTAAGATGGAAGTTTCCATGGGCTGGGAGGACAGGAAAATGAGGAGATGCTGATCAAAGGGTATGAAGTTTCTGTTATAGAAGAAATACGTTTTGGAGAGCTGCTGTACAACATAGGCCCTACAATTAATAATACTCTATTATATACTTAAAATTTTATTTAGGGAGTAGATCTTATAAGTAATGTTACAACAAAAGGTAAAAGAAAGTCATGTTTGTAATTAATTTTTAATGTACACACTAGGTCAAGTTAAGAAAGTTTCTATTTCTTATTTTCTGGTTTTGAGCATATTAATTTTTGTATTGAATAGATATAATAGATAGTCTCCAGGACCTGTGAATATGACCAAACATGGCATAAATATATATATATATATATATATATATATATATATATATATATATATTGATTAAGGTAAAACTCTTGAAAAGAGAAGCTTATCCTGGATCATTCAGGCAGGTCCTGAATTCCATCATGTATATCCTCCTAAGAGAAAGCTTGAGGACATTTTGAGACAGACACATGGAGAAGACATGCAGAAGAGGAGCAAACCGTGGAGAGAGAGATTAGGGTGATGTGACTGCAATTCAAGGAAAGCCTGGGTCCACCAGAAGCTGGGAAGGGAAAGGAACAGATTCTTCCCTAGAGCCTTTGGGGAGAACACAACCCTAATGATGCCTCGATATCAGACTTCAGGCCTACAGCGCTGTGAGAGTACATTTCTCCTCTTTTAAAACAAGATTGTGGTAGTTTGTTATGAGACCCCTAGGGAACTAATATACCTTGTTAATACTTATTGCAAATACTCTTGGTAAGTATTGTAAATCCATTACAATTATTTCAGTATTTCATTAAAAAAAGATTTGTCGTAAACAAAAAGTATTTATATATCTCAGTTACTGACACTGAATGGCAACTTTATAAAAACTTATTAACATTATACTTTGCATATCACCACCAATTTTAGGAATGCCTTGGAGAAACTGCAGCTCACAGTAAGTACATTATCAGAATATTTCTGTTTCAAATAAAATAATTAGATGACATTTGAATAAAGAATGAGAAAAAATTAAAGCCTATATGGTTTAATGGTTGGGAAGTGATGGAAAATCAATTTATTCTTGTTGGTTTTATTCTCGGTTATATAGAACAATATATTTAAATAATAAAAATTATTAAAAGTACACTTTATGATGCTATAAAATTTAGGTGTTTCTTGGAATTTGAAATAATTAAACATGTATAGTACATGTTTTAACTCTAGGTGAAAGCTTTATGAAAATATAAGAGCTAAAGTAATTGAAAACTGTTAAATTTAAATTAAAATGTTTAATGTGTCATAAAGGGATGGGAACATATGCCCACATTTATATTAGTCTGTGGAGTTCAGATGCTTAGTGAGATCTTAAAATGGCATACACGTAATCACAACTGGGTAAGTATTCATTGATATTTCATGCACTTAGAAGTTTCAAATGCATATATAAACATAACCTTTATGCTTCCTACCATAACCACTCTGTTCATGAGCATACTGGGCTATGACAGATGGCTGTGGAAAGAGGTTGACTGATATCCACTAAATGGGTCTTCCTATCTACTTGATTATTACAGTTCTCCTTTGTTGAGGTCACCCTTTGGTGAGTATTAACATGGGACTCATATTCATGTTTTTTGCCCATTCAGAAAAGTTTATCTGTACCTCTTCTCCAAATATTTTTATCACCAATTTTCCAATCATGTTATTTTTAAGCCTCTGACCATCTAGCCAAACAATTGGCCACAACCAACGAATCAATATAGAATCACATGTCAGGCCATTTCTTTTAATTAAACAATGAGATGTACTGCTTGAAACTGCCTGTTGGGAGGATTTCTCATCGTCATTGTCCTTTAGGGAGTCCCAGAGAGGGACTATAGTGCTGCAGCTGTCCACTTTAGAATGGCGCCTGTGTATCTTGCCAAACCATCTGTAAACTAAGCATGTGCCTTTCAAATGATCTGTCAAATGATCATAGGAAATTCCCATGAGGCCATAGGAAGTAGGCTGGGAGAGTAGGCAGTTTAGCAGGAGTGGGGGCCATAGACATTGGGCCACTTCTTCATATAACTTACTTGTGCCTTCAGGGTCTGCTCTGACCCAATCTTGTATATACCACTTCCATCTGCTGAGGGAGAGCTTTTATGTGCACCTAACTTTAGGCTTGGTGGGTCAGATATCACCCAATTCATGATGGGGAGCTCAGGTCTCATGGTAACTTGGTTAAGTATTCAGTTTCCACTAAAGCTCAGTAGCAGGCTTAGAGTTATTTCTTAAAAGGAGAATAGTTATTTGCCCAGGGGGGCAGGGCTTTGCTCCAAAATCTTAAGAGTCTGCTCTGTGATGCAACTAAAGGAGCCTGCCAAGGGCCCCAAACAGCATCCCTATCTGTCACTGACACTCTAAGCACCATTGTATCTGGTGGCTTATATGGCCCAAGCTGCAGAAAATTTACACAGAAACCTTGACCGCCTTCAGAGCCTTCTCTTGTTCTAGCTCTAAAAAACAATTAAACCATTTTCAGGACATTTGGTAAATGGGCCTGAGTATACACCCAAATGAGGAATATGTTGCCTCCAAAATGAAAAGAGGCTTACTAGGTATTGTGCCTCCTTTTGGGTTGTAAGGAAGGGCCAGATGCAACAACTTATCCTTTATTTTATAAGAGATAGCTCAATATGAATTACATCATAAGACCCTTGGAAATTACACTGAGGCAGAAGTCCCTGAATTTTTATTGGATTAATTTCTCAACCTTTGATATGCAAATAGATACTATGTCTAGAGGAGTTGATACTTTTTGCTCCGGAACCCCCATCAGGGTCATGCCATCAATGAAATGGACCAGTGTGATATCTTTTGGAAGGGAAAGGTGATCAAGACTCCTATAAACTAAATTATGACACAGGTCTTATGATTTGGTGTACCCCTGAGTTAGGTCAGTGAAGGTATATTGCTGGCCATGCCAATAAAATCAAACTGCTTTGGTGGCCCTTATGAACAGAGATGGAGAAAGAGACACTTGCTATATTAATAGCTGCACATTAGGTACCAGAGAGTGGGTTAATTTGATCAAACAATAAAACCACATCTGGTATATGTAGTTTATGATAATCCAATGTCAGTCTTCAAGATCCATCTGTTGTCTGCACAGGCCAATTAGGAGAGTTGAAAGAGAATATAGTGGGAACCACCACCCCTGTGTCTTTCAAGTCCTCCATGGTGGCACTAATCCCTGCAATACTCCCATGACTGTGGCATGGCTTTTGTGGAGGCTGAGAATTCCTACAATCTGCTTTCTGCAAACTTTCCAAAACAGGCAGTGATGTAATTCGAATCACAGTGCAAAGGCCTGAGAACCACGAGAGCTGATGGTGTATATTCAAGTCCAAGGGCGTCTAGAAAAAGCATGTCCCCACTCAGCAGGCAGGAGGAAGAAAGCAAATCCTCAGTGGGTTAGAAGACGGCCACCCAAATTGGGGAGAGCATCTGTTTTATTGAGTTCACAAATTCAAATGTTAATCTCGTCTGGAAATACCCTTACAGACACACCCAGAAATAATGTTTAATCTGCATATATTGTGTCCCAGTTGTGTTGACCCACAAAATTAACTATCATAATATTTTAATGGTCATTTAAGTGCATAATTTAATTAGTATTCCAGGCATTTTTGGAAAAAACTAATTATATTTAACCAATATAAAACATAACAACTTTGAAGTGAAGCTCCACTGAGATGTTACTTAAAATGACCAAATGCCATTTTGCAATTGTCCATAAAATATTTCTTAAGCCTCCTGTCTGACTTCAGCATTCGAATGCGCCACCCTCACCCTTGAAATATGGTGTGCTCTGACCAAGGAGAGAGGGGAGCATCACACAGAAAGGCTTTTCAAATGAAGCTCATGTATGCTGAAAGCCAAAACAGCTTCAGTGTGAACAACCAAAGGCTTGTGACCTTTGCTACTGTAGAAAAGTATCTGTTGACTCTGGCTCATTATATCACATATAAAGCTACTGGGTTTAAAGTTTCCTAAAATGGAAATGCTATTAAGTTTCTAACACAAGTTTTTTGGTTTTTTTTTCTGTTGCAAAGATGTGCTATTTCTCTTTGTCTGACAACCATTTTATTTCTGTATAATAAACTTCAGAGCCACAGTGTACCTTCAGGAATGGGAATGGAAGATCCTGCTTATCAAAACATGCTTTCTATGGTTCAAGATTAGGCAGTAATAAGGGAAATCAGCACCCTTATAAAAAATTATTTGAGTATCTTTATAAAAATACTGTGAATCTCTTTCTTTTCAAATTTATATTTATATATGTATGTTTTGTGAGTACACATTTTCTTATTTTTGTTAATTCTCATTGTTTTTAATATGTATATTTGAATCTCTTTTCAAATATGTATTCTACTTTTTCTCCTTTGTTTACAAATACCTATTCAAATTTCTTCCCAAATGAAGATTATAAATGGGTTCATGTGTGAGTGGTAAAGCTTTCCTCTGTAGATCTCAAACAGCATTCTGAAACATTTGAGGGGAAATATTTCATCCTGGATTATACTCAAGTATAAAAAAGCACCTGTAAGTCACATTCAAGAACTAATGATAATGGATCACACAGTTTGACTGTAGAGATTAGTGTAATTTTCTTCTCCATGCAAATTTTTAAAAAGTGGCAAAAGTCCTTTATGGAAAAAAAATTCCTAGTTTTGGTGTTATTTTTATAATAGTAGTAGAACAAAGATTTTCAGTTCTCTTGTTCCAAAAACCGTGTTGAAATATCAAAAAACAATTTTCCCAGAAAACAAGA